>NW_027397069.1:31839812-32172506 GCF_003265705.2 Callorhinus ursinus | reverse complement strand
AAACTGAACCAGGAAGAAATAGAAAACCTGAACAGACCTACAACCACTAAGGAAATTGAAGCAGTCATCAAAAATCTCCCAAGAAACAAAAGCCCAGGGCCAGATGGCTTCCCAGGGGAATTCTATGAGACATTTAAAGAAGAATTAATACCTATTCTCCTGAAACTGTTCCAAAAAATAGAAATGGAAGGAAAACTTCCAAACTCATTTTATGAGGCCGCCATTACCTTGATCCCAAAACCAGACAAAGATCCCATCAAAAAGGAGAATTACAGACCAATATCCTTGATGAACATGGATGCAAAAATTCTCACCAAAATACTAGCCAATAGGATCCAACAGTACATTAAAAGGATTATTCACCACGACCAAGTGGGATTTATCCCTGGGCTGCAAGGCTGGTTCAACATCCGCAAATCAATCAACGTGATACAATACATTAACAAAAGAAAGAACAAGAATCATATGATCCTCTCAATAGATGCAGAAAAAGCATTTGACAAAGTACAGCATCCTTTCTTGATCAAAACTCTTCAGAGTATAGGGATAGAGGGTATATACCTCAATATCATAAAAGCCATCTATGAAAAACCTACAGTGAATATCATTCTCAATGGGGAAAAGCTGAGAGCTTTTCCCCTAAGGTAGGAACACGGCAGGGATGTCCACTCTCAACACTGCTATTCAACATAGTATTAGAAGTCCTAGCCACAGCAATCAGACAACAAAAAGAAACCAAAGGCATCCAAATCGGCAAAGAGGAAGTCAAACTCTCACTCTTTGCAGATGATATGATACTTTATGTGGAAAACCCAAAAGACTCCACCCCAAAACTGCTAGAACTCATACAGGAATTCAGTCAAGTAGCAGGCTATAAAATCAATGCACAGAAATCAGTGGCATTCCTATACACCAACAACAAGACAGAAGACAGACAAATCAAGGAGTCGATCCCATTCACAATTGCACCCAAAACCATAAGATACCTAGGAATAAATTTAACCAAAGAGGCAAAGGATCTGTACTCAGAAAACTATAAAATACTCAGGAAAGAAATTGAAGAAGACACAAAGAAATGGAAAAACGTTCCATGCTCATGGATTGGAAGAACCAACATTGTGAAGATGTCAATGCTACCTAGAGCAATCTAGACATTCAATGCAATCCCCATCAAAATACCATCCACTTTTTTCAAAGAAATGGAACAAATAATCCTAAAATTTGTATGGAACCGGAAGAGACCCCACATAGCCAGAGGAGTATTGAAAAAGAAAAGCAAAGCTGGCGGCATCACATTTCCAGACTTCCAGCTCTATTACAAAGCTGTCATCATCAAGACAGTATGGTACTGGCACAAAAACAGACACATAGATCAATGGAACTAAATAGAGAGTCCAGAAATGGACCCTCAACTCTATGGTCAACTCATCTTTGACAAAGCAAGGAAAGAATGTCCAATGGAAAAAAGACAGTCTCTTCAACAAATGGTGTTGGGAAAATTGGACAGCAACATGCAGAATGAAACTGGACCATTTCCTTACACCACACACAAAAATAGTCTCCAAATGGTTGAAAGACCTAAACGTGAGACAGGAGTCCATCCAAATCCTAAAGGAGAACACAGGTAGCAACCTCTTCGACCTCAGCCGCAGCCACTTCTTCCTAGAAACATCACCAAAGGCACAGGAAGCCAGGGCAAAAATGAACTATTGGGATTTCATCAAGATAAAAAGCTTTTGCACAGCAAAAGAAACAGTCCACAAAACCAAAAGACAACCGACAGAATGGGAGAAAATATTTGCAAATGACATATCAGATAAAGGGCTAGTATCCAAAATCTATGAAGAACTTATCAAACTCAACACCCAAAGAACAAATAATCCAATCAAGAAATGGGCAGAAGACATGAACAGACATTTTTCCAAAGAAGACATCCAAATGGCCAACAGGCACATGAAAAAGTGCTCAACATCGCTCGGCATCAGGGAAATCCAAATCAAAACCTCAATGAGATACCACCTCACACCCGTCAGAATGGCTAAAATTAACAAGTCAGGGAACGACAGATGTTGGCGGGGATGTGGAGAAAGGGGAACCCTCCTACACTGTTGGTGGGAATGCAAGCTGGTGCAACCACTCTGGAAAACAGTATGGAGGTTCCTCAAACAGTTGAAATTAGAGCTACCATTCGATCCAGCAATTGCACTACTGGGTATTTACCCCAAAGATACAAATGTAGGGACCCGAAGGGGTACGTGCACCCCAATGTTTATAGCAGCAATGTCCACAATAGCCAAACTGTGGAAAGAGCCAAGATGCCCATCGACAGATGAATGGATAAAGAAGATGTGGTATATATACACAATGGAATATTATGCAGCCATCAAATGAATGAGATCTTGCCATTTGCAACAACGTGGATGGAACTGGAGGGTGTTATGCTGAGTGAAATAAGTCAATCAGAGAAAGACGTGTATCATATGACCTCACTGATATGAGGAATTCTTAATCTCAGGAACAAACTGAGGGTTGCTGGAGTGGTCGGGGGTGGGAGGGATGGGGTGGCTGGGTGATGGACATTGGGGAAGATATGTGCTACGGTGAGCGCTGTGCATTGTGTAAGACTGTTGAATCACAGATCTGTACTTCTGAAACAAATAACGCAACATATTTTAAGAAAAAAGAAAAAGAAGAAGATAGCAGGAGAGGAAGAATGAAGGGGAGTAAGTCAGAGGGGGAGACGAACCAGGAGAGATGATGGACTCTGAAAAACAAACTGAGGTTTCTGGAGGGGAGGAAGGTGGAGGGATGGGTTAGCCTGGTGATGGGTATTGAGGAGGGCACATTCTGCATGGAGCACTGGGTGTTATGAACAAACAATGAATCATGGAACAGTACACCAAAACAAATTATGTAATATATGGTGATTAACATAACAATAAAAAATTTTAAAAAAATTTTAAACCTAAAAAATGGGGCGCCTGGGTGGCTTAGTTGGTTAAGTAACTGCCTTGGCTCAGGTCATGATCCCAGGGTCCTGGGATCAAGCCCTGCATTGGGCTCCCTGCTCAGCGGGAAGTCTGCTTCTCCCTCTGCCCACCACCCCCCGCCCCTGCTCATGTTCTCTCACTCACTTTCTCTCTCTCAAATAAATAAATAAAATCTTTAAAAAAAATAAGTAAAACCTAAATAGTTATAAAAATAAAAAATATAATATCAACTTAAGTTTAATATTCAATATATTAAGAGCCACTTAAACTTGGCTTAAATTATTATGAATTCTGAATTATAGACTATCCCCTAATAACGCATTAGTTACAGACTGACAGCACATATTCTTAGCCCACCATAATTACTCAGTAATTATTTATTAAAATGAATTGACCTTGTAACCAAACCTTCACCAAACTTACTTTCTCTTTTTGCTGGGTATAAGATATGAACAACAATTCTCCAGCTCTTTTACTAGACTCCTGTTTGTAACAATGCAATCTGAATTTTGGCTATGATATATAATTACTAAAAATGTGTATCACTTTCAAATCTGATCCACTAAAATCTTCCCATATTGTCATTCCTTCCCCTTCCATGGTGAGTTTGAAGGCATGTGTTGATGACGTTGGAACAAAACAGAAGGGCCCTGGGTCCCTCAATCTACATTTGGAGGAGAATAGGCTTCCAATCAGGAACATCTGCTTTAGACAGTTACATGAGTGAGACATGTTGTTTTCATTATTTTTAAGTCATTAATTATTTTTGGATATCTTACAGCATAGATTGTTACCTTATCTAATTCAGACCTTATTAAAAAAATAAGAAACCTTGTTCCCCTTTAAGAGAAGGAATCAGTGATGCCACCTGTTAGATACAAAAAACACTGGCAGCCCTTAGAATCATATGGCACTGTGTGAGTAATGAGAGCTCCTATAGCTCTCTCTTTTTATTCATCTTTACAAAATCCCTATCCTAAATACCCACACAGGGTTCTTTGGGTATGGGGTATATATTAGTTTCCTGTGGCTACCGTAAGTGTACCACAAACTGGGTAGCTTAAAACAACAGACATTTATTCTCTCATAGATCTAGAGGTTAGAGGTCCAGATAACAGTCTCAGCTCCCCCTGAAATTTCAAGAGAAGTAGCCTTCCTTGCCTCTTCTAGATTCTGCTGGCAATCCTTGAATTTCTGGGTGCATGTCTGTGATTCTATGTCCAAATTTCCTTTTCTTATAAGGACAAGAGTGATATTGGACCCAGGGTTCACCCTAATTCATTACAATCTCATCTGCAAAGACCCTATTTCCAAAGAACGGTACTTTCTAAGGTTCTTTTTTTTTTAAAGATTTTATTCATTCAAGAGAGACAGAGAGAGAGAGAGCACAAGCAGGGGGGAGAGGCAGAGGGAGAGGGAGAAGCAGACTCCGCGCTGAGCTGGGAGCCTGATGCAGGGCTCGATCCCAGGACCTGAAGATCATGACCTGAGCCGAAGGCAGATGCTTAACCACCTGAGCCACCCAGGTGCCCAATTTCTAAGGTTCCTAATGGACATGAATTCTGAGGCAACACCATCAACCCAGTTTAGTGTGGGAGGGAATAAGAAATAGGTTAGAGGGAGAGGTCTACTGTAGCATAAGTATGTGCATAACAGTCAGAATAAATGTCACTACATAAATAGTATCATCAAAGGTCCGTATTTCCTAAAATTTGGGAATGTAAATGACAGAGAGAACACCAAGAGTGACCAGTACTGCAGCTGGCAATAACCTTATCATATTACATTTTTTGAAAAATTTTCAGGATCAAGATAGTAGTTCTCAACAAACTGATTTTGAGTCTGATTTTTTAATTGTTATTCATATTGGATTGGATTTTTGGAATCTAACTTATATTTATTAACTGATAATATACTACCATACCATTAGTTTATACTTTCATGAAATTATATAATAGCATCAGTTTATAAATTCAAAATAAAAAAATTAATGACCAGAAAATACATAATGTCATGAAAAATTTCATCTCAAGATGACTAAGCATAAAATTTAGAGTTGCTTATTAAACTTGAAAATGAGTGATATAAATACACATGTCACTTTCTCATTTTCCTAACGTCCCATTTCTTCTGTTCAATGAATAAATACGTACATCCTCCCTTTTGTCAATCTTATTCCAAGAATTGACATGTTTTTGAGTGAACTAAAATAAAAAATGAAATGTGCCTGTGTCAAAAAAAGGTACTATAAAAAAGGATAGTATAAATTTATTCTGTAAATACTAAGTCAGTATACACTATGCCCCACACCTTGGGCTAGGTACTTGGGATATAATATAATAAATTGTTCAGATATACCTGAAGGCTTCCTGTCTTCTTCCATGACTTGCCACACCCTATATACAGATGGGCATTTGATTATATTGATTATACCTAAAACTTTCCTTTCAACAAGTAAAGCATGTTAGCTTTCCCAAGGTACATATCTAAACCAGAATTTCACCCTAACATGCGAAGTGAAAATCTTGAGCTTGCTTCATTTTCTACTTCAATTTTATGATATTTGATTAGCTTTTCCAAATAGTTATAATAGTAAAGTGGATATAATTGAGTGTTTTGAAACCTAGGCCAGCATTAAAATGAAGACTAAATTATTCTGATTCTCTTCTTCCTAAAAATATGTAAGTTAAACTCTCAAATTTGAGAGGGATTCTAATTCTATTTCTGATTTGTACAGATGGGTTTGCATGAATTATTGTCTGTAACAATTTTTCTTAAGTCAGAAACCGATCATCATTTAAAAAGGGATTATCAATTAAAACCAAATCCAGACTCAGGTAAGGAGAAAAGGCTATTGGAATAAAGGGGAGGCAGACTACAACAATAGAGAAAATACTCTGAACTTAAAACATCTATAAACCTCTCAAAGGTCAGGCAGAAATGAATTTTATTGGGGCGCCTGGGTGGCTCAGTTGGTTAAGCGACTGCCTTCGGCTCAGGTTATGATCCTGGAGTCCCTGGATCGAGTCCCACATCGGGCTCCCTGCTCAGCAGGGAGTCTGCTTCTCCCTCTGACCCTCTTCCCTCTCGTGCTTTCTATCTCTCATTCTCGCTCTCTCTCAAATAAATAAATAAAATCTTTAAAAAAAAGAAATGAATTTTATTTATAGGAACGAGTAAACATGGCTAGAAAGAACCCATTGTGCGGAGGTGGGATGAGCAGGTGGTGTGCTCTGACAGTTGATCAGGAATGTTTTTCTGTGAGGTGAGTTGATTCTCAGGAGGGTCTCATAAAGAAGAGACCAAAGTTCAGGGGCCAAGCGAAAACTTACTAAATGTGGATCAAGTCAAGTTACCAAGCATTTTGTCCAATTGCTTAGTAGCAAACGGTTTAGCTACTCATTAATGAGCCAAAGAATAGGAGTTTGGAGGATATATGTCTAGCCTTGTCAATATGTAAGCAAGAAGGCTCTCTGCGAATCTTACCGAAGTTACATGCGGAGAGTTATTTGCAGTAGGAAATTTCCTAGAACACAAAGTGGGGAGGAGCAGGGGAAGGGTTTCTTAACTATTATTTTCCAGGAGCATAAGGCTCAGGTAATGTTCAACATTCTCTGGGGTAGTTAGGCCAATACAAATCCAACTAACACAAAAAAATAAGTTAATTTATACTCTTAACCCTTATTCATTAGATGCTAAAACTAAGTCATATATTTCAGAAGGTAAACTGCATTCCATGCAATTAATGCACAAGTTATTATTAAATACTTACCATATGATTAAAAATGGAAAACTTTTCTTAGTTTACTTTTTCTTCTACAATTTGCAAACACAGAAACACAAGCATCTTGTCCACAAAATCAGCATGTAAATCAGGCAGTTAGGCATAATGCCTTCCTTAAGAAACAATACTCTTAATAGGAAATCTATTAAGTAAAAAGTCTTTCTTCTACCTTAAATTTTAGATTGTCAGTTGGTTAGAAATAATTTTATATGCTCTGTGATTAAAACTACTTACAAAAAAGCACATGAATTATAGCACTTAAGTTGAGTTGCAATTTAATAGTCCTATTTAATCTTTTGAATCTCATATTACTTTTTCCATGAACATGATTTGCTGAAATGGAATCACATCTTATAGGAAGGTTATATTTAATACATATTAACAAGTATTTAATATGTACTTTTTCTCCATGTTGAGAGGACATAATGTTATACTTTTTTTCTCCAGTCTTAATATGCAATATATAACAGTTACTTTTATGTACAGTTCATTAGAAATTGCACAAATATTAATATGTAACTTAACCATTGAAAAAAGAGATGACAATTAAGGCTAAGGAAGAATTAAGTCAAATTAAACTGGGGGCCAAGGAAGTGTACAAAAGTAAGTGGAGGAGTGGTGATTTAGATCTTACTATTTTGCCTTAGGAAAATTTCATGAAATGGATATTTCATGATTATGATATTTTTTCTATGTACTTAGAGTTGTAGAAAGAATATAAGAAGCTATTTTCCTTAGAAACAAGATTAACTAGACCATACTTAAAAAGATACTTCCTTATACTCTTGTCTGTATAATAAATGCTCACGGGAGATTTAATAGCAATAAGAGTGAGAGAGGTGTTTTGCCAAATAGGGTTTGATAAAGTTTATAGGAATAAATCTGCCTATGTCGTGGCTAAAAGAAAAGCCTCCATAAATTCTTCACCCTTTGGGCATCTGGACCAACCAGTGAAGAATTGTTGCAGTAACTATTTTCCCAAATGCATAGTATGTGGGAAGGAAAAAAAATATTACAAATAAAAGAGTCAACACTTTAACAAAAATTACAAATAAAACAGCTGGAGGGGAGAGTAAAAAGAATAATTAGAACTGCATTGTCCATCTGGCAAAAGCCTACCATCCTTCTGGTCATAACTCAAGGCTCTCTAAGTCTTCCCTAATGTCCCCAGGCACTCTTTGTTTCTTCCTGGCATGTGTGTTTTATTTATGTAGTGTTTGCTATTTCTCCTTTATCTAAGAGATGAAAAAGAATGGATGTAATGAAATAAGTAACTAAAAGCAAGATATGTAGAATATACTTTTTTACCGTGGCAAATAAAACTAAATCTTGCCATATCATCCTTGCTCTTGTATTATTTAATAAATGAGGTTAATATTTGGTCTATGTTTCTAGCGTAAATTCTTATTTTTTAGCCTAACTATGGTAACATTCTAACCAAGTAATTTATATATTATACTACATGGTATATAGACCTGAAAATTAAAGTGATTGCTGCCATTCCTTTTTTCTTTGTGGTGTGCAGAATTGGTTAAATGTTATGCTTCTGAAAATACCTTTAAAAACTGAGCATTTCATGCTCAAAGGGAAAAAAATATGAAAGCTGATGTATCCTGAGCCAAGAGTAAACTATACCAGGTTTTGTGATATCTGTGTCATAACTTGGCATATGCCCTTTCTGGCCGACAATTTAAGAAATTAAGAAGCTTAGGGTGCCTGGGTGGCTCAGTTGGTTAAGCGACTGCCTTCGGCTCAGGTCATGATCCTGGAGTCCCAGGATCGAGTCCCACATCGGGCTCCCTGCTCAGCAGGGAGTCTGCTTCTCCCTCTGACTCTCCTCCCTCTCATGCTCTCTCTCTCTCATTCTCTCTCTCTCAAATAAATAAAATCTTTAAAAAAAAAAAAAGAAATTAAGAAGCTTAATGATTTCAACCAGCTCACAAATAAAAGAGTCGTTTCAGCAACTGCTTATATTTTCTACATTCTTTTGGAGTGTTTGACTTAATTTAATATAGGGGTCCCTAACAACATCTACCTGTAATAATAATCCAAGCTTTGGAAAACCTGACATGGTTTACTGAACATACATAGGATCTTGAATCTGTGTAGATTTCTAAACACAAAGTTGTGAATAGAAATTTTCACTAAATAACTGTAAAAAGCAATTATTACAACTAAAATGGGAAGAAAAAGATTAAAACTCTAGATTTTAGGATCAAATAAAAACAGAAATCAGCATACATTCTCCTTGGGATCCCAGTGAAGCAACTTTAGGCACATCCATAAATACAGCTTCTAGTTCATTTTGGAAAAAAAATATTATTTTAACAATCTTGACCTTGGGATGACATGCTACTCGGTTGCTTTTCAGAAATCCGGGGTCGAACAATAGAGCATGACTGTTCATCAGTGTTTTATTTATTCATATATATTTTACTTAATTTTTTAAAGACTTACTTATTTTAGAGAGTGAGTGAGTGAGTGAGGGGAGGGGCAGAAGGGGAGGGAGAGAGAGAATCTCAAGCAGATTCCCCACTGAGCACAGAGCCTGACAACACGGGGCTCAAATCCATGACCCATGAGATCGTGACCTGAGCAGAAGTCACGAGTTGGACACAACTGACTGAGCCAACCAGGTGCCCCTATTCATATATACTAAAGTATAGAAAACAAATGTGCAGACTGTGTGTTTATACATATTAAAAATACATATGATATAGGAGTGAAAGAATGGTATTTTACTTCCAGAGTTTTAAATTGTAAGAAAGACAAACATTTGGACAAGAATTTTCTTAAGTTTTAGAACACTGATTATGCTTTTAAAACTTATTTTTTATATTCTCTGACCATCAGTTGAAAGTATAAAGATATACTAAAGAGCAATGCAGCTTTCTATTAAGAATTCAAATGTTGGGGTGCTTGGGTGGCTTCCGTCGTTTAAGCATCCGACTCTTGGTTTCGGCTAAGGTCATGATCTCGGGGTCATGGGATTAAGCCCCCATATGTGTTCCACACTCAGAGTGGAGTCTACTGGTCCCTCTCCCTCTACTCCTCCCCCTGCTTGTGCTCTCTCTAGCGTGCACATGCTGTCCTCCCTCTCTCTCTAAAATAAATAAAATCTTTAAAAAAATTGAAATGTTTTACTTGTGTTACAAAATAAAGTACCACTTTGAAAGTGGAGGATATTTTCCTGTAAAAATGCTTATGTCTATACATAACTAGAAAAAAAACGTTGCCAAGAAAGTTTGTGTTTTTATATTTTTAGTATAAATTTAGATCTATCTGCAGCAACTGTATGTATTTTGCAAAACAGACGTGAGTTTGTACTTGAATAATCATTGCCTTAAAACACTTTATAGATTAAAATTTCTGTAACTTTTGTTTATAACATTAGTCTGAAGTTGAAAGAGTTTCTCAGAAGACCAGATGTGTATTTAGGGTTTTATAGCCACATGATTTGTATAAAATTTGACTTAAAATATGATATTTTTCTCTCCTTCTGAGGGAAAAAGCTCAAATATAATGTCCTCCACAAAAACATAATCTACTAAAACACTTTGGATTTGCTTTGGATTTTTAATAATCTTTTGGAGCAACCAGACTTATTTAGCAATCTCTAGTAGGAAGGTGATTTCATTGATTATTTTAATTTGTCACATCCCATTCTTTGAATAGAAAGGTGGATATGGATAATCAGTAGGAAGGGGAAAAATAATTAGGGTGGTAGAATATTCCCACATCAAAACCTAAGGTTTAAGAAATAAATCTTTGCTGGGTAGACAAAGATTTATTAGACAGGTCACAAAAAAGCACCAAGAGAAAAAAATTAAAAATTGAACTTTGTCAAAATTAAAATTTTCAGTTAAAGAATACCATCAAGAAAACAAAGAGACAGGGGCGCCTGGGTGGCTCGGCAGGTTGAGTGTCCAACTCTTGGTTTCAGCTCAGGCCATGATCGCAGGGTCATGAGATCGAGCTCTGCGTCTGGCTCTGTGCTCAGCAGGGAGTCTGCTTCAGATTTTGTCTCTCCCTCTTCCTCAACTTGCTTGTGCACACATACTCTCTCTCTCTCAAATAAATAAATAAATCTTAAAAAAAGAAAAAAAAAGAAAATGAAGAGACAAGCCACAGTAAGGGGAAAGAAAACTATTCGCCATATATTATGAAAAATGACTCATATTCTGAATATATATCCACCATACTCTTAAAAATCAACTATAAAGAAGAAAGCAAAAAATACAATAAATATGGGCAAAAACTTGGACTAAAACTTCACAAAACAAGATATACAAATGACTAATAAACACATGAAAAAGCTTTCAACATCTTTGAGTATCAGAATAATGGAAACTGAAATCACAATGAGCTAGAATGCATAAAGTTACAAAGTCTACCAGAATGTTGGTAAAGTTGTGGAGCAACTGGAACTCTCACACACTGCTGGTGAGAATATTCTCCAAATATTTTGGAAAATTGTTTGTCATTTCTTAACAGTCTAACAAAATAACATACTGTTATTACATAAAAATATGGCGTGGGCACTGTGTTTGTGTGTGTGTGTGTGTGTGTGTGTGTGTGTATCTTATGAGTCAGAAAAGTCACTCTCAGTCCATTTATCCAAGAGCAATGAAAATATAGTTGTCAAAATCATTCATATGAGGAGTTTTAGACCACACTAATTCATAATAGCCAAAAGCTTGGAACATTCTTAATGTTCCTTAACAGAGAAATGGATAACAACTTGTATATTCAAACAATGCATTACTAGTCAGCTATAAAATATACAAACTACTGGGGCACCTGGGTGGCTCAGTCGTTAAGTGTCTGCCTTCGGCTCAGGTCATGATCCCAGGGCCCTGGAATCGAACCCCGCATCGGGCTCCCTGCTCCGCGGGAAGCCTGCTTCTCCCTCTCCCACTCCTCCTGCTTGTGTTCCCTCTCTCGCTGTGTCTCTCTCTGTCAAATAAATAAATAAAATCTTAAAAAAAAAATACAAACTACTAGTACTCAAAACAACATAGATAAATCTTTAAAAAAAAAAATCAGCCTAAGGGGGCACCTGGGTGGCTCAGTTGGTTAAGTGTCAGACTCTTGATTTCAGTTCAGTCATGATCTCAGGGTGGTGAAATTGAGCCCTGTATCAGGCTCCACACTCAATGGGGAGTCTGAGCCTGCCTGAGATTCTCTCCCTGTCCTTCTGCCCCTCCCCCTGTTGTGTGTTCTCTCTCTCTAAAATAAATAAATCTTTAAAAAAAGAGATGATACATATAATATATGATGTTTTCATTTAACTTACCTAAGTTATCTATTTGCTATCATAAAAGTAGTAAGTAATCATAGTGAAAAAGATTTTTTAGAAGTATAGAGAAGTATACAATGAAGTAAATTAACTCCTCTCTCCTGCCCACAAAGCTAATTCCATTCTTATCTTCATCATTTATTACTAATGCTAAATATAAAATACTAAAGATTTTATTTTTCCTAGAAAAGTAAAGTACGTCACAAGTGGATTTCTGAGTACTTTTCCTTCTATTCTTACATTTAATTCTGGGTTTAAAATTATTTTCCATGTGCATTAGAAGGAACAAATTCATTGTTCTCTAGAATATACATTATTGCTGGTTAGAAGGATGATAACAATTTATCCCTTGCGTATTGAAAGTAACCATATCACTTTCCCTCTTTTGGGGGAATACTTTCTCTTTTTAACTGAAAATTAAAACTGCAGCAAAAGTGATTAGGTTTGTTTCTTCTTATTTATTTTGTACTTCCTGGATCCCTTCATTCTGAAGATTCCAGGTGCTCAGCTCAGGGGAAATTTAGTCTATTAGTTCTTTATGTACCTGCTCCATTCTTTCTGGCATTTTCATGAGATGGAACTGGAAATTCAGTAAGTATTCTCTTTGAGTTTTATCTTTTCTTTTATGCATATAACCTCTAATAATAAAAATAGTTATAAAAGAATTTATACTTATTAAGTATTTACTAAACACCAGGTACCTTAAATTCCTTTGATGAATTATTTCATTTAATCCAGCTATCTTTTAAGGTAAATATTATATTTAATCCCATTTTAGCAGATTAGAAACCAGAATATTCTTAAGGTCAAGCTAGTTATCTAAGGTCACACAATTCAAAAAATTATAGTGACTGAAAGATGGAATAGATGGATTGTACACCTAATTGCTACTCTTTTTCTTCTTTTCATATAAATATACATATTCCCCAAACTTTATTTTCTAATTATCAAATTTGGTCATCACCCTTATCTATTCTTAAGCAGCATTTCTATTAAAATATATTGTTTTATTTCTTTGTTGATATATAATTTATGTAAAGTAAAATGTACAGATCTTTAGTATATAGTTGGTAAGATATGATAAATGTGTATACCCATGTAGCCAACAGCCACTTCAAAATAGAGAACATTTCCATCACCCCAAAAATTTCTCTCATGCTCTTTTCCAGTCAATCACCACCATCATCACCACCACCATCCCTAACCCACCAAGGCAACGACTGTACTAATTTCTCTTACCATAGATCACTTTTGTGTGGTCTTAATCTTTATATAAATAAAGTCATGTGCTACACACTCTTTTTCTGTCTGGTTTCTTTCAGTCAACTCTACATCTGTGAGATTCTTTCACTTGGCTTTATGCATCAATAATTCATTTCTTTCTATTATTATATAGTATTCACTTGTACAAATATAAAATTTATTTTTATACTACTGTTGTGAGAAGTCTGTTTTTGCCCATTATGAGTAATGTTGCTAGGAAATTTTTGAACAATTCTTTTGTGGATCTATGCCTGCATTTCTCTTTGGTGAATACCTTGGAGTAGAATTTCTGGGTCATGTTGTGGGTAAACATTACCAATATAAGAAACTGCCAAATTTCCAATTTCTTTTTTTTTTTAACGGATGTAATATTTTCTATAATTTGTCTAAAGACCTTGTACATGTGACCAGTAGATCAGAGCAGGTGAAAACTACTGACTTGGATAACAAAGCTAACTTCAGTATTATCCTGGTAAATGTTTAACAACTGCCTTCTGGGACTAGTTGGTATAAATAATCCCATCATAGCCAATTTCAAGCTACCAACATAACATCAACCAACTCCCAAAATTCCTGAAAATTTCACAGTTAGTTCTCCCAATAGAAGTTAACTTCAGTACCCCTTTGGACCTATCAGGTTATCTTAAGCAACAGGAAAAATAAAGCTAGGCAATTCACTATGTAGCCTCCCTCCTTCCCAAATCTGTCTGTGGGTATGGAATAGATAAATAATAATGCTTACTTAATGCTAACTATATGGCAAGTAACATGCTAAATGCTTCAGATGCAATACCTCTGTAAATCATTTAACACCTACAACAACGCTAAGTACATTTTTGATGAAGAAACCAAGGCATCCTTAAATGAAATGCTTTCCTAAAGTCCCATACCTAGTAACTCATAGAGCCATTAAGCTAGCATTTCAACCTAGGCATACTAGCTGACCTTTATATTAATACATAGTTGCCATCCTTCTGGAGACAACACAAGATTTTGTTTTGTCACTGAACTGTTTGTTTACTATTTAAAACCCTGATTAGGGGCGCCTGGGTGGCTCAGTCATTAAGCGTCTGCCTTTGGTTCAGGTCATGATCCCAGGGTTCTGGGTTTGAGCCCCACATCGGGCTCCCCGCTCCGCGGGAAGCCTGCTTCTCCCTCTCCTACTCCCCCTGCTTGTGTTCCCTCTCTCGCTGTGTCTCTCTCTGCCAAATAAATAAAATCTTAAAAAAAAAAAAAACCCTGATTAACTGATACTTGACAGATACCTGATAATGTAAATTGTTTAATTACGTTTTATACAGGCTTTATGAATCCACCTAATATTTCATTTGTGGAAAAAAAACTCGAGAGATTATAATTATATACAAAGACAAATTTGAAATCTAGAATCAAGCAATCATGAGAAAAGAATGACTATATTGCATTCAAAAGCAATTCAAATTAAATTACCATTATCTTAAGTCAGATCTAAAAATGTTTTGGAAAACTGGATAAAAGATGTATTTGCTTATTCATAAGATTCTACATATATAACAAATTGTTTCTGCTTTGAATTATATATATATAAATTGAATTATATATGTGTATATATATATAAAACAACTTCACTATAGAATAAAACTTATGCCTCAAGTTCACCAAAGTTCAGCCCATGGAAGAATGTGAAATGTCAGCGGTCCTCAGCAAAAACTGATCCCTGAATGTCAAAGCCCCAAGCAAGACTGACTTAGGCACTCTAGATAAAGGCAGCAGGGGAGCAGTTAGTCTTGTCAAAAGCATGTCAGCCCCTAAGGTGCTCGTAGGAGATACCCTTCTGACCTTTCATTGCTTTGAGCCAGGTGTCTTAGAAATTTCCAGGCAGGCTGGAGCAGGCGAGCCTTCAAGAGAGAGGAAGAAAAACTTTTAAAAGAGGACTTGGGGCCTACGATGGCCGACGAGAGACACGCAGAGCGGCCGGCTGCAAGACGATGCGCTTCATGCAGCCCATCAGTGGGCGGGAGAAGTTGTGGCTGCAGACATGGTGCTTGGCCACAGCAGACACGCCGCGAAAGAAGACGGCTCGGGAGCTTATGTAAGTCGTTCTGGCTTGCTACCCATGATGTGCAGCTTCCTGGAGTAGGAGGACCTCAAAGTCATCTATAAAAGGTACGCCAGCCTCTATTTCTGCGGCGCCATGGAGCGCCTGGTCAATGACCTCGTCAGGCTGGAGCTGATGCACCGACCTGTGAAGCTCCTGGACAAATGCTTCCGCAGCGTGTGCGAGATGGGCTTCATTTACTCTGAGAAGGCCTGCTTCCTCTAGTATGAGGTTTTGATGGGGGGTGATGTCCGGGACAGCTTCAAGAAGCGTGTGCTGAAGGCCGTGGCGCAGGCTGACCTGCCGCAGGAGGAGGAGGAGCGCTCCTGTTGGAGGAGATGTATGGTGTAGCCCCCCGCCCAGCCTTTGGAGACGTGCGGAGCTGGTGGAGAGGCAGGACGTGAGTGGCCGCTTCTTACATGTCTCTCCGAGGCCCCTTTTCTTGGTGGGACCCGGCTGCCCCTCTTCTGCAGCCTCACCTTCTTTCGCAGTGAGCTCTGGGCTCAGGACCCTCAAACATTACCTCCCTCCACTTTTTACTTCCTGTTTCCCCTTTACCACTCAAGATTTTAGGAGCAAGGAGGCAGGAAATTATGGCCAAAACAGCTGCTATTTGGTTTTCATCCCCTGCCTTTGCGGAACTATTGTCACTCCAAGCTTCTTCCCCTCCCCGAAAGCTGTAAATGTATAAATATATCAGGTTAAAGAAAAAGGTCTGGGGGCTTTCTCTTCTCTTGCCCCATATCTTACCTCCACCTCTCCCCGCAGGCACCCGGGGAGTCTTCTCTGCCTGGAAGGGGGCTTCTGTGTAGTAAGGGGAAATTCCCTTTTCCACATCTGCCTCCCTCACTTTTTGGCTGCAGCGCCAGAGGAAGAACAATATAATTTTTCTAATCTTGCCACTTTGTGGGAAGGAAGAGTCGGAGAGAGGGTGGGCTTTGTGGGAGACTGGGCCCCGTCCTTCTTTCACTCCACGTTCTGCGTGAGGCAGGACCTTAGAGGGTGGAGTGGGTAAGTGTCTGACTTTATTTCCTTCCCTCTGAAATAAAAGGAAAAAGATTTCCGGGGCGGGGGGTGGGGGGGAGGGAATGGAGCGTTATTCTGTAAAGAGTATCAATTGGGAGGGCCATCAGGGTCTCTCTGAATTCTTCATAATAATCTAAATCTCCAAAAGCTGAAATCTGAGGTAATTTGTTTATCCTTATACAGTGAAAGGAAATTCAGACTATGCAAAATTGTGCCTTAGGATTAAGTATTGCTTCACCATTTTAGCCACACTTTTCTACCTTCTTATACTTTCAGTAGCAGTCTCTAAATATTCTTTGAAGTCAGAGCCTTGCATTTCTTACATGCAAAAACAGTTTTTTCTTATATTGAAGTCCAACTCTTGTCACAATGTCAGCACATTGTAAGAATTACAATATTAATTAATGTTTCTTCATATTGGAGGAGGCTTTCTTCCTCTCATATAGAAGAAATGTGACCTTCCTATCCAAAACTGGATTTACTGTATATCTAGTCTTTTTATTTGCTTTATTTTTTACTTTGTCAGGAGTGTAATGTGGTTGTAGATGAATAAAATATGCAGTTTGATTGATTAGGATTTTAATCCTGGTTCTGCCACTTCTCATCTAACCTTAAACAAATTATTTAAATGCTTTTAACTTCACATTCCTCATATATAAAATGAGATATTGATACCCATTTCATAAGATTGCTCTTGTGTTGTAACATATATTTAAAATGATCAACACAATGCCAGGAACATAATATAAGTAACATAATTTACATAATTAACAAATTACACAAGTAACATGATTTGCTAATTTTTTGCCTTCCAGTTTGTTTCTCAAAATAAATTATTTAAATTATAGCTTATAATAAGTTATATCTTCAGTGTTCTCATAATATTAGTGACAAATATTTACTTAGCTCTTATTTTATTTATGTAGTGTGGTCTCCAAGTTCAGGACATAAGTTGATTAATCAAAAAACTACTTTAAGCCAGAAAATATTGAACATTCAGTGCCATGCAGCCAGTTTTATATTCCTTCTTATTTTTCCTCAATTTAAACTTCTTCTTAACTATAGTTATATTTTTGCAAACATGCCCAAACCTCATAACCTGCCATTTCCACCTTTAGTCTTTCTATACCTCTGAACCCTCTTGATATTTTTCAAACAGTGTCTCTCTACTCTGTATACTGTTCCTACTTCTACCCAGGGCTTTGTGGTTATATTTGAATTAGTGCAGTAAATTTCTACCTGGCATACCTGATCCCAACTCATTGTCTCCTAATACATTGTCCACACTAATGACAAGTAATGTTTTTAAATTAATCAATCTAAAATAAAATTCCCATGCTTTTTTTTCTAACTCCTTCTATGAAAAATCCAAGCATCTCCACATGAAACAAACTCTTTTCCAGTCTAAAATCTATCTTTCTCTGTTGTCCGTGGTATTGACTACCACTGCTATACTTCAGGGAGGGGCTCCAGGTACCATGGTCTCCCAGGCTCCCTCCATTCATGTGTGCCTGTAGGTGCCTGGAACTCTGCTTCTCTGTTTCTTTGTTGCTAACTTCTGCTAGAACTCCATAACTCAGCCCGGATGTTACTTCTCTAATGCCTCTCCCACAATGTTCCTGATCTTCTATGTGCCTTCACCTCTTGTGGCAGTGGTGTGCCTTGATCTGCTTATATTTCTGCCCCCTTGGTAGACTATAACTCCATGATGAAAGAAAAAATTAGCATATTGTCTGGCACATACTAACACCAAAATTAATCCCTTGCCTCCTCTTCCTACCACTATAATCATGATTGCTGATAGAATTAATAGGTAAAATATGCCAAGAGGTTACTATGTGCCAGACATTGTTCTAACCTCTTTTCATCCATTTATAACTCACTGCAACATGCTATGCCAGGTACTATAAATATCCCCATTTGACATATCAGGAAATGGAGACATGGAGACACAAAAAGTTGAAATCATTTGCTCATGGTCACACAGCTAATAAGTAGCAGATCCAAAAGTCAAGTTGGGGCAATCTGGGTTTCAGAGCTTCAGAGCTTGGCCACTTAACCACTATAAGTTACTGCTCATAACTGCACCATTAACTTCTCTGAATAAATGGTTTTCCAAATTGTAAATATAGATGAAATACTCCATATCTTTGAGACCATATTTTAGTTACATGAAGTATTATGCTGTTTTAAGTTAAATTAGTTTCATAATAAATTTAGATTTAGGTTACAAAAATGTCAAATAGAAATTTGAACAGTGATAGAGTGAATGCTGTTGATGAAGACAACTGAAGTGTAGGGTTTTCATCTCCAGATATTCGCCCTAATACTTCAGAGAACTAAATTAGTGATAAGAAAAATGTACTACATTATAAGGGTAAAGTAGGAAATTAATAGTGCTTATCTGAGGTGGGTTGGGTGGGAAAAGCCTCACAGAGGAGATCATAGTTAGCCTGGGCATATGTAATGAACATACAAGGGAGAGAAGGCAAACAATGCAATTGAGGTTGACTAAAGCACATGAATAGAAACATGGAGCCATGGAAACAGGTTCAATGTGTAAGCAAAAGAAACTTGGTATGTTGAAAATACTAAAGGTGTCAAAAGGAGTGATGGATAGTCCTAGGAAAGCAGAGGAAGACAGGTTTGGGGATAAATTATGACGAGTATTCCTAAGGACTCTAATAAGAAGTCTGCCCTATATTTTTCCAGGAAACAAAAGCCAAAGGGTTTTTAAGCAGTCTTTCTTCACTTTTTTCTTTCAAATAACTAGTTTATTATAAAAGCACAGATATCTACAAGGAAAATAAATGAATCTGACATAATCATTTTTAACACCTTGATGTATAGGATATATAAGTATAGTAGGTATGAATCAGAGTCCAAAATCTCTAGTATGTTAAGAAACATAACTTTATTTTCCAATAAGCCAAAATGATTTTTATTTTTATGCCCTATTCTGCCAGAATGACAGGAATTCAGTTACAGTCATTTGAGTTTTAAGCCCTTCCTGGAATCATAACTAATCTCTAAAGTTTTAGAAGATAATTAGAGGGAGGGGCAATTTGATCCTCTACCACTACTTTATAAAGCCCTTCTCAGTCCCCAGTCAAGACTGGAACCCTTGTACCATATCCTTTTATCTTCCTGAATTTCTACCTTTGGCCCTTACTAAGATTATAATTAAAAATATAATTATGTAGGGCGCCTGGGTGGCTCAGTTGGTTAAGCGACTGCCTTTGGCTCAGGTCATGATCCTGGAGTCCCGGGATCGAGTCCCACATCGGGCTCCCTGCTCAGCGGGGAGTCTGCTTCTCCCTCTGACCCTCTTCCCTCTCATGCTCTCTATCTCTCATTCTCTCTCTCTCAAATAAATAAATAAAATCTTTAAAAATATATATATAATTATGTAAATGTGCAGTATCTTCACTATCCCTCTAGAATATAATCTCCCCGAGGTCTGGAGCAGAATCTCTCGGTCCATCACTATGCCCCTGTACTTAGTGCCAGTCATGGAGAGTTTTAATTGTTGCATTTATTAATTTTAAAAAAATAATAAGTGAATTAAATAAAACCCCAGTGGTCAAACTTTAAGCAAATTCCAGATCAGTGGGAGATTATTTTAGGACAGGAATACTTAATTCCATCTATTTACTTTGCATTTCAAGAAAAAATATTTGACCTGTTTATTTGGTGAAATTTTATTGAAAAGGTAGCTTTTCGTAGAAACTGTGTCTTATGCGTAAATGACTTAAGACAAGAAATAACCTGAAGAAAAATTATTGTCAGCTTCATTTGTATAGCTATGGAAATAAATGAAGACAATCCAAATGAGAAGAAACAGAAGCTATTATTTCAGAGTTTGCTATAGCAAAGACTTCAGCCACTGTCATTTGGCAATGAAAAAGCTTTATAGTAGAAAAAGAGATGACATCAGGTATGTTCTTACTGGAGGTTGTTGGCAAGGGGGAGCTAGAGGCAGGCTAATGAGAAGTTAGGCATCTTATATGATTGGTCTGAGGAGCATATTTGGCTTTCCTTGATTGGTCCTGAGTTGGAATCATAAGGCAAAGATAGGAAGCCATCACGGACCAAGTTCTGACTGTTTTTGGCCAATTGCTTGCAGAGGTTGTGATTTGCCTTCCTGACTGGTTACTATAGAAGTTGTGGGTCAGGGTTCTGTTTTCGTTTACTGCCTGGCCCTTGTGCATTTGTATGTTCAGTCTCTCATAGCTTATATTTTTAAGGTAAGATTAGCTGATAATGGCATTCTAGTCACGCTTTGTACTTTTTATATTTAGTCATGAACACATTTCTTTATTTTTTAAGAATTTATTTTTGAGAGAGAGAGAGAGCAAGCACAGGCATGGCATGGGAGGAGGGGCAGAGGGGGAAGGAGAGGGACAAATCTCAAGTAAACCCCCTGCGCAGTGAAGCCCGGTTTTGGGGCTCAGTCTCAGGACCCTGAGATCATGACCTGAGACAAAACCAAGAGTCCAACGCTTAACTGACTGAGCCACCCAGGCGCCCTGTAGTCATCAGCTCATTTCAGAAACATTTATTAAGCATCTATTTACATACATTAACAGTGCTAGAGAGTGAGGATAATGGTGGTGAACAATTCAGGCACCATAATACCAAGCCTACTTTCAGAGTCCTTACTAATCTGTGACACTGGTTCAAACCAGCTTTGAAAGCATATTAGCTGTTGTATTTAAAATTTTAGGTTTTGTGCAAAACTGTCATGTCAATTAAGTTGCTTTCCATCGCAAGTAATTGAAAAACTCTTGTCAATAATGAAGATAATTTATAAGCTCATATAACTGTAACAGTCCTGAATCATTGCAGGTTTCAAGCATGTCTTGACCAGGGCTATGCTCCTGTTTTTCTGTACCTTTTTTTTTTTTTAACTTTTCTGCATTTGTCAGTTTCACATTCAAGCTTTCCTCAATCATATGGGTTAATGGCTAATAGTTTCATACTTCACATCTGTTCTATATACCATACAGAAAAAATGAAATTTGTTTTGTAACCAACTAAACAAGAAAAGCCCATTGATTGGGTCCTAATCCTATATTAGTTTTCTATTGCTGCTACAACAAAATACCACACATGTAGCATTTTAAAATAACAAAAATTTAGTCTCTTACAGTTCCAGAAGTCTGAAATCAGTTTCTTGGGGCTAAAGGCAAGGTGTCTGCTAGACTGGTTCCTTCTGGAAGCTCTGAGGATACAAGCTGTCTCTTGCCTTATTCAGTGTTTAGTGGCTTCTTCCAGTGCTTGTCGTTTGTATTCCATGACTTGTGGTCCCTTTCTATGTCTCCAACATGAACCACTCCAAATCTCTGTTTCCATCATCACATAACCTTCTCCTTGCTTTCTGACTCCTCCCGAGTCCTTCTAATAAAAACCCTTGTGATTTACACTTGGGACCCAAGGGAATAATTCAGGATCATCTCTATACCTCACATTCTTAATTTAATCACAAATACCAAATCCCTTTTGCTATATAGGGTAATATTCACAGATTTGGGAGATTAAGCCATGGACATCTTTGGGAGGCCATTATTCAGCCTACCACAGATCTCCAAACTTGCTCTGTGCTAATTGAGATAGGCATAGTTTAAATCAATCCCTGAGGCAAGGGGGCTGAGATGATAGAGCAAACTTGAAAGCTGGGAGCATAGTCAAATTCCTCTCAGTTGTATGGCTGCTCACAGTGCACAGGGTGGATACATGCTGGAAGGCAACAGATGCTTGTCCATTTCTACTGTTATCTATAAAATAAGTAATAAAAGGAACATCCCTGGGTATGCATGGATACCGAAGATAAACCTCCAGTGTAGAAAATTAAGGGGGAAGCTGGGCACTGAACACAATAAGAACAGAACAACCTCTAGGAAATATTCTGTTTTATTATTTTTAAGGAAGAAACATCTGGCTTACATCTGAATAACAGAACCAAGGAATTAAAAGTAGTAATGAAGTAAAAACAACAAAGCAACTGGAGGAGATAACAGGAGATAGGTAAGTATAGAAGTATTTTCCTGAATAGGGTGTGGTTAGGGGGATAATGTAAATGTTGGAAGATGAGAGAAAACTTAATTAGCTGTATGGTGTTGATATGTCAGTATTTGCTGCTTAGAGTAGCTTTGGCCTGAGCCTAGTTCAATGTCCTGAACTAGAAGACCAAGATAAAGTACTTCATAAAAGAGATGGATTTTTAACATTTTTACCACGTTTAAATCTGGCAGTCCATGCTTCTTAGTAACAGCTGTGATACTTGATTTTTCAAAGATAAACCATGTTTTAAAAGTCTAAAATCGTCAAAGATATTATGAGAATTTCACTTTGATATAAATTACAGTTTTGCCTCTCCCCACCTCTTACAAAATGTAAGGAGCATGAAGGAATAATTTTGAAAGGCAAAGAGAAATCAGTAAAACTGTGTAAATAGGAATAACAGATTTTTAACTGCTATAAAAACATATATGGAGAGATTTACTTAAAAGAATTCTATAAATTTCTATAAATTCTTAATTCAAAGTAGTTTTATTTCAAACTAATTCAAAATAAGCTTTTTTATTTATTGGGAAAAACAAATGATTTTTTTTCAGATAATTTAATGTCAAAATAAAGTTGCTTTAATTCTCAGTTAAATGAGAATTATTATTCTCTAAGCTAATGTACCCAATGAGAAGTGTTATCCTATAAGCTAATGCACCCAATTCTCAAAAAACCACTAATTTTACAAATTCATATAATAATAATTTCTTCCTAAAAGTCCTACATTGGTAGAAGTTTTTATCTTTTTAATACTTATTTTCTCAATCAAATTATAGTAAATTCCAGAGACCATCTCCTATGGAATCATTATTTTTTTGAAATTTTTAAACGTCATTGTCATGTCAAAAAACAAACTGTACATCAGGAAGATGAGTTCATTGCAAGAGTATCCACCTGCAAACCAGGAAACTCAAGGTTAATGGAGCAAAGAGTTCCAAGTTGCTCACAAACTAAAGCCTTTTTTTTTTTTTTAACGTGGTAAATGTGGTAGTTATTTGGCTTTTTCAGCTGATTGGTTGCCTAGTGGTGTTCTTTCTTATTTGGATCAGGGTAGCTGAGTCAGAGGAACAAGGGAGCCCAAAGATGGTGTAACAAACTTGGCATTTGGGGACTGGTTGACATCCTCTGCTGATTTCTGAGAAGAGCTATAAATTCCTGCAACTTAGGTAAGGTTGAGTTTTGTTTTTCTTTAATGTGCCTGCTTTGGCCAACTCCATTTTGTACCTGACATAAGTGACTCCATTTTTATTGTTCTGGTTCTATAGTCAAAAAGAATGAGAAGCATTTGTGCAGGTTATTGTTTCTTCAAAAGGAAGTCTTTGGAAATTAAGTCCCATGATATATTCCAAGTAAGTAGATTTCTATGAAATTTCAAAGGTACTATAATATTGTGATGTGTAATAAGAAATAAATATTTGGTCTCTGGCACAGAAATCCTAAAACTCTTGAAATTTTCTGTGATGAGAGCAAGAGAGCAATAAAAGCATCTTTTGTTGTGTTAATGAGGTGACTTTTGGAAAGCCTTTAAGGATGGGGACCCTGTTGCTAGTGGAGCCAAGGCTTCCTCCAGATCTCTGAGGAGGGAAGAGGGGCTGGAGATGGAGTTCAACCACCAATGGCCATAGATTTCATCCATCATAATGGAACTTCCGTAAAAACCCAAAATGGTGTGATTTGGAAAACCTCCTGGTTGATGAGCAGGTGGATATTTGGGGAGAGTGGTATACTCCAAGACGGCATGGAAGCTTCACATCCTTTCCCCATACCTTGCCCTATGCATCTCTTCCATCTGGCTCACCCTGAATTATGTCCTTTTATAATTAACTGGTCACCAATAAGGTAGGCAACATGGGGAAAGGGCAAACCAGGAAACCAAGGAGGATAGTATACAAGAACTGTTTCATTTTGTGGATTGGTATCATCAAGTTCTTAAGGAACTTCTACTGAAACAGGTTTGAGTATAACTAATTTAGGAGCTGTATCTTTGGTTTTGAATGCTGCAGAATGAAAGAGCATGTTTGGGTTGACACAGGACGCACAGCTCATTATGGAACAATCACAGATGGTTATATGTCAGCCTAGCGAACTGGATAAGAGCCACTGTATGGTCTGTTTACCTTGAGAAAGGAGGCTGTCCATCTCCCCCTATAAATGCCATGTGGAATTCCCCAGATGTAGCAGTTGATACACTTCATATGCAAGCCACATGGAACCGGCTTTATGACAACAAGGATATTTACCCAGTGAATATGCCGGGTACCTAGTCATAGTAAATGCTGTGGCAAAAGGAACCTTTTTCATGTGGGCACCCCATTATAACCAAGGGACAGAAAGAATTTGCTGTCTTAGCTTCCCTACTGGGTCTTACAGATACAAATAAATAAATTAGGTCAATTAACAAGAGAATGCAAAGAGGCCTAGATAAGAGTCAAGGGGCTCTTCTCAATTAGGTAGAAATCTGTAAAAGGTTATTTTAAGAAATAAGGTGGGTAAAGCAAATGTTAACAGGAGTGAAACAAAGAGGAAACAGGAGGGGAGGAGTTATAGAACTCATCCAAGCAGTGTGGAAATCTGTAGATGGTTATTAAGAAATGGGATGAATAAAATGGACATTGATGGATTAAAATAAAGGTTATAATATAGCACTGTCAAAGCTTTGGGGTGCCGAAGGGATCACCTTTTGCTCCCCTAACATTAAACATCCCCAAACACGTCTATTCTCTTTTCCCAAATTTGGAGAAATTTAAAAAGTTGTAAGGTAGAGATTACTATGAAAAACTTGACCAGAAATCACTTAGGACAGTGATTAGGTTAATAAAGACAAAAAATTGACAAAAGGATCGGGGTCTCTCTGCTTTACTCTTTGCTGAGCACCCAAAGCCTATTGGACAGGAGTAGGTCAGGGGTAGAGAAGAGATGTTACCAGGATTCCTTAATACAGGTGTTGTTCCATGAACTGTGGTACCAAACGCATTGGCAAAGCCCTGATTTGGGCTACAGGTGGATTGAGAGAATATAAAAATGTAATAGTTGACAGGATTATGGAAGTCGGAATGTTTAAACAAGGTTTATATAAACGAGTTGTGTCTTTTTTACCTTTTTTTTTTTTTTTTTTGAGAATGAATAATATGTCTGGCTGGGGAATACTTCCCCTGTCTAGTATTGTAAAGCAAAAACCTATCGATGAAGTCTTTTTTATTTTTTTAAGATTTATTTATTTATTTATTTGAGAGCGAGAATGAGAGAGAGAGAGAGAGAGAGGGAGCATGAGGTGGGGAGGGGCGGAGGGAGAAGCAGACTCCCTGCTGAGCAGAGAGCCTGATGGGAGACTTGATCCTGGGACTCCAGGATCATGACCTGAGCTGAAGGTAGTCATTTAACCAACTGAGCCACCCAGGCACACGTGGATGAAGTCTTAATAGAGGCTACAGTTAGGAAACAGAAGAGTTGATGTAAGAGTAAGAGTTGATGGAATTAAGGTAAAAAGGTGGAGGAGAATTGGTATGTTTGAACAGGTTTTATGTGAAAGGGTTTTATGTGAAGTCTCTTTTACCTTATATATTGTAGAAATAGGCATTGTATCTCGCTGGGGAATGCTCTCCCTACCTAGTACTGTAAAATAGAAAGCATGTAAATCTTCCCTTCAGGCAACGTTAATTAGACATATTAAATGGGAACCAATAAGACTGCCTGAGCCCACACAGTGTGAAAGACAAGCTGGAGTGCTGTAGGGACAAATTCTCTGTATGGTAGCCCTAAGTGAAGCATATTGGGGCTTATGAACATCTCCCAACAACACTACTGGGGTTTTAGACTAGCAGAATTTTCATTTGAGGGGCATTTACTACTTTGTTATTGGACATTATTAACTGAAGCTACCTCCATGAAGCAGACATAAAGTGATCTTAAAATCAGAAGTAGCTATAATGCCTAGGATGATGTCCTAGAGAAACACTTTAATGGGGTTGTCAGTACCCTAAAAGTTCCACAATAAAATTTAGATGGTTTGTACAGGATCATGCTGATTGGGCAATTCAAGGAAGAGATACTTACAAGTAGGGAGCCTCTTTTCCCCTTTAAGACTGACTCTGGAAGTGCATGAGGGGCTGTTGGATTCTATTAACATTGACAGTGCCCTATAAACAACTCTCAACTGACTGACAAAGAAGTGGCAGTTCCAAGGTGAATGGACAACGTCCTATATGGAGGGTTACCACTCTGAGGGAAGAAGGTAAAAACAAATCAGCTTGGTGGGCTGAATTGCATGCTGCTTTCCTAGCAGTGATGGAAGAATTGAACAGTTGTAAAATCTCCTAGGTATGGGTTTTTACTGACTCCCAGGCAGTGCTCAATGACCTAGTCATACGGTTAGGCAGGAGGGCAATGGAAACCTGGCCTATTAAAAGATGCCCTTGTGGGGCATACACAGCCCTATGAAGATCACTGGGAATTTGACATTTGGCATTAAAGTAGGACATGGCGATGCCCTCAGAAGAATCTTCTTTCCGGTTCAGAAGGTGTTTGGAATTAACAAGCCCATATCCCCATGTGCTCACTTAAGGTGGCCACCGGGATCCATGAAATGAGTGAACCTGGGGGTAGGGCGGCAACGCAGAGATGGGCTGAGTCTAAACATAGCCCTTTTGCACCCTCTGAGACAAAAAAATCAATAAAAACTGTCCTATCTGCCAAGAGGCAGAGACTGCAGATGGCTATGTGGTAGATCCCCTGGCGGAAAAAGGCCTTGATCATAGCTGGCAAGTGAGACTGATGCTGGTAGCACTGTGAGCTACAGATGGGTCCTGATAGGAATAGACACTGACTGTGCATTGGGCTACACCTACTCAGTGTAGATGCAAATGCTGCGTATTTTGAAAGAACCAGAACAGGAGATATTGCACCAATTTGGACGGCGGACCATAATTTCTGCAGACCAGGGAACGCATTTTATAACCCATAATGGCCAACAATGGACAGAGAGATAGCCTCCTCACAGTAAGAGTCCTAACAGGGAATTGCAATGGGCCATTAAAGGATGGTTGGCTAAATCAGGGAGATAAAAGCATGAAGGGCTGTCTTACATGCCTTCACGAGTGTATGCTCACTTTCAACGTGAACATGAGTGGGACCAAAGGAATGTCCCCACTGGATAGATTTCCCTGTTTTTCTGGTCGATCTGAGGAAGAGAGGGTAAGCAAGGAAGCTGGTGTTCTTTCTTTCCCATATCACTGCAGCTTTTTTCCCCCCTCCCTACTTGGTGCAGTGGAGAAGAGCTGGATGACTCCAGTTTTCACCCTTCTTTTCAGTTTTTCACTGTGTATGCTCCGTGACTGCTTTCCTCTTCATTAGCTTGTTGGGCAATAAAGCTAGTTCAGTAGTTTAGGGGAAGAATATGGATCACAGAGGTAATATTCTTTTCTCTAAATTTAGTATAGCATTTAGGTAACTACCTTCTGAGCTGGAAGGGGGGAATAAGAATTAATAATTGTTGTCTACCGCTACACGTCCTCTGGAATCTGTGTCACATAAAAGCCAGAGCCAGCACATTTAAAATAAGAGAGGGAGATACTATGGGTGTTTTTGCTACTCTAATTTAGTTTCTAAACCAAAAGCAAATAACACTTTTTTAGGACATCTAAGCATTAGTGTACAGTGAAAGTATCATTATGGGAACAGACAAACAAAAAAAATTGTATAAAGAATATAAAATAAACCAACTCAATTAGGTTTCAGAACGGCTTTTAAACTCTATAACAAGCATAGATCAGACCCATAAAAAGTGGGGAACATATAAATAAAATGCATACACAAAATAGGAAGACTTGAGTTCTAAGCAACTTAACCAATATATTTTGCTCCAAAAGGACTGCTGCTTTGTGCACAGTAGGCAAAGGATCTCTTTAAAATATTATGGAGGTATTTTACTTTTTTTAAGAAATTACATGAATGTTGACCTAAGGATTTTTATTCTGGTTTCCCAGATGAATAGCTTCTGAACTCTTCTGAACTCTTGTGCCATATAACTATAAAATCATGGTCTTCAGTGTTCTATAAAGCTAGTTTCAGATTTATATTGATATTCCATATATTAATTGAAACCTCATCATTACTAGGTATAATTTTAGCTATTTAAAAAAATATTTACCAAAAAACATCTAAATACTAGAAAATTAAAATATGGGACCAAGGGTATGATGACTATTCATGATAAAAATTTCTGAAGAAAGTATGATCAATTCCTACTTGTATGAAAAGAGATAATAAATTTATACATCCAAAACCAGGTTTTTTTTAATTAAAAGATTGGAGAATTCTGAGAATCTTCTCAGACAATACAAGTCCCAAAGGCAAAGGCCAGAAAGACTTTTTGAAGATAAATCTCCAGCTAAGAAATCTAAACATTGGTTAATATTTGTAGACAGAGAAGAAGGAAATGCATACCTGATCATTGAAATAGTCCATTCAGATTCCTAACTTTCCATAGCTTCATATCCATTTCAAAAAGAGGAACTAGCCTAAAAGCAGTGTATTAATTGTGACATCACACGTAAATTTGAACACATTAGCACATACACAAACACATATATACATAACACACATAGATATAACCACATCTATCCAGCTCTTTCAGGCTTTATATTTTCTGCTTGATGGTTTTTCAGCTGATCTCTCCTGCATGATTTCTACATGCCATATGTTGAATTGTGTCTCCCCAAAAGGTGTGTGGAAGTCCTCATCCCTGATACCTGTACATGTGTGACTTGACTTGGAGATACGATTTTTGCAGATGTAATTAAGATGCAAATTACGATGAGGTCATATTGGAGTAGGGTGAGCCTTTAATCCAATATGACCAATATCCTCTTAAGAGAGAAGAAGAGACACCCAGGGGGAGTGCCACGTGGAGATTGAAGCAGGTATTACAGTGATGCTACTAGAAGCCAAAGAATGACAAAGGTTCCCAGCTGTCCCCAGAAGCTAGAAAAAAGGCAGTGAACAGATTCTCCATCAGAGCCCTCAGAAAGAACCAACCCTGCTGATCTCTTGATTTCAGACTTAGGTCTTCTAGAACTGTGAGACAATACATATCTGTTGTTTTAAACCACCAATTTTGTGGTACTTGTTACAGCAGCCCTAGAAACAGTGTGTGGCCCGGGACATATGAAAATTCCAGAGAACTCCATGGCTATTGCTGTTAATTCTAATATAATTTAAAGGATAAGGTTTATTATATTATTTGATTCAAAATCTAGTTATTACATTTTTAACATAATATCAAAATGATTAAGGATTTTTCCTTTTTACCTAATGGGAGGGATATATTTAAAACTATTTTTTTCCTCATGATGAGAACATGAAGTAAATGATCCTAATAACTTTTAGAGCCAGTAGGAGCTGTAATGCGTAAATAATTGACCAGAGATTCTTGAGGTCAGTAAAGTATATGAGTCTGACTCCCATGCTTGGCTTTTCCTTAGCTCTGCTCATTTAGGCAAACTTTTATGAGTTTTCAGTCCCTCATCTGACTCCTTATATTTTTGACGAGATCAGTTATATCAGGTTAATAAGATTCTTATGAAAGTATCACAGTATCATGATTTTTCTCCCCATTCTTTTTCAGTAAAGAAAGTTAGGGGAGTAAACACCTTTATTCTTAAGGTGGTGGGAAAAAAATACTGCTTTAACATTTTGACTCATCACAATTTATGTTAACTGATTGGTATAATTCACTCAGGGAAGAAATGATTCTCCTTGCTCAGCAAGATATTGTCCAACAACATAGATTCTTGCTTCCACTGGTGATAGCACTTAAATATTAGTGACCTCCCTGGTGCTTATAGCTAATGTTTCGTAAACCTGTGCCCTTCTAAAGGAATGCCAGTATACTGGAAATCACATTTTGTGCTGTTACTGCTTTACCTCACCTCACAGCTTTTACAGGGACACTAAGGTGGAAAGAGATCACTAAAACTCAATTTCCCTGTCTTTGTAACAATATTTCTAACCTTTGTCACAGAAATGATTTGATTTTTTTAATGCTCGTGTCCACAATGTTAAAACGGTTGAAAGTTTCCAGAACCATAAGTCTAAGCAACCCTTCTTCACATCCTCCATAGCAAATCATATTACTTTAGGGTATCAAGGAACCACAATGGGGAAAAAAAAGAACAAAGATTGTTTTTGCTTTTATAGCCTTTGCTTTCACAATTCAATGGTAAATCAACAGTGAGCATTTGGTTTGCCCGAGGCAAACATGAAATCAGCTTGTCTGTTTAGAGCTTATATTGTCTTTTGTTCTTATCTGATAACGCTTCAAAATAAACTCTCCCTTCTTGAAGACCTTTAGCATCGGTGGTAGTCCCCACTGAATTTACTCATTTCATCAAAATGATATGAAATTCAGCTGTCCAATTTTGTATTCGTGAGGAATATTGGTAATATAGTTCAAAATTAAGCCGCAGAGAAGAATTCATTTCAACATAGAAATAATTTCCCCTATAGTTAATTCTTTTTATTCAGACACAGAGACTTGCCTCCACGAGGCCATTTCTTTCCCTACGAAGAAGAAAAGTTTGGGGAAAAAACCATCTGACTCAACAGATATATTTAAGCACACAAGCGAGAAAACTCTTTTTTAGGGTGATTTTCTTGCCAACAAACTCTGAGTGTCCTCCTGGTCATACCTATGTTCAATGCCAGATTTGAGCCTTACCAGTGACAAAGGAAACTGTCAAGAAGGTGGAAGGCATCAGTAGTGATTTGAAAACACAATAAGACAGGGGAAGCAAGGGAAAAAGAACAGGGCATGGAGAAATTCAAATTGATAGGCCTGATTTAGCAGATAGCTGCATCATGAAGCACTACTTTGATTTGATTTGTTAAAGAGATGTGTGACTTAGCCTAAAGCTATTTCCTTTTCTGCTTCTTTCATTTTTCATATACATAAGAGATTTCTGAAGATTATTCATTTCTTAAGACAATGAATCTAATGTGGGCAAAAAAGGATTTGTAAGGGATAAAAACATACACATGAAATTCAGAGTATTCTCAAAACAGTTAATGAAGTGGCTTTGTTACCTTTAAATTAGGACAAATAAATTTAAATGGTTGAAAAACAAAATATTGTTTTGAGGACTAAAGGGAGTTAGGGTCCCACCCTCCATTTTAAAGAGAGCATGCATAACTGGTCATTTACCTCAAGGCTTGTTTCAGTACCAAGGGTCTCTCTCACTCCTTCCGTAAAAAGGTGATTCAATGCCCCTTCTTCCTGAATATCCCAGAGCTGTGTCACTATTTTGACCAACAATATGAGTCATGCTGTGAGGAGCCCAAGCAGCTCCACGGAAAGGCTCTTGTGCCACAAAACTGTTATCAGGGCTCTAGATGAGTGTCCAGCTAGTCACCAGCACCAACCTTTTAACCATATTTACTGAGCCATCTTTGGAAGTGGGTCTTCCAGCCCCAGTCCAGACATTCTAGCTGATGCCATATAGAACAGAGACAAAATTCCCCATAAATCTCTGATCAAATTGCAGATATGTGAGCAAAAGGAATGGTTCTTCTCATGACAAACCAATAATTTGGGGGGTAGGTTGTTACACAACAATAAAAAAAAAAAAAGCCAGCTTGTTAGGAGGTAGGCTAACTGGCTCTACTACTTCGTTACAGCACCTCTCTTACCTGTATTAAAAAAAAAAAAAGACTAGGGAAAATGTAAAATAGAGTTTATTTATATACAACTCTCAGAGTTGTAAATAACTGACCCTAATTCTCTGGATGTCAGGTAAAGGTGGGGGAAAAGGTAGGAGAATAGACTTCCTTCCCTTTTCTGTTTTACTTCTTAACTCCTCTCCAGGTATTTACTGGGATTAGTTCTTAAATATATTACTTGCATGTAAATTAATTGTCGTGAGAGAACCCTAACAAAGGCAGCCTCAGCTAGTGATGCAGGTCACACTGGTTGCATAGATATGTCTTAGTTATCAGTCTTTTGCTTGTAAAATAATGGATGTAGTGTCTTCTGTGATCTGATGTCCCACTCTTTGGTGTCATCATATGTAACTAGTTTATTAAACAATGCAAATTCACTGGATGAGTAAGTTTGGACTTGTTTCCTTTTTTATTTCTTCCTTTAAAAAATATATATTCCCAAATGAATAATATAGAATCTCTAGTCTCTAATGATTAGTGAAGTCCTTAGTGTTAAGATTATATGACTCCTTCTGTACACTTTCTGTTATCGATTTCCTTATAGTCTTGTATTTAGACTTCCAATTAAAATTCAATTCAAGTCTTATATCTTTCCTAAATGGTTGTTTCAGTTCCAAGAATTTGGAGTGGATCGGAGGCAGGATTTATTCTTTCATTCTTTTCTTTTCTCTACAATGGAGATGAGTACGTTGGAGCTATGTGTTTTCTGATATTCTGTTCTCTTCCCTTCTGGGTCTGCCTCCTCTGATGTTGTGGGGTAGGAAGGAAAAAAAAAAAAGCCATGACAAGAATCTTCTTAAAAACTAAGCACATATCAGTGGGAGAACAACCCAGATAGAGGTCTTGTTTTGTATTTTATCTCTGAAATGGTATTCTGAAGAGATAGGGATCAATGGAAAGAAACCTCCTTTTCCACTTATATTCTTAGAAAACTTCTTTTTTTTTTTTTCTGAAGACTCCAAAAGCTGTGGGAATTTGGGTGAGCATTTTTCTCATTCTTCTTTTCCTGGAAACACCATTCTACGAGTCCTTATTCATTGTGTGTTTGCAAACTTCTCTAGTAAGCCTTCTGCTTTCAGAAATATTCAAAGATGTGGGCACAAATTTCTATATCTACATATGCTGCCAAACTCTAGTAAATAATGGCAAAATTATAGTGAGTTTTTCCTCCTCACATCCTATTTACAATATTGTAAGACCATAATTTCATATCTTAGAAAATGCACAAATAAAAAATGAGAAATGTACTGCTTGTATGCTAAGTCAATTTTACTCTGTCCTTTCACAATTCTTCAAAATTTTGGCAGGTCTACTTTCTTGAAACAAAACAAAACAAAATAATAAGAGTGTTACTGAGATACCCCTAACATCTACTGCTTCATTGGTCCAATGGCAGCAATATCTTTCATGCCATTCCTAGATTTCCCCTTATCTGCATCCACAACCAGCAGTTTTGTTGTTCTCGGTTACTTGCATGGTAGGATTTGAGCCCCCAAATGACCCTTTCCATGTCAGACCATAACTGGTATAAATGCTCATTTACTTTTGTCACTAGTCATGGAAACACCAATCCCATGAGTTTCAGACATTGTTTTCTCTTTTTTATATAGTAGAATGATCAGTTCCTCCTGCTGGTGTAGTGACTTTTGCCATTTGGTCTTCTGGGATAAGGATTTCAAAGTGATTGGGCAGTAGCCACAGTTTTAGCTTACTGTGTCCCCTGGGAGAAAAGTGCCTTTAGGGACTAGGGCATTTAGTCAAGCAGAATCTGTGTTTATGGGAAGAAGGAAGCAGAAATTCCACATGTGACTCACTGATAATGATGGTAAAATGTTCCTTCTACTTCCAATCCTTAGATCTCAAACCCATATATTCCACCTAATAGGATAAATCAGCATTTCCTGGCTATTGGACCCTTGTATATTTTTCATCTTGAAGAATACTACTGCGACTATAAGGATGTCATATTCAGGGCATTAGCTATGTCTTTAAGAGTACACTCCAATATTCCATCAGGGTAGCTCTTTTCCTGATGATATAGGATATGATATTAAGACCCACTTTCTACACCGTGAGATGGATTTAGAGCAGTACTTCACTTAACATCTAGAATTTGAAATTCCCACTCCAACTAAGGGTCCATAGTATCAATGACAACTGAAAGTATATTCAACAATCCTTGAAATATTCGAGTATTTCCTCTTTCTTCACTATACAGTTACTCTGGTGAATGACCATAGGTCTCTTTGAGATGTATAGAAATACTCACTAGTATGTATACATGTTGTAGCATTAAATACTTATTTCTCAAAGAGCCTTGGCCTCCCCTTCAGTCAACGGAGCTTCTGTTTGAGGAATGTTGCAGGTTTGGAAATTAGATTCAGGATTATAAATTGCATTATAACAGTTGCCGTCAACCTTCTGGTCCCCTACTCTTTTTTTTTTTCTGTTGTTTTATTTATTTAAGTAATTTCTACACCCCACATAGGGCTCGAACTCAAAACCCCCCAAGATCAAGAGTCACATGCTCTTCTGCCTGAGCCAGCCAGGCACCCTCTATAAATTTATAAATAAATTTTTTTCATTACAAAAGTTAAGAAATCACTGGCTGCTCTTGGACCTTTACCTTAAGAACACCATAGTCTGGTAGTCATCCACAGATTCCTGGAAGTCACAAATGTCATTTCAGACTTTCTACCATTACCACAATTATGGTTCCTTGTCTCTGATGTTTAAGTGCTAAAACTTGACCTTTGTTCTTTTGGAATTCTGTCCTTCACATGTTATCCAGTTGAATAGCAGCCTTCCTACCATTAATCCCTAGCGTGCAAAGAATAGCCACCACTGGCTTCCCAACAATACTGGTGCCTCCTTATTGCTTTAGGGACATGATTATCCTTAGAGATAATCCTTGGAGATCAGAGGCAGCTGCTGGGTTCTCTAATTTTATATAATCGATTTACTCTAGTTTGCTATGCTCTCAGCCTTTTGACCACAAGGCAGTTCTACCTCATTACCACTAATTACCTAGATTTGTTTTTTTTTTTTTTTATTCTTAAAGAACTCATCCCATCAACATATTAAGGCTAGCTCCAGGTATCCTTGACAGATATATCTGTCAATTATGAAATCATAGGAGCCCAATTATTAGTAAACTTGACTTTATTTAGCCTTATGTTCGGCCTTCATTGATCTAGCATCATCCCGATCATGATCTCTGGGTTCTGGTTGGTTTCTAATAGCTGGGTTCTCCTACTCTTTTGATGAATAATCTTTTACCTCTTACAGTAGAAACTGTAGCAAGTAGAATCCATAGCAAGACTTGGTCAAATGTATTACTCTAGAAGCAATGAGATAAAGGGAAGGAAGGTATTATCTTGACAGACATCTACTTCCTGTGAGACCTTTGCATGGTTGTTAGGCAAGGTGTGAGAGCTCCCCCAAAAGTTATCCTTGAAACAAAGATTTAAGGGCAAGTTGTTTCCTTGAGAGGTGATCTTAAGAAACACTGTTTGTGGGAAAAACAAATGAGAAAGTTTACCTGTTGACCAGTGTTCTTCCAAAGTTCGTGTCCACCTGAAATATGACCTTTGGAAATGGGGCTTTGCATATGTAATTAAATGAGGTAATGCTAGGTTACGGCAGACCCCAAATACAATAACGTGTCTTGTAAGGGAAAGGAAAGGGTGATGTGGATACAGAGACACAGAGAGGAGACAAGGAAGAAGGTTAGGTGATGATGGAAGCAAAGATTCAAGTGATAGAACTGTAAGAAAAAGGAACACCAGGGATTTTTGGCAACCACCAAGAATGAGAAAGAAGCAAAGAAAAATTCTTCCTTACAGCCTTCAGAGAAAGCATGATCCTCCTTAGGCATTTGTTTTGGTTTTCTAGCCTCCAAAACTATAAGAAAATAAATTTCTGTTGTTTTAAGTCACTTTGTTGTTTTTGTTGTTGTTGTTGTTGTTGTTTGGGTTTTTTGTTTTGTTTTGTTTTGTTATACAAGCCTTAGGAAACAATACAGGCAGAGAAAGGAAGGAAGTCAAGAGAGGGTTATGTTATCAAGCTCAGAGCCACTGTAATTTATTCCCACTTGGGAATTCTGAGCATTCATATAGAATACATTCCTCAGTTGTTCCTTTTGAAAATGCAGGAATTGGGGTAATTCTCTACCAATTCCCATTGGTTGAGCTATTTTCCAGGGAGTTCTTCTATTCCCCAACACTTCTGATGCATTAAGCACTCGAGCAGAACAGGCTCTGGTGGTCAGTCCTCAGTCAAGAGGACACAAAGACAGGCAGTTGGAACTAGAGCTTCTGTGCTCGTAAATGACAGTAAGGATCTATGGGAAGTAGATGGAGCACTGACAATGTCGGCTAGAGATAGTCAATTAAGTCCATGTTGTTCATTCACATTCAAATTATATGGACCAGTGTTCGCTTGGGCAGCACATATACTAAAATTGGAATGATACAGAGAAGATTATCATGGCCCCTACACAAGGAGGACACACGAATTCGTGAAGTGTTCCATATATAAAAAAAAAAAATATATGTGGACCATCCACCTGGAGATCTATCTCCAAACTTCCTAGAACTCCTGGGCTCGGTTGGTCTGCACTGAGTAATCCGCTAGAATCAACCCTAGAGATTCTCCTTATGCTGGGCTGAAGGGCAGCCTTGTGTGCTCTTGTTATGATTCCTGTGGAAAACTAGTGCTCCACAATTCAGAAGAGCCTTACCCACTACTGTGCTGATTTTCTTACAGGCCTCAGTGGCCTTTCAATAAAACAGAATCTTGGACCTCCTGGATTACTACCAGACAGTCTTCTCCAAACAGATGGTGGCTGTTTACTTTACACTTCCATGAATTACCATATTGCTAAAGTGTTTCCTCTATGCCAGGGTGATTGTCTCAGTGACGTGTTCCAGAGCAGCCACATGTTGTACCAGAGCCACCCCTTTCTAATTTCCCTTTGGCCCTGGTACTAAACCAGATTACCTGCCCAGACTTCCTGTTTCCTCATGTTCATTTCCATTATGGAGTCCCAATATCTCTCAGTTGGAATAAACTTTTTCATCCTGCCTAATAACATTAAAAAGAGGAAGGATGTCTATTCCTTTACTCTTAGGCGATCCCTTGGCTTTGCACAAATTTGTCTATCCCTCCACAGTGACTTTCTACAGTTTCTTACCATGGGGCTATTGGGAGGAATTATATTAATGACATAAATTTGGTTCTTATATAAACTTGAAATGTACTCATGATTCTTAAAGGCCAACTTGCTAATGAATGCTATTAGTCACAAGAGGAATAAGAAACCATGAGGATATGAGTAAATTTCTTTCTTATTCAACAAAGCTATTAGCAAAACAGAGTGACTTTTTTTCTATCAATAAAATATCAATTTTACATTAAGTGGAATATTTAAAAATAAATACTTGTCCTGATGTTTGGTATAAATGATTTATTTGCTAAAATATTTACTGTTCACCTACTTTGTACCATCATTGTGCTGAGTGCTGGGTGGCTAAAGACAAACAGATACAGCTCCTGTCCTTAAAGAGCTTATAGTATGGAAGGGAAGAGAAAAATACAATTAAACAGCCAAATAATTAAACAATAAAAGGTATAGCAAGTGCCATTAAGAAAGGAAGAAATTTCAATGATTTAGACTAAAGAGTTACAATGAGAAGAAGCAAACCGAGGGTTCTAGAGGGGAGGGGGGCGTGGGGATAGGTTAGGCTGGTGATGGGTCTTAAGGAGGGCACGGATTGAATGGAGCATTGGGTGTTATACGCAAACAATGAATCATGGAACACTACATCAAAAACTAATGATGTAATGTATGGTGATTAACATAACAATAAAATTTTAAAAAAACAAATGATGTAATGTATGGTGATTAACATAATATAATAAAATTAAATTTAAAAAAAAGACTAAAGAGTTACAGAAGCCAAACACTTCTGGAGAAAGAGTTCAGGAAAGACCTTTCAGAAGTTATACTTCAGAGCCCTAATGGAATCAACAGATGAAAGAGCAGGGAGGAGAGAGTTCCAGGCAGAAGGAAAATGCTGTACAAAGATTCTTGTGTTGGGAGGAGCTTGGAATAATATGGACTCTGAAAGCAGCCCATGTGTCTCAAGCATTGTACCAGAGATCAGGGTAGAGTGCTGTGCAGGGTCCAGAAGATGCAGGGCCTTACAGGTAATGATGAGAAATGTCAGTCTTTTCCCAAGTATATTAAGTTTTAAGCAAGTGGATAACATCACATCCATCATTTATGGAGGATTTAGGATTTATTCAGGAAAAACTGTCTGCTTTGTGCATGATCCACTGAAGAAAGTATATGAGAAAGCAGAGGGCAGAATTTGGAGGCTATGACAGTTGTCTAAGTGAGAGGCCAAATTTTTTAAATTAGGAAGTCTCATTGTGACTAGGTCTCTTTGGAGTTCAACTTGATTTTTGACTCAGTATATACAACTTGATGCATTATGGCTGTGCAAGGCCAATGCAGTGATAGCAAGCCACATGTTCTCACTGATTAAGAGAAATGAATAATTTTCTTCACTTCTGAGTTCCATACTGGAAGTTTGCTCCAACATTGTGGGAAATGTGATTCAATGATTATTACAACTGCAGTTAGAACCACTGGATTGGTGCTAAATGAATACATACTTCGATTCTTAATCTAAAACCTTGGCTTAAATTTGTTTATAAGATACAGGCAATGTATAGAGTACATGGTGATTTCTTTTTACCTAGGGCTCAGATTGATGTGAATAAATATAAATTAAATGTTAAAAGCTGTCATCATAAGGGAAATTTTCCATTAAAACAAATACATCAAAGAACAAGAAAATACTTAAATTTCTTGGCTCATATTTTTCGTTTAGCCATGACTGACTGTAATTTTGTTTTCAATGGTAACTTTAAAATTTTTATTTTCAGAGTTATAAATTCATTTGATGAATAACTGTGATGACTTCATTTTGACTTCATGGTGAACAGTTCAATATACAATGAATTTCTTAGCTATTGATATGCAAGTTTTGCCACTGGAAATATTCATTCAAAGGGAAATTAGCATAAGGGTTTGGAATTTTCACTTAATGAATCACATATTGATTTAACAAAGCTCTTTAGCAACAACTGCCTTTTCCTCTTTCAAAGCTGCACAACACAATAGTTATAATAACTTCAATACCACATCATCTTGATCATAATAGAGTAATACAATACTTAAAGCTTTATTGGCTATACATAGACATTATTTAAAGTATATATCAATGTATATAATTTGAATTATATACATAGATATAATTTGAATATGTAGTAGATAAAATTTGAAGGTTTATTTGGCTGTAAACACCTAACAATATACTTTCCTAGAATTCTCATCTTATATTCTCTCTTCTTTTTTGTTAAAGATATGGAAGAATTTATTGTTTTGTAAAGGACCCCTATTAGGCTTTATTCCCAGGGAAGAGAACTCAAAGATTTGAAAGTATTAAAGCATGTATCCAAGACATTTGCATATGGGAGATGAGAGAAAGTTGTGGGGGACATATATGTTCTTAAATAGTATACACAAAGTTGTTTGTAAAACTGAAGGGTTAGAAAGAAGAGCAGTGAATTACTGGGAAGTGTTGGATCCAATAATATTGAGATGCAGATAAATCAGTCTGTCAGTTCTGAAACTATTTTTGGAAACATTAAAGGCTCCGTGAGTCTTACTTTTTTGGACAGGCTGATGCACAATGTAGACACTTAAGCTCAGTCAAATAACCCTGACCTAAATGTGGAAGCATTTTCTTAGGCTTCCTCTGTGGAATGTGCCTCTTCCCTTATGAAAACTACCATTGAAGCAGAATTTAATAGTACCTAGAATCTAAGGCAACCTATAGCAAATCTTCAGGACCTCTTCTCTGTTTATTGGGTTAGATTATTGGAAAGCATGATATAAAATAATGACTTTCCATTCTAAAAATAGTCTAGATATCGCTAAAATCATTATTTTCCAGGTTGAGAGAAAGATGCCTGAAATGAGTGTAGCTATCCATTTTAGATGACACCTAACATCTGGTCTTTCACCTATTACTGGACTGGAACCTGTATGTATGGGGAGAGAAAAGGGTAATCCTTGGTGAACCTGAACCATAGACCCTGGCTTTAGGTGTTTGCACATATTTGCTATCAGTTTATCTGTATCCCTTCATTATAGAATTCGAGTTAACCAATATAGAACCCATGTGGGTAAATAGGAATGAAGAAGCTGCTAGAGATTCTCCTTATGCTGGGCTGAAGGGCAGCCTTGTGTCAAAGAAAAAATTCTTTAATAAGACAATAACATGGTCAGTCTTTTAAAAAATCTATAATGAGCTGTATATTCTGCCTCAATGGAGACAATGAAGAATATATTCCCCAAAATAAGGAATGAGAAAGGGGCCATCTCTGAAACTTCTACAGAGAGTAAAAGACTAATAAGAAAATGTTATAAACAGGGGTGCCTGGGTGGCTCCGTCATTAAGTGTCTGCCTTCGGCTCAGGACCCCGCATCGGGCTCCCTGCTCAGCAGGAAGCCTGATTCTCCCTCTCTCACTGTCCCTGTTTGTGTGCCCTCTTGCTATGTCTCTGTCAAATAAATAAATAAAATCTGTAAAAAAAGAAAGAAAATGTTATAAACAACTTAATGAAAATACATTTGACAACATAGATGAAATGGATACATTTCTTGAAGACAAGAAATGAGCTACCAAAGCTCATTCAAAAAGAGAATATCTCTATGGTCATTAAACGAATTGAATGTGAACTTAAATATATTCTATCAAAAAATTTTAGACCTAGATGGCTTCACTTGTGGGTTCTGCCTGACATTTGAGAAAGAAATTATATCAATTTTACATAAACAGCACCAGATAATTGAATATAAAGGCATATTTCTGAACACATTTTGTGAGTCAAGCAATGTCCTGGCAGAAAACCAGAAAAAAAGGAAGCCAGGAAAATAATTTTATGAGCACTGATGCAAAAATTCTCAACACAATTTTGGTAAAATAAATCCGAAAATTTATCATGACTAAATGGGGTTTATCTTAGAAATGAAAGGGGTTTACAATTTAAAAATTAAGCAATGTAATTCAGCATATTAACGAGACTAAAAAAGAAAAATGATATGATTATCTCAACAGATGCAGAAAAGGAATTTTACAAAATCCAACCTTCATTGATTACAGAGCTTTCAACAAACTAGGAACAGAAAGGAACATAAACTGATAAAGAGCACGTAGGACAAACCTACGGTTACCATCATACTTCGGGGTGAAATGTTGAATAACTTTCCCCTAAGTTTTTTTTTTTTTTTAAGGTTTTATTTAATTATTTGAGACAATAAGAGAGAGAATGAGTAGGGGGTAGACTTGAGGGAGAAGCGGACTCCCCGCTGAGCAGGGAGCCCTAGGAGGGGCTGGATCCCAGGACCCTGGGATCATGACCCAAGCCAGACGCTTTAGCAGGCTGAGCCTCCCGGGGGCCCCTCCCCTAAGGTTTTAAAGGAGGTGAGAATGTCCCCTCTCACTTCTTATTTTCTGCATTTCATTAGAGGGCACATATCTTTTTGCAGTTCTGTTGAGTTGTAATTAAGGCATAATTACACATATTTAAATTGAATAGTTTTATAATCTTTCACATATGCAGCTTGGAATAATCACCCTAATCAAGAAAATAAGCAGATCTGTCACCCACAGATTTTTGTGCTCCTTTGTTATCCAACCCTGCCTCTCCAACCCATCTGCATGCAAACATGAAAGTACTTTCTGTCATCATAGATTAATTATGCCCTCTTGATGAATTAAACCCTTTATCATTGTAAAATGATTCTTTCAACATGGTCATATTCTTTTCTCTGGAATACACTTTGTCTGATATTAATATGTCCACTCCAGCTGTTTTCTTTTGATTAGTGTTAGCATGATAGTATATATTTTCCATCCTTTTACTTTTATTTGTGGGTTTTTTTTTTTTTTAAGTTTGGTTTTTTTTTAGTAGCATCTAGCTGAGTTTTACTTTTTGTTTTTTTTTTTTTAATTCAGTGTGATGATCTCTCACTTTTAATTGGGGTATTTAGACCACAATTTCATTTGGTTATTGGTACAGTTGGTTTAAATATACCATTTTGCTGTATTTTGCTACTTTTGTGTTCTTTGTTCCCCTTTTCCTCTTTTTCAATCTTGTTTTAGATAGCTAAGAAAAATTACGTTTGGTCATTTGGGTGGCTCAGTCAGTTAAATGTCTGCCTTCAGCTCAGGTCATTATCCCAGGGTCCTGGAATCAGGTCCCTAGTTGGACTCCCTGCTTAGTGGGGAGCCTGTGTCTCCCTCTCCTCCTCACTCGTGCTCTCTCTTACTATCGCTGCCTCTCTCAAATAAATAAATAAAATCTTTTAAAAAATTATGTTTGCTCATATATTTGCCATTTTCAATTCTTTCTACTCTGTTGTGTAGATACAGATTTCCATTTTACTTTATTCTCCTGCTTGAAAGACTTCTTTTCACTTTTCTAATAGTGCAGATTTATTGATGATGAATATTTTAGCTTTTGTATGTCTAAAGTAGTCTTTATTTCATTTTTGTTCTTGAAAGATATTTTTATCGTATATAGATTTTTAGGTGGACAGTATTTTTCTTTTAGTATTTTAATGTTGTTCCACCAATGTTTGGCTGGCATTGTATGGTTTCTGATGAGAAGTAGTCATTCTTATTTTTATTATTCTGTATATAAAAATTTCTTTTTATCCTGTGACTTCTTTAAAAATATATATTTAACACTGGTTCTAAGAAATTAGATTATAGCTTGGTATAGTTCTCTTCCTGCATTTTGTGCTTAGGGTTCATTGAGCTTCCTGGTTCTAAGGGCTTATATTTTTCATCAAATTTGGAGACTGTTCAGCCATTATTTCTTCCAATATTTTTTATGCTTCCTATTCGGATTCAGGGATTAAATTGTATGTCTATGTGGCCAGCTAAAGATATCCCATATCTCATTTATGATCAGAATTTGTTTTTTAGTCTTTTTTTCCCTGTGTGTGTTTCATGTGGTTAATTTTTTTTTAAGATTTTTGTTTATTTTAGAGAGAAAAAGTGCCCAGACTCCCTGTTGAGTGTGGAGCCTGATGCAATATAGGGTTCATTCCCACAACCCTGAGATCATGACCTGAACCAAAACCAAGAGTCAGACACTTAACCAACTGAGCAACCCAAGTGCCCCTCATGTGGTTAGTTTCTGTTGCTATATTTCAAGTTCAAAGATTTCCTTCAATAGTGTCTAATATGCTGTTAATTCCTTTTTTTTTTTTTTTTTTTAATCTCAGACACTATTTGTTTCACCTTCAAAAGTTTGATTTCGGTCTTTTTTTTTATATCAATAATAACACTTAAATATTCTCATGCTTTCCAGGGTGACTCAATTGGTTGAGTGTCTGCCTTCAGCTCAGGTCATGATTGCAGGGTCCTGGAATCAAGCCCCATGTAGGCTCCCTGCTCAGCAGGGAGTTTGCTTCTCCCTCTTCATCTGCCTCTCCCCTAGCTCATGTTCTCTCTCACTCTCTCTCTCTCAAATAGATAAATAAATTCTTTAAAAAAATATTCTTATGCTTTCCTCTCCCCTTTTTAAACATATGGAATATAGTTATAAACCCCCCCATTTTTGCAAGACACATTCTAAAGATCTGCTGTACAATATAGTATCTTTAGTTAATAATATGGTATTGTACATTTAAAACATATTAAGAGAGATCTCAATTAGGTGTTCCTACAAAGCTGAAAAAGAAAGAAAGAAAGAAAGAAAGAAAGAAAGAAAGAAAGAAAGAAAAAGAAAAAGAAAGAAAGAAAGAAAGAGAGAGAGAAAGAAAGAAAGAAAGAAAGAAAAGAGAGAAAGGAAGAAATAAAGGAAGAGAGAGGAGGGAGGAAGGAAGGAAGGAAGGAAGGAAGGAAGGAAGGAAGGAAGGAAGGAATGAAGGAAGGAAGGAAGGAAGGAAGGAAGGAAGGGAGGAAGGAAGGGAGGAAGGAAGGTAGGTCACAAAAGAACACTAAGAAATTTTTGGAGGTGATGGATATGTTTAGTACTTTGATTGTGGTGATGGTATCATGGGTGTATGCATCTGTCCAAACTCATCAAAATATATACATTAAACATGTACAGTTTTTCTACACCCAAAAATTTTAAAAATAAAGGTTGAATACAAAAAATTATCCTTGACCTTTGTCGATTGACACACTTTCATTATTTGGAAGGAGTTGTGCCTTTTAAACTTCATTAGGCAGGGCATTACTTTGCAGCAATTTTGACCCACTATGAAGACCTTGTCCTTCTGAGTACTCTACCCAATAACCCCTAAGGTCCATATTTTACTGATTTCTGTACCTTAGGTAGTGGGAACAAAAATAATTCTTAACCCAGTGTGAGCCCCAGGAATTTTTCAACTTAATCCTTTCTAGGGATTCTTTCACAAGCTTCTGGTCATTTTCTCATGCATATTCTCTGATCCTGGTTAGTGTTAAGACTCAGTCAGGTCGGGCGCCTGGGTGGCTCAGTTGGTTAAGCAACTGCCTTCGGCTCAGGTCATGATCCCAGGGTCCTGGGATTGAGTCCCGCATCAGGCTCCCTGCTCAGCAGGGAGTCTGCTTCTCCCTCTGACCCTCCCCCGCTCTCATGTGCTCTCTCTCTCTCATTCTCTCTCTCAAATAAATAAAAAATCTTTAAAAAAAAAAATTAAAAAAAAAAAAAAAAGACTCAGTCAGGTCTGTGTGCAAATCTCTGAACTCTTTGTCTCTTTATAGAACTCTCTCCTCTCTGGAGCTCTTCCCTGTGAGTTCTAGCTACTATGGTAGTCAAGTGACTTACCAGTCTGGCTCTGTTCACATTTCCTTTTCTGTGCTGCAGACTGGAATCTCTCTTTCTTCAGGAATCATTGTCCACTGCTGCCTTTTGTCTAATGTCTGAAAACCAATGTTTCATATATCTTCTAGGTCTTAATTTGCTTAAGTAAAGAGGGTAACCCCATCCTCTGTTACCTCCTCATGGCTGAAAGCACAAGTTAGTATACAATATTTTTATATTTAGAGAAAATATAAATTCATTGCCTTTTGATATGATTGAAAATCCTTAGCTTAGTGTTTTCTTTCTGAAATATACATCTTGGAGATGACAGGTTGTCTTCTCAGAATTGCAATTCAATGACTGCTGTCCATTTCTTCTGATACATGTAGGGACAATTAACTTCAATACAAGGATTCACAATGTATTTCTAGGAAATGTAGAGTTCAGACCATCATTAAGAATACCATAATTTGTATGTACTCTATATAGATATAGTGTGGATAAATGTGGTAAATATATTTGCCAACAGAATTCCTAAAATATTTAAAAGCCTTTCTATTTATTTTAATTGAATATGATTGGGAAAGAGAATAGGTCAATAAGTAGATAAATCTATTCAATGATTTTCTGCTAATACTATTAAAATGATATGCATTTTTAAAACCATAAAAATAGAGGAAGTTAACATGCATGAAAAAGTACTTATGGACCTTAATACCTTTATATCAATGACAGATAATGAAGTGAGGGGGAAAAAAGGAGATAATAAAAGTTGAAATCAGCAAATTCAGTATATATTTGATCTATATTCTGTGATCATGGTCACTGAAAGCTATATACTTATTCAGTTGAATTTACTTTAGGGTGCAAGCGTCAATGGAGTTGCAGCATTTGCTAATTTTAGCAGAGGAGAACTCTGGAAAAAAATTGGCCAAGAAAATAAAGAAATTGTTAATGAAGAAAGAATACGGTTGTTTGTTTCCAAGACTCTGATGGAAGTTATTTCTCATAGTTGTCTGAAATACAATCAACACTTCCCCTTTTTGCAAGTTTTTATAGCTCTTTGAAATACAATTAACCCAGAACCAAAAAATTAGAAATCATTTTAAATAAGTTTTTTAAAGATTTATTTATTTATTTTAGAGAGAGAGAGTGAGTGTGGGGGGGGAGGGGCAGATGGAGAGAGAATCAAGCAGATGCCCACATGAGTGTGGGGCCTAATGGGGCTGAATCTCAGGATCCTGAGATCATGACTTGAGCCGAAATCAAAAGTTGGACCCTCAACTCACTGAGCCACCCCGGTACCCCTTAAATAACTTTTATTACACATTTGTGGCTCTAGTATCTCTGTATTTTAGCGTCAAAGAGACCTTGAAATACAGTGGTTTTTACAACATAAAATTTAGCATCTCTCTCTCCTTAGAGTTTTGAAATCATTGTTTCATCTTTGCACCTCAGAGACCCAGATGTCATCCAGATAATTACCTCACAGTACCCTATAATGCTGTTGTTTTTATGGTTCAAATCCATACCTGGATTCCGATCACTGGGGAGAAGGAAGATTGCTTCCAGGAAGCACGCCTTCTGTCTTAAGTTCTAGATCTGTATTTAGCATACTTACTTCTGCTTATAGTCAATGATCAGAATTTAACCAGTGATGAGAAGGCTTAAAAATATCTAGTTAAATAGCGTAGTCCAAGCCGAAATTTTATTATAATGGAAGAAGGGAAGAAATTTTGTTATATGATTAGAAGTCTCTACCATAATTCTCTATGTCATTAACTTCCAAATTTATATTTCTAGTTCGAAACTCACTTTTCATTGATCATTTTATTTATACTGTTTACTTAATATCCCTACTTTTATGTTTTATAAATACATAAAAATTATGATGTCCATTTAATTTGCATCCTGCAATACTCACTGACTTTCCTATCTCTACTGATGAAAACTTCATCCCCGCCTCCACCTCCCCACCCCCTTGCTCAGAAGCCATTCTTTACCTAACTAACCATGATCCAACAAGATCTAGTTGAGGAAACAGAAACCACACTAGGTCTTTTAAATCATTATTTTTATTTTTTTAATTTTTTCTTATGTGTATTTTGAAAGTAACCACAGAGTTCTTTGAAATTTTGGCCAGATCATATCAGTCCTCTGCCAGAAACCTGAATTGTCTCCCAATTTTAGACAAAGAAAAGCCAGAGTCCTGATATATCCTAAAGGTACCTTCAGGACCAACTCTCCATTATCACTGTGCATTAATTATTTATTTTTTTCATCTCACTTTACTCTGCTGCACCCACACTTACATTTTTCCTTCTCCTTAGCTGTTTTTCTAACACTCCTATTCCTCAAAGTTTGGGCATTGGCTATCTGCATCATAGAGAATGTTCCTAACCTAGACAAATGAACATCTCTTTCATATTTCACCTTTCTGATAATATCTAACTTGATCCCATATTTTAAAGTCTAATTTAATTCCATATTATACTCTACCATTCTCTCTCAACATTCTCTGTTTCTCTTAACCCTGTTTCACTTCCTCTTTTATGTCATATCACTTATAAAATAAAATTTAGTTACTTACCATATTTATTGTCTATTTCAACTTATTGCCTATCACTAAAATGTAAGCTGCATGTAAGCAAGAAACTTTATCTCTATTGCTCACTAATGTATCCTAGTACCAAGAACAATGTTGAATGATAATTCTCAATAAATACTTATTTATATTTATAATATATATAAGTGAAAAATAAGTAAATGAATTTCCTGTATAGAAATTTCCATATGTATTTTTAAATTACTTCAAAGAATTGTTTCCTTTTGTCTTTCTAATACAGTCCTTAGATCCAAGACAAGCTTTAGTTTTCAAATCCGAATTTCAATGAAAAACAAGCATCCACATTAGCCTCATTAACAATAGAATTTGTCCTCAACGTAATATACTCAGAACTTTTTTGTTTGTATTTTCATATTATTTTGCCAACAGCTAATAGCAATTATGGAAATTTTAATACCTGAAGTTTTCTAAAGAACCTTTATGATGTACATTCCATTTCTAGAAAGGAGACATTTTTCTTTTAAAAACATGTATAGCTGTGGAAGCAAAATCAATTTTCATTAATAACTATGTAAGTAGGAATCCATTTCATTTTGTATGTCAATTTTTAATCATAACAGTCTACTGGCAGAATTTAAATCACCCCAAAACATTAATTTTCCTAACCTAAATGGAAATATCTCTAAAGATATTTTCAAAGTATTTCATTCGTTTATCCAACAAACCTTCAGCAAACATTTACTGAGGTAGTTTAATACTATAATAGTTACTAGTCTAACCCATGAGGACATATCACTTTTTAAAAATGGGTCTTATATGTTGGCTAATTGAATATAATAAATAAAAATAAATAAAATTTAAAAATTAAATTAAAAAGTGGGTCCTCTTGGGAAAAGAATAGTGGCATTACTAAAGAGGAACATTCTACAGGTACTCAAGATGATTGCATATGAATGTTATGGGAGGATGAAGTTCCTTTCTCCGTCTGTAAAGATATGTGCTCTTCACCAAACAGAAATATCAATGGTAAAGCAGGTTTCAGAGAAATGATGAAGTTTAGTTTTGGGGTGTTAACCTTGTGTTTCCTCTGAGACATTTGGGTAGATGATTTGGAATGGAAAAATAGGCTCAGAATTCAGGCAAGAGTTCTGTGATAAAAACATAATATTGAAGTTATTATCATACTAGGAGAAAATTAAATGATACATGTAAGAATCTATAGAGAGAGAATAACAACTAAGTCTGAAGGAACACTTAAATTTAAACTACAGATAGAAATAAAAAAACAGTAAAGGAGAGCCATCTTTCATGATCAGAGAATAGGAGTAGAATGAGGAAGTACAGACACTTCCTCAAGTTCATTAAAGATAAGTGCTGTGGGGGTGCCTGGTTAGCACAGTCAGTTAAACTTCACTCTTGGTTTCAGCTGAGGTCAGGTCATAATCTCAGGGTCCTGAGGTAGAGCCCTGCATCAAGATTCTCTCTCCCTCTCCTTCTGCCCCTTCCCACTGCTCTTCTCTATCTCAAATAAATAAATAAATCTTTAGAAAAAGATACCTCTCTCCTTCTCCTTCTTCCCCTCCCCACAACTCTATTTTTCTCTCTCTCAAATAAATAAATAAATAGATAGATAGATAGATAGATAGATAGATAAATAAATAAATAAATAAATAAATGTGTTTAACCATCTATTTAATATGATAATTGGAAAAAAGATGCAATAAATTATTATTGAGTTAAAATTTTTTATACTTAAAAAAAAGAAAAAAAATTTTATACTTTATATGACAATATGTTAAATATCTTTCAGTAACATTGAACTTATTTTTTCAAATTTTGTCAGAAGTGATATTTATCTGGATTTTGGATTATCCTTTATGATATATTCTAATAAATAAAATGCTATAGTAAAAAGGTATAAACAATTTTAAGATTGTTGATACATATTTTCAAGAAGATTTCCAAAAAGATTTCACCAATTTATAGGGTCACTATCTTTTAATGCAGAAAGGCATTACAAATATTGACTATTATCTTTTTGTTTCTTTTTAGTTTAGCTAGTTTGGGTGCTAGGCCAATTTTTATTACTTCTGTTGTTGTAGTTTAATTTCTTGGACTTCTTAAGATGGTAGAAGTTTTTTTTCATGTTACTATCTATAAGCATTTTTCATGTCCTTTGATTCAGGGAATATTCCTACCATGAAAAAGATAAAAGAATGTAATATAGCTTTCACATTAAGAAAATGTTAAGCTACATTTTTAGTTGAATAAATTATTAGTTTCTCGATAGTAAACACTGAGGTGGAAAAACACAAATTCTCTTGCATAAATGTTATGAAATTTTAAGAGTGAAAACAAAAATCCCTGACACATTTTAATATTTGTACAATTTTTAATGTTATGCATTTATATTATAGAATTAATACATTTCTTTATATGTATTGTTGTTTGGAGGGATTCAGTAAGCCTTAAGTGTGATATGGCAATGATATCTCCTTGTTTATCATCCTTTCTAAATGTAAATTACTAATGTAAATTGTACAGTGTAAAATGTTACCAGAAAATCCAGTTGAAATTAAATCTACTTAATCATTTTTGCCTGAAAGATTTAATAATGTTCAATGGCTTTACATTTTGCTTCTTCTACATGCTGCATCATGGTCATGGTTTCTGAATATATGATGTAGCATTGGTTCTATGTGCCAGACGCCAGTGATTTCACCATGGTATACTGAACCTAATTCGCTTGCAATATGTATTCCATTCCATTAATTTTGGTGTTTTTTATAAGGATTTATTCTCATGTCAATATTATTTATGTAGTAATTCTTCTTTGAATTGGAATATTCAACAAAGAATTGTCACAACTATTACTTCGCATGTTTTCTGATACATTACCTAGCTACATCCAAAAATCAAGCCAAAGTAAATCACATTTTTTAAATATATTACCAGTTGTTTTTAATTAAAATATGCTGTTTTCTTTTTACTTTTTTTCTTTCTTTTTGGTATTGTTGTTGTTGTTGTTTTGATTTCTTGCCTTGCCAAGTCAAATTCCACTCTAGGAAGGATTCACTCGGTGAATCTAAATTCAAGCAATAAAACAATGTACTCTCTACTCACTTCTGTTTATTCGTCTGTTCTCTCATTCTCACACCCGATTTCCCAGAAGAAGCAAATTTAAGCAAAGAGAATTACTTACATGTCTTGAAAAAGTTTAAAAAGCCAGGCTGAGGCTTCCAGTAATATACAGTGTATATGTGTGAATGTAGATGTGTGTATATATGTGCGTGCATGTGTAGATAGATAAATTAATAAATAGATAGATTTTCTTTTTTATTGCAAATTTACTTTTTGTAATTCTGCTCACCTTCCTGATTCGTGTTTTGACTCTGACCAATTTCTTTGTTATGTTTTTTAATAAATGTAGCTAAAAGAGTTATACTGAAATTATAATTTAATTTTCAACTCTGTAATCTTAACCATAAGACCAACATCTTTGAACATTTATCTAGTAATATCTGTCTTTAGTCATTCAAGGGATGGGAAAGTAGAAAAAGTGGTAGCATATATACTTCATGCGGGATGGTACCTTTTCTGTTTCTCTCACCACTGTAATTTTAGCGTGCATTTGCAGTACCAAGCACAATAAGTATTTATTCAGGAAGCACGATCAATTATTGTTCTCTGAATTGATGAGTTATAATGAGAAATTTAACATCAAGAGAAAGAGAAAAAAGAAAGAATGCCTAATTATCCAAAGCATCCCATATTTCTGTGTCCTTACCTTCTTTCTTCTCCCTCCTTTTAGTCTTGTCTCTGTCACCAAATTTCTAGGATGGCAATAGAAGTGCTATATTATAAGCATTATGTTGAGCATTATTAAATTTATTTTAGTAGAAATAAATCATTTCTCATAACAGTTAATCTTTTTATTTTCAAGATGATCTTCTTGGAAACCTCATCCTAGTGCATGTAGCCTATCATTCTTACTGTGGATGTATTATATATCCCCTAAGGACCCTTTTACACTATCATAGGCGACACCCTTTTCCTGCAAAAACTCTTACCTGCTCTCCAATTCATCCACAAACCTAATAGGAAACAATGTCTAACTCAAGCTGAAATACTTTAACTGCCAAAAAAAATTTATAGTTCCTTCCTCCAGCATATTATTCTTTAACTAGCAAAGTTCCTGGTAGGCATTTATTTATTTATGCCATTTTCATTGTTAGTTTAGAGCACTTATAAAAAAGTAGAGCAGCTGTAGGATCTATATTCTATCAATAATTGATAGCGCTGTATGGACACTGTGAAAGATTATTGTCTGCAGATAGAAGCACCTGGGGAAAAGAAGCTCTGGATCAAAGTAGGCTTATTCAGATCTCTAACAGAGTAGCTAATAAAAGGGAGATGAGAGACTGGGGAAAGACTGATCTTAACTAAGCAGGTTTAAAAACCGACAGGACTTCCATTCCAATCAGAGATTGTTAATTTCTAAGTGATACCTTTAGCATATAGCTCTGAATATAGCTCTGATTTTATCAGAAGATTATTCTAGCTAAAAAAACATTTTCAGGACTAATTATTTCTGCATTTCCAAAATAAATTACTGTTGCATAATATGTTATGATGTAAGTATGCCACAGTTCATCCGATTTCAAATTCTCTTGATTTTATAGACATTGCCTTTCTTCTAGCTTGTTTTTTGCTGTTTTGCCTAATGCTGCAGTAAACAATTCTATACATATCTACCGACTGAGCCCCCCAGGCGTCCCAGTTCTGTACATATCTACTAATGAACATGAACAAGGCTCTTTTCCCCCTACATTAGAATAAAATTGCTGGGACATGGGTTAATTCAATTTTACAAGATGTTCAATGTTTAATTTTACAAGATCATGTATATAAAAACCATAGGGAATAACATGGATGACTCATAGAAATAGAATATTGTGTGAAAAAAGAAAATTGCAGAATAACATGTAAAAACTTTTAGTACAAAGCTTTACAAAAAATAGCAGTATATTATTTATAATACATACATGAGTTTAAACTATTTAAAAATGCTTAGGAAGTATAAAAATAAAATTTCTATTAGTGATGATGGAGAAGCAGGGAAGAAATGGAGAAGATTGTGCAGTAAAGATACAGGCAAGGTTCTAGGGGTTGGTTAGGTGGTTGGATCAGGAGTATTTCTTTCATTATGCTTTATATCAAACATGTTATATTTACAAATACATGTATTACTTAAAAGTTAAATAAATTTATATGATTTTTCAATGATTTTTTTGAAATAACACAATTTTATTTCACTATTGGTATATTGAGGACACCTATAAATGGTCCATCAGAGAAACTGTGTAGATGGATGTATAGAGTAATGTTATTAGTAATGTGTATGGAATGGCAAATTAACAAAACATGAAGAGCTGTAATGATCACAGGAGTATTTATTTGATAATGATATACAGAATGTATTTTGTTGTCATTTCTTTTTTGAACAATGGAAATCTGTTTTGATTATGGAAAGAAACAAAGTATAAAGCCCTGTTACAACTCTTCTTTTGTGACTCCAGAGGAAGTAGAAGAGAATGCTCAAAAAGGAAAGATCTGTAAAGTTCTCCTCCCTTGGAAGATCGGCTGTGCCAAACAAAGAATCCACCAAGAATATCCTAAGAATCTAGCTAGATATCAGTTTACTAGATGGGGTGGCCAGCAACTAGGGAGAGGAATGCTGGACAAGGAGTTCAAATACAGTCTTTAAGGGAGCATCCCAGAGTGTTTACTTTTTGTAGTAGTGATTTCTAAACACTAAAAAGTTTATGTGATGTAATGCCTGAATAATTGTATTCAGATTTCACTGTCTAAAACCAATGTTCATTGTTTTTTTTTAAAGATTTTGTTTATTTATTTGAGAGAGAGAATGAGAGAGAAAGAGAGAGAGAGAGCGCACATGAGAGGGGGGAGGGTCAGAGGGAGAAGCAGACTCCCTGCTAAGCAGGGAGCCCGATGCGGGACTCCAGGATCATGACCTGCTGAAGGCAGTCGCTTAACCAACTGAGCCACCCAGGCACCCTGTCTCAGTTAAGTTTTGAATACTTCATGTACTAAATAAATCTTTGAGAGTTGCTTCTACTCTTGAGCTATAAATGAAATAATTAACTACATATTAATCTGGATCCCATAGTCTCTATTTTGTACATTAAATTATCATCAAGTGAATTCTTTTGTAGTTCTTTTATATTATAAAAATTAAAAAAGAAAAGAAAGCCAAAACTTCACTGAGAATCTTGGAGGTCTGCAAATCTCTTCCTGCCCTTACCCCCCCCCCCACACACACACAGACACACACACAAGCAGCTCTACCACTCAGAAGAATATAGTAATGGCAGGTTCAGCTTACAGAAAAGATAAAAATTCAGCCTTTGGGGCTGGAAATTGCCATATATCCTATTAAGATTTTTTTCTCAGCATTTTTATTGTTCTGCTCTGATGGAAAAAAATGAGAATTACTGCCAAAGAGCAAAACTTGCTGAGTTTTTATGATCCTCACTGTGTTGCCTGTTGTTTTAATATCTATAAAATTTCAGAATCTATCCACACAAATGTAAAAGTAGAGAAAAGAACTAAGATCCTTTATATCTGGTGGGGGAGAGTTGTTTAGTTTTAAATAAACTCTATATGAACAGCTCTATCAAGATGTATAATAAAAAAGCAAATGCTTGAAGACTTTAGATACTGTTGCCAAACCATTGCATGATCCTTTTGTTTCCTGTGAATTGGACAATGACTATGATAACTGAGTCTAGACAAGTTATATTTTTCTCTTCTATGCAACTTTAGAATATATTAAAATTAGAGAATAACTATATCCTATTTTTTAAAGATTTATTTATTTATTTGAAAGAGAGAGAGCCCACATGCCACTGAGCAGGGGGAGGGGCAGAGGGCGAGAAAGAATCCTCTAGCAGACCCCACTGAGTGTGGAGGAGCCCAACATAGGGCTCGATCACAGGACCTTAGGATCATGACCTGAGCCGAAATCAAGAGTCCACCCGGGCACCCCAATTATATCCTATTTATTTAGCATTTGACTTGTTCTTTTTTCCACTGGTTTAGACACACTCCAACTGTCAACCTCCTAAATCAGATCTTAGTATAAACCTGAATTTAAAACAGTTACTCCATTACCAATAAATGTATGATACCTACATGCTGCAGTGGGGGAAAAAGAGTATGGAAAACACCCTATTAGATAAATTTATGTATTTGTTTCATGTACTGGACAAGCTTCTCCAAATATTTTATTAGATTTTTCAATGCAATAATAGACCAAAAGGTTTTATCTTAGTTCATCCTTGTCCTTTTCCAGAATTTTGAAGATGAAAATAGTGACCATTTGAATTAAAGCCAACTTTCACGTTGAAGGATATATAGAAGAACTTATTTTATGGCATTGTTAAAGTCGAGAACAGCACAAGACACTAACAGTCTCTACATCATTTCAAAATAATGGAATGTAATAATGTATAATGTTATCCTCAATTATCTTTTCTTCAGCAGAGAACACAAATTTCATAGAAATTAGAGGGAATTTTTCCACTATCTACCCACATTTTCTCCCAGAGCATACCCTAAGGGACATCAAAGCAACTGTTATATTCACTCCTAGTTTCAGCCAGCTGAGGCTTGACAGGAATAATCTACTTGAATTAATTTTCTCTGCTAACATTTTATACTAATCACTGTCAAGTAGTTATTATCATTGGCATCTGGCAGAATTTCAGAATCTATCATGTTGTCTAACACCTGCCAAGGTTTATGCATAAGACGCAGAAGTTTATTAAGAACTACTCAAATTAATTACTATTTCATTAATGATTTTACAATACTCGCATATACCCATGCCCTAACAGCCACATATCTTTACACTAAAAATATTTCTCCATGAAATTTGTAAAAATCTAAACACCATTGTTGAATGGCAACATATTTATTATTCTAAAATATGTGTAACCAATTCAGGTTTCTGGTCTTATTATATTTACTCTACTTCCAAAAGAGATGGAGGGGGTCATTAAAAATGACTCACACAATACAAATTTAATTCATATATATTGATATCTAAATATTTTATCAGTCAGTATCCTTTGTGCTATAAAATATACTTCTAAAAAGCCAGGGGTGCCTGGGTGGCCCAGTTGGTTAAGCGTTTGACTCCATCTCAGCTCAGGTCTTGATCTCAGGGTGGTGAGTTCAAGCCTCACATTGGGCCCCACACTGGGCAGAGAGCCTACTTAAAACAAAACAAACGAAGAGGATATAATTTTTATTAGGTACCGTTTATTTTTAATATTTTATCTACACAGTAACCATTAGTTTTATGTTTACAACTTTTCATTCTCTACTGAAACTGGGAATTCACACTCCATTTCATCTCCTTCTCCATACGAAAAGTCAAAGTACACAGAGTAGATATTTTTAAGATTGATGAAAATATGTATCTTCCTTAACTTTGGCGATTGTAGGGATTATTACAAGATTATGGCAGCCTTGGATTTTGCCTTGTGGAAGCTAAAGGTATCCCTGTATGCTGCTGTTAACCACACTGATTATTATATCTTTAACAATCAGTAAAGTTTTTGCTTACTTGATCTTAATTTTTACAATTTAAAGTTTTTCCCTCAAAATTTTTTTTAATTCATAACAATGAAGAGAACATTGGTTATTTGGGATATTTTGTGGTTGCATACATTTGAGGATTATTTTCTCTATTTCTGTGAAAAATTCTATTGGGACGCTGATAGAGATTACATTGAATCTGTAGATGGTTTTGGATAATCTGGACGTTTTAACAATATTAGTTCTTCCAATCCATGAACATAAGATATTTCCATTTGTGTCTTCTTTATTTCTTTCATCAGAGTCTTGTAGTTTCATTGTATAGATCTTTAATTTCCTTGGTTGAAATTATCCTTAAGTATTTTATTGTTTTTGATGCCATAAGAGGATAGTTTTCTTTATTTCTTTTTCAGATACTCATCATTAGTGTCTAGAAATGCAACTAATTCTTTTGATTTTATATCTTGCAGTTTTACTGAATTCTTTGATTATTTCCAACAGTTTTATGGTTGAATCTTTAGGATTTTCTATATACATAAGATAATATTATCTGCAAATAATGACAATTTTACCTCTTTTCCAATGTGAATGTTTTTTATTTCTTTGTCTTGCCTAATTCCTCTAGTACTTTAAGCACAATGTTGAATAAGAGTGGTGATAATGGACACCTTTGTCTTTGTCTTGCTCCTTATTTTAGAGGAAAAGCTTGAAATGTTTTCATTGTTCAGTATGATGTTAGCTGTGAGTTTTTCTATAAGACCCCAAATAGCAAAACAATCACGTGAAAGAAGAACAAAGCGGGAGGCATCACACTTCCTGGTTTCAAGCTGTACCACAAAGCTATAGTAATTAAAACGGTATGGTACTGGCATAAAAATAGACTCATACGCCAATGGAACAGAACAGCAAGCTCAAAAATAACTCCCTGAATATACAGTCAACTAATATTTGATGAGGGGGATGGGTAGTTTCTTCAACAAATGGTGTTGTGAAAACTGGATAACCATATGCAGAAATATGAAATTGACTCCTATCTTACACCATTCAGAAAAGTTAACTCAAAATGAGTTACACACTTAAACCTAAGATCTGATACCATAAAACTCCTAGAGGTAACAGAAAAGAAATGCATTGACACTGATCTTGGCAATATTTTTTTTTTTGATAATGACACCAAAAGCACAAGGAACAAAAGCAAAAAACAACAAATAGGACTATATCTAACTAAAAAACTTCTTCACAGTGAAAGAAACCATCAACAAAATGAAAAGGCAACCTACAGAATGGGAGAAAATATTTACAACCGTACATCAGATAAGGAGTTAATAGCCAAAATATATAAAGAACTCATACAACTCAATAACAGAGAAACAACCCAATTAACAAATGGGCAGAGGAACTGAACAGATGTTTTTCCAAAGAAGACATCCTGGCCAATAAGTACATGAAAAGGTGCTCAACATCTCTAATCTTCAGGGAATTGCAAATCAAAATCACAGTGAGTTATTAGTTCACATCTGTTAAATGGTTATCAGAAAAAGGTAAGAGACAACAAGTGTTGGTGAGGATGTGGAAAAAGGGAACAATTGTGTACTCTCATTGGGAATGTAAATTGGTTCAGCCAATAGGGAAAACAGCATGGAAGTTCCTCCAAAAATTAAAAATAGTACTACCATGTGATCCAGAAATCCCACTTCTGGGTATATATCCAAAAGAAATGAAAGCAGGATATCAAAAAGATATTTGCCCTCCCATGATTATTGCAGCATTATTTGCATTAGCCAAGGTATGGAAACAACCCAAGTATACTGATGGATTAGTGGATAAAGAAGATGTAGTGTATATACAATGGAATATTATTCATCTATGAGAAAGAAGGAACAATGTGAAGGGACCTTGAGAGCATTAAGCTAAGTGAGATAAGTTGACAGAGAAAGACAAGTACTGTAGTTTATCATTTATATGTGTAATCTACTAAAGCTGACCTCGTAGGAATGGGGAATGTTAGTTACCAGGCTTGGGGATGGGGAAATTTAGGAGAAGTTTAAGGGTACAAACTTGCAACTAGAAGATAAAAAAGTTCTGGAAATCTAATGCACAGCATAGTGATTATAATCAACAATAATACATTATATACTTTAAAGTTGTTAAGAGACTAGATCTTAATTGTTCCCACAACATAAAAGAAATGATAATTATGTGACTCAATAGGGGTGTTAGCTGATGCTATAGTGGTGGTAATCATATTGGATATATGTATCAAATCAACACATTGTACACCTTGAAGTTACACAATATTTCCTGTCAATTGTATCTTAATATATGATAAAACAACAAAGAATGAGGAGAGCAAAAGTAGCTTGGAAAGAAATTACTTGAACTCAAATAACTGGTTAGAATCAGATATTGGACTCCAAGGGGTTAAGAGTCAGTGCAACCATTTAAAATCTTTGCATATTACAATTATAATGCTTTGATACTCCTTGGTATATTTAATTCTCTACATATTCAAACATTTAAGAGATTTTGGTAAATTCGGTTAAATCACAGAATAAAGGGAGAACACAAACAAGACAGCACCTTTCACAGTTCCCTGGACTTTTTAAACTAGTTGTCTAAATAAACTCTAAATGCTCTATGGAAACAAAAAATTTGAATAATACAAAATACATAAACAAACTCACCTCTACTATATAGGTTAAAAAAGAAAAATAACATGGGGAGAAAACCAAGAGTACACCATTGTTTTGGATCACAGGAAAATGAAAATACACATAGCTGTGCTTAAAAATAAATTTACATGAACTTAACTTTAACATACACATACTTCTGTATAAGGTCAAAACAAATGTGATTATTTTGCAAGCTTTTCATTTGGATTTCCCATACTTTAATACCATATTCACAATAAAACTACCTGCCTCTCTCTTCCTCTGTCTTTTGCTCATTCTATCTTTTGTAATTTAAGAGGCATTTATCTATCTACACACATTAATACATATATATTATTGATTTATATATATCCTAATATATATAAATGGTTAAAATAGGATAACCATTAAATTACCATGTATATGGATATATAGCATTTTTCATATATAATGTATATTTCATATATATTGGAGAAATTTAATGGTTACGCAATTAACCTGAATGCCTGAAAGAAAAATATGTAAATATAGAAAGGTTTGAAGATATGGTCAGTGCTGCTGACATTTTTCTACAAATTATGTCTTCGAATTTTCTTCTACTTTCTGAAGCTATTATTAACTAGGTTTTATGCTATAAGAAACTGAATCTCAGAAAATATAAGTGACTTGATACATTTCTTGAATAGTGATTAATATATTTTTTATCTCATGTAACCAACCACCTAAACTACTAGTATGCATCTCCATTTATTTGGGAGTTGTCATGGTATTACTGGGTGTCCAGGAAGAAATAAGGAATGAATATATATGTGTGTATATGTATGTAAGTGTGTGTGTATACATATATATATGCATACACACACACACATATAGTGGAGAGGGTACAGTTTGCAATTTTGCACAATTGATCAGGATTATATAACACCTATTAAGCAAGTGGCAGAAAAGAAATTTGAAACATCTGTTGCTAAGGTCTGAATGTTTATGTCCTCCAAAAATTTGTTGAAAGTTGGGAAGTCATTAAGTCATGAGGGTGGCTGCTTCATGAGTGGGATTAGTGCTCTTATAAAAGAGATATCAAGAGGCCCCTAGCCCCTTCCACCATATGAGAATATAATGAGAAGCCTGTGACCCAGAAGCGGGCTCTCACCTGGTCATGTTGGCACCCTGATCTTGGACTTCAACCTCCAGAGGTGTGAGCAATACATTTCTGCTGTTTATAAGCTAACTGGTGTGGTATTTTGTTAGAGCAGCCCCAACAGAACAAAACACTTTTGCTAAATCCAAACCTAATGTTGCAAATATATGTCAGATAATTCCAATTTTCAATAGAAAATTGCTGAACCGTGACAGTCTCATCCAAATTTTGGAATCATAAGGGACGATCCAATAGCATTCTTTCTAAAATGCTGACAAAGATGGAAGACTGCTGACTAGGACAACCTGACACATTGATTGACAGCCTTTTAAAGCCCCTGTCGCCTAAAATTTCAACCTATACCCCTGGAATCTTAATACAAGCTAATCATGCCTTGTCCTTCATCTAAATTAATTTTAGTTTAAAACAATGAATCTTATTATCTCTCTTCTCATGCACTATATAAACTGAACTCACAGTTATTTCAACTTTAAGCTGTATTATACATTAATGATCTCAATATCCATATAGATGATCATATCACAACCTGTCTCATGAGATTTTGATCTTGACAATAACTACAAGCTCTTTATTTACCCTTCTGTGTAGCCAGACATTGCAAGAAGACCTAAGACCTGGGGTGCCTGGGTGGCTCAGTTGGTTAAGCGACTGCCTTCGGCTCAGGTCGTGATCCTGGAGTCCCGGGATCGAGTCCCGCATCGGGCTTCCTGCTCGGCGGGGAGTCTGCTTCTCCCTCTGACCCTCTTCCCTCTCGTGCTCTCTATCTCTCATTCTCTCTCTCTCTGAAATAAATAAATAAAATCTTTAGAAAAAAAAAAAGAAGACCTAAGACCTTATATTCCCCAGAAATGGAACTCTAAAATCTTATATTTCAAATGCTAAGCTTGGCTTGTAATGACTACATTTATTTCCTTCATCTTCCTAATTCAAACTGGCTTTTTGACATTATTGAGATCTATTTTACATCCAGCATTTTTCTCTTTCTTTCTATCCTGTCTTTCATAGCATTCTTTCTTCCGCAATTTGGTTTATAAAGCATAATTTTGGGGGAAAAAAGATTGCCACATAAGGACAATATTAATGATATTCTTTATAAGTATGTAATGAATCTAAAATAGATGTTAAAGAAATTTTAAATAAATAAATGATATTTAAAAGTAGTTAAGTGAGACAGGGTTAGTTGATAAGAAGTGGGTAGGATGTAGTGTTCCATGATTCATTGTTTGTGTATAACACCCAGTGCTCCATTCAGTGCGTGCCCTCTTTAATACCCATCACTACATCAAAAACTAATGAGGTATGGTGATTAACATAATAAAATTTAAAAAATGTAAAAAAAAACATGGGTAGGATAAGAAATGAATTTTTAAGGCTATTGAAATATAACACCAACATTAGAATCTGTTTACCAGGAAGTAATATGCAAGGCAGCATTGCAACAAGAAATAAATGGTGGAGTAAAAAAAAAATCGTAAAGCTCTACAGGTGTGTTAGGTGTAAAGACTCTCAAAATGGAGAGCCAGATAGGCTAGCGCACTCTAATTTTGTAATCCAAGTTCTTTTAGTTTTAACTGATTAGCTCAGATATTTTACTATGAATATTTGCTACTGGAAAAAGAATAAATTCATGGTAGTTTTGCTCAAGACCATGCTCACTAAGCAGAATTGTATTTAGTAAAGTTTATTCTGGTCCAGAGGGTCATTGCTAACCAACCGTAGTATAATTGCTCACCATTAAAATTAAGAAGTTAATATATGATTAATAAAGAATGTAATTATCATACTTATCATTAAATAGTTACCATATAAAATTTCACCATTCAAAGGTAATACTGCCAATATCATTTTCTATTTATTTTCCTAAGCCAAATTAGCATTCAGCAAACAAGATTGACATTGAATTCAAGGCTAGGCATATGTTGAAAAATAAAATACATTGTTTCTTCTCAAAAAGATCACAATTTAGTTGCATATGTTTGGGAAACATTAATTTCAAATAAGGTTTATTTTCATTCCTGTATTGAAACTGGGAGGTAACGCAGAGAAACTTTAACACCAATTATAACACTTTATTAAAGTTTTAATAACCCGAGGCGCCTGGGTGGCTCAGATGGTTAAGCGTCTGCCTTCGCAAAGCTCAGGTCATGATCCCAGGGTTCTGGGATCGAGTCCTGCATCGAGTCCAGCATTGGGCTCCCTGCTCCTTGGGAGCCTGCTTCTTCCTCTGCTTCTCTCTTTCTCTCTCTCCCCCTCTGTCTCTCATGAATAAATAAATAAAAAATCTTTAAAAAAAAAAGTTTTAATAACCCAACAGTACAGGTCAATTGTAAACAACTGGGGGGAGGGACAGTGGGAGACAGAGAGATACCAAAGAGCAAAAGAATCCTAAAACATTAACATTAAAGATTAGTTTCAGTACATTTCCCCTTGTTTTAGTAAAAGTTTCCTGTATTTCTTTGAGTAAATCCTAAATGGATTTGGTAAAATAAGTCCATTTAGTGGGGTGAATGTGTCATGTGAACATAAAAATAATCATCACATTCTATCCCTTTGACCACAATAATTGATTAAGGATGAGCGAGCACATGACACAGTCTGAAGGAGTCATCCACAAGCTTTTGTTCCTAACACTGGGGGTATTAGAAACTGGAGCAATGTAAATGGCTCAACACAGCACAGAAATAATGTCCAATGTCACTAGTGAACAAAGGAATGAAAATTAAAAAAATAAATAAATAATTGAAGATATCTTTTTTTTAATTATGAAGCTAGATTTTGAAGGATAAGTGGACAAGAGAAGGAACCTGGAAAATAGTACTGCATATTTTAAGAACTGCCAAGAAGTAACATTCACCTTTTGTCATTTTTGCACATGAAGTTACAAAGTAAATGATTGCATGCTAATGACTGTTAGCTGCCTCCAATGTTAATTATCTTTTTTCTTTCACAATAGTAAAATTTTTTACTCAGCATATGGGTATTTAGAAGAAAGACTACATTTCCCAGTGGCTTAGCCACAAAGTTGCTGGTCAATCTGATGAGGCAGAATATTATGTGGCAACTCCTGGCAAACTCCTTGTCAAAGACAAATTAAAAGAAAGAACAAAATTAAACAGTGAAGATTTTATTCAAGACTGTTGCAATAGGGAAGAGATATTGAACTCAACTCCATAAAAACAAAAGACAGGAGGTTTTTAAACAATGGAGAAAGTAGTGGAAAGTAGTGGAGGACAGGACTTTATTGGGAGCAGGTTGATCTTTGGGATATGTTGAGCACATTGAGTTGTTCCTGAGTTTGCCAATGTTTTTCTCTGTGATTAGACCATCTGTGTTTCCTAACTGGTGCTCATCAAATTAAACTCCCATAGAAACTGAGAAATAGGAGCACTATCTTTCTTGACCGCATTTGAAAGGAATGGCTCCAGGTCCCTGAGAAAGACATTTCTAGGTTGTAAAACTGGCTAGAGGCTGGGAGATTTATATGCATTTCAAAGGAGCAGAGGAAGAATTTGCAATTAGAAGTTTCTAAAGTAATTGTTCTAACAAAAGAGAGATTAGGGATTTACAGTCAGGAAAACATCTGTCTAAATTTTATTCAAGCTGAGATTAACATTAAGGCAGTCTTGATTATTCTTTAACAAAACCAAAAATATATGTGACCTTTGTCCTCTATTAATTTCTTCTTCCATCCTGATGTCTGGAATGTAAATTATTCTTTGGACTAAGATGATATGGGCTACAGTTTAGGGATAGCAGAGTAATGAACTAAAGAGATCCTAGGTCTGTGAGGACTTTGTGGGGCAGAGAGTGCTCTATCAGCTCTGGACAGCACACTTCTAAATATTTTGGGTTTTCAACCATTGGGGGGATTTGGGTGTCTTTCTCTCAACTGAACATAATCTAGTTTATTGCTTGTTTGTTGAATTGCAATTCATCCAAGCGAATTCCAAAATAGCTTCTCTGACCTTCACCAACAATATGTGTTCGTGAAGGTCAGAGAATCAAGAACCAGAGTTGGGTTCTTGGGCCCAACAATAACCATAGAAAGATGAGAAATTAGGTCAGACCCAAAAGTCAAAGGCACAGGCAAGCCTCTGCTGGAGCTATAACTGGAACTGAAGGGAGACAGCCCTAAGAGAGAGTAGTTCTGTGGACATCCCCAACAAAAGGGAGGCCCTGCTTATATAGAGAAAGTTCCTGCTCAAGTCCCACCCTGGTCCAATATGCTAATAAGGGAAAGAAAAATAATGCCTCCTCCTAATTGGTTGGACAAGCCTCCTCCTGCCTGGTCAGAAGGGCCTCCTCCTGTTTGGGTGATACTGGCAGGCAACTTAAGTAACTCACTAGTGCTTTGGAGCCAGGGTCCTCAAGTTTGTGGAGCTTCTCTTTTAAGCCTGGCTTGTTATATATTGGGCCACATTCTGGTTTTGCTCTGTAGGAGAATCAGTATAATGATAGCAGCCAACAGAAAGTGCCCCAAGTGCAAAATGTTTTTCACTTGGGGCTTGTTCCCATGGTCCCTAACTGTCAATATGACCTCCTTTTTATCTCAGAGTTCCTACATTTATTTACACTCTATTCTCATTTATTATGTTTTATGTGCAAGTATTTCACTTTCCCAGCTTAATTCAAAGGTAATCTCATTTTGTGCACCCCTTAAAGGATAACATGGTAACTACTACATAATTTACCCTCAAGTAATACTTATTTGAACAATTATATATTAATAATATCTGTATTTAAAAAATTGTACAAAATTTCTAATACATGGTTTTGTGTGAGTTTGGGAATATAGCGGAGAACATAGAGGTTTGTGAATATGTAATTGTCTTTGCAACATATTATTCTAAAAAGTGAAACCAAATACAGAATCTAGCATTGGAGAATGGAGGACAGTATCTGTTGCTAATTGGTTTGATTACTAAGTGATTTAGAATAATATTAAAGTAGAAGGCAAAAAATGATACAAGAGAATTTTTCATACTTTAGAAATCTTTGAAGTTTTTAGCTCAACTTCTCTGGCCCCCTTTCTTCAAATAAAACTTTAGTTCGGAATATAGAGAACCTCAAGTTTAAAAATAATTGCCTTCCAAGCTCAAGCAAATAGAAAATTTTCTCATTTTTATTATAGGTATTTTACTGAGACCTTTAAAACCAATATAAATAATGTCAAAGCTCAGTGAAGAAATGTGGTGCATAATAAATATTAAACAACAAGGTAATAATGACTGATTTTTTCATTGAGGACACCTTTTAAATTTTTGATTCATACAAACTATTAACTTGAAACCTTAATAGAGTATTGATTATATATAAGGGCTCTAAATAACAATAAAGAGATCCTCACAATGAAAAACATCACATGAGAGAGTTTCTAATTAAAGTTGTAATTTATTATTATAAAATAAATGTTACGGCTGTAATTTATGATCAGTATACCCGAATAACTAACTCTGTGATCGATAAGTATTGACTAATAGAACTGAGTTGTTTGCAATTTTTTCCAAGGATGCAAATCAGGACACATTTGTAAACACCAAAAATGTCTCTCTTTAAGCAGTGCATTCTGTTAGCAAAAGTAAAGTAAATATACAATAAAAAGCCAGTTTAATCATTGGTTTTATTTTATATGGAATCAAATTAAATTTAAACTGTGATGTACATTTGCATATCCAAGAGTCAATTTGTGTATTCAAATAAGTTTTAGAGGAGTAGAATGGGGAAAATATGTTTGAAAAGTGATGTCTCAAGATAGAAAGCACATTTTAAACACACTCTTGGTTGGGAATGAAAAAAACAGCCATTTCCTACTGCTAGATAATGATCAAAGTTAACGATCAACTTTATGTTCAGTCCTAGTATGGAGTCTATTCCTAGTATGGAATTTTTTCAATTGTAAATGAGAACAAAGACTATTCTAATTATATTCATATCCCTAATTTTATCCACAAATACTTATTGAGTAATCCCTATGTGCTGAGCGCTGTTCTGATGTGTTTTGGATGCTATGTTTATCAATGTCTTAAAAAAGAGCTCAGGCCTGAATTAAAAGTGGGAGAATAGTGGGACCAGTGCTATCTTTGGCCCCTCACAGACGAGATTGTAAAAATTAGGGCCATTGTGTGAACTTCATCCGTTATTTAACTTTGATATGTCTCTGTGTCCTCTTCTGCAACATCAGGATAATAATAATTTTCCAGGTTGTTGTAAGGGCTAAATGAGATGATATGCAAAGTACTGGTATATGTGAGAACTCAACAGATGGCAGCTACCAATAATTAAATAATGATTAAGTAATAATTACAAGCCATCATGAGCCTTGATAAATATATTATTGGTGGTTGAGATTTCAAGTGAGCAAAATATGTGGAGACCCACCTTGAACGGTTCTTTCCTCGTTTTAACACAGAACATGAGGGGTGCCTGGGTGGCTCAGCTGGTTAAGCATCTGACTCTTGACCTCAGCCCAGGTCTTGACCTTAGGGTTGTGAGTTCAAGCCCTGCATTGGGCTCCACATCTAGCATGTAGCTTAAAAACATAAAAATAAAAATAAATACAGAACATGAGCCATATTCAACATTTATAAAAAAATGTATGTGTGTTTGTATTTTCTGATCAGATTCCATTTGATAGCCTATGGGCACTAACACTGATAATCCCGTGTAATTGCCTCATATGCAGGCAGTCATCATATTTGATGGGCACCCTTTTTGCTTCCAGAGTGGATCACTGTATGAGCTTGGTTCTACCACTACTACAAATGATAACTACAGAACAATTGTTCTACTTTTGATAAATGAATTTTTTTTCAACCAACAGTGCCAACTACTGGAATTCTTAGGAGAGGAAGAGCTGTGTGGTGGTCTATGGCTATATTAAAGAGGATATCACTTTGCATTAAACTGTATTCTATTAGACAATAATCTGAATCTTGCCACCTGCACCTCAAAATTTTAGAACTTTCAGTGTATCAATTCTTTTTATTTACCATTATAGCCCCCAATATGAAATTGTATGATTTTCTAATTCACTGTTTAACTTGCCTGACTTCTCAAGTGATATTTATGATTATTGGCCTTTTATCTTCTAATTTTATCAATTGTATATGTTGAATGGCTCTATTCCTTGAATAGGTATTCTCAAAGTGGCATCAAATAAAGTCTCAGTTCTTCGCTAACAAAATTATCGAAACCACATTGCCCTACTTCAGACAAGTGTTACCTATTATCCTATTAAATTCTGAAACAATATGTATATATTTTGTCAGGATTTTTCGAAGACTGCTACAGAGAACATTATACCGACAAGATACTCAATAAGAATGCAAAATCACTGAAGGTGGGAGGTTTTATCTGTTTTATTCATTGCTATCTAGAACAGTGTCTGGAAGACATTGAAAAAAGTTTTGCTGAGTGAGTGAATGAATGAATGACAAAAAAGGAAAATTACTGAGGAAATACTGAATACTCTATCCTAGTCTTAGAGATTTATAGTACATATTAGTATATTAAAGACACCAGGGTATCTTGCATCAAATGAAACTGTTAATCTAGGGGCGCCTGGGTGGCTCAGTCAGTTAAGTGGCTGACTCTTGATCTCAGCTCAGGTCATGATCTGAGGGTCCTGGGATCAAGCAGCATTGGGCTCCGAGCTCAATGGAAGTCTGCTTGAGATTCTTTCTCCCTCTCCCTCTGCCCTTTCCCTTGCTCACGCTTTTTCTCTTGTGCTCTCTCTCTCTCTCTAAAAAAAATAAATCTTAAAAAAACCTGCTAAATCTAAATGTTTATACTCAATATCCCATAGAAACCTTTCAGCACCTGTAAAAATCAATTGAAGTATATGCTCCTGTGAATATATTTTGGAAAGCTAAATTATTCACACAATTCAATTTACATAAGGTCATCAAATTGACTAAAAGAGGTTTTAAAAATACTATTAATATTGTTTTTTTTTCTCATTTAGAATGTCAAATTTCAATCCTAATGTAGACACATTCAATAGTGATATTTTCTCATCCTGACAAATCAACATTTTAGATGGATGAAATGATTTACATCTCCCTCACTATTTTCCTGTCATCCTTACTTTAAACTGACACGCTAGTCTGATTTTCTTCCTTTCTAATACCAAATTACTTATCCAGAATTAATTGCCTGATTATTTCCTTTTCGAGAAATGCTGTTTCTGTTTCTACAAAGAGATCGACGTTCATTTAGAATTCAGATTGTTAAAGACTTCTCTGCTTGGTACCCTCTGAAGAGCTAATAACAGGCACAGGACTCTCTTTTCTGAAACACCATTTAAAGAGCAGTTCCTGGCTCCTAGTTCCCATGCTGTTCTTTTTTCTGATTTCTAAAAACCTAACTGGAAATGTTATACACAAATTGACATTGGCTGGCTACTCTGTTAGGCATTATAATGGACTGAAAAAGAGAAGCACGCTTTCTAATTCAACTGTTTCCATCTAGGGAAAAAAAAGGAGATTCATTGATCCTATAGAGACAAACATCAAGTACTCAGAAAATCCAATTCACTTAAAAAATTAAGGCTGTACTGTTTGTCAGTCAAATCTTCATTTTATTCTGAGAGAAGACCTAATATTGTGCAGCTACTTTGCAGGCACTTTAGTGAAAATATTGGTATATTGGCAAATTAAATAATTTAAATAAGTTTTTCTACTGTTTGTTTTTTTTTCACTTGATTTCTTATTTAAAATTGTAATGAAGTAATAAGCTAGAAGTACAGGTTTTACTGCAACTATTCATACAAAGATTTCATAGTCAATCAAAACATTTTTTAAATAAAAATATTTTCATCAATAATTTCCTCCTATGTCAAAAGTTCAAGTTCATTGGTTATGTGGGCTGCTGTATAAGTAGGATGGTTAAAAGAATTAAGACTTGGATATGAACAGATTTACCTGCTTACTGACTATATGATCTTGGTCAATATAGTTAACTTTTCAAGCCTTGTTTTGCTTACCTAAATGGGAACATTAAAATCTTACTGGCCAAACAAATAGATTATGATAATTTAACTTGCATCTTTTTTTTTTTTTTAAACAAGATCTTATGATAGAACTTCTATTCTATAGTGTTCTATAAATTTTGGAATAAAATGGGTTTTTAAATTATAATATTTTAATAGCAAGCTAATGTAATAAAATAACACTAACCAATTTATTTGTCTTTAGCATTAAATCATATCCTTCATGAATCTATTAAGCATTATTGATTTTTTTAAAGGAGTAGTTTTGGGGCACCTGGGTGGCTCGGTCAGTTAAGTATCAGGCTCTTGAATTTGGCTCAGGTCATGATCTTGGGGTTGTGGGATCGAGCCCCGTGTTGGGCTCAGTGCTGGGTGTGGAGTCTGCTTGGGATTCTCTCTCCCTCTGCCCCTTTCCACGCCCCTATTCCCCACCTCTCTGCTTATGCTCTCTCTCTTTCTCTCTCTCTCTCTAAAAAAAAAAATAAAATAAAGGAGTAAAGTTTTGGTATTAAAAGATTTGATTATTTTGAGGAAAGCTCAATATGAATTCTATATCATACATAAGAGAAAAATATGTATGAAAATACATATACAATACAAATACATATACAAATTTATTTGAACAAATAAAAGTTCAGAGGCACCCTTATTCTTATTGGACACTTACCACATCTTAAGCATTATTTCTACAAAATATGATGTGTGAAATACTAGCAAGAAAAGGGTGTTATACCAATATTTTCTATCACACAACACACAATGTACATCTTCACCAATTGTACATCCATTGCTGCATCTTAGTATAGAAGCCAATGTACCGTAATGTCATTAAGATAATTCACTAAAAAAGTTTCAGTTTGAACTCACTTACCTGAAATATTATCCTCATTTGAAAATTTAGGTAACTAAATTTCTTCTTACAATATCTACATATTGAACGCACAATGTCAAAATGCTAGACATAGGTAATTTTTCAAAACCAGAAATATTTATATATAGATATATCAACACCTTGCTTTTAGAAACCTTGTTTTTGTGCTGCATATTTTTAATTCAACGTCTTTCAGTTAGTAAGATGTCATTGGTAATAAAACTACTGATAAATCTGGATAACTTTTTGAAATATGTTAAAATATTGGGTAATTATAGAGATTAGAAATTATAATTTCATAAGAGTCTAATATTTTCACGCATCTTGCTTCATATCTTTCATGAATTGTTTTATGCTATAATTCATCAAAGGACAGTTTTAATTATTATATTGTATGTATGTTAACATATAGGTGTCAAGGCTTTGAGACCTTTGGGAAATACATCTCCCTATGCAATGCACTAACAAAATGTTCAGACCTAGTGTGTCACTCAAAACGGAGCGAATGCTACTGCTTTCTTCATCATGGGAAAACTTCCAGTTTTCCTTTGACAAAAACTGAAAAGACTGAGCTAGGGATATTTTTCTTTTCTCTGAAAACAATAATATTTTAATGCTATTAATAAGAATAAAATAAAAATAATATTTTCCTTCTAAAATAATACTGATATTTCTATGAATACTTTTAATTATATAATTATATTTTATAAGATAAATTATATTTATATTAAATATCTTTAATTACAAAGAGATGTATAGGTACTTAGTTATTAATCAAAAATGTATTTTTTCATTCAGTCAACTAACATGAATGTGGTATGTATAGATGCAGATTTATATATTCAAGTTATATATATGTATATATATGATAGTATTCCATACACACATATATATATATACGTACATATTTTATATATACATATATACACACACATTTATATATAGGATTATATACAAGTTTATATAGGTTTATACATATGTATGTACACATACATACAAGTTTATTTAACATGAATTGTCCTGAGTATAAATATACAAAAATTATTGGGGAAATTATTTTTGCTAGTTTTTTTCATTAGTTATTATAATATAAACACATATGCATGTGTATGTATAATTTATATATGTACACACACACACACACATATATTTATACCATTAACCATTTTTTCTCTTCTATGTAATGCTGGTAAAATAAAGGGACATTGATTTGAATATCAAAATTATGCTATTTTATACCATAGAGTATATATTACATGTATTATTCAGTAGTTGAAACTTCATTTTGATATTTAAACATTTGGGAAAAACCTATGGACATCTGGTAAAGAAGTTATATTGCATACATAGATTAAAAATACAATTAGTAACAAAACGACCATGCAGACTGATTTACCTGCCAACCACCACGATTTCTCTGTTTCAATATACTGGATCTCAAGTTTTCAGATCACTTAATTTTCAGCTTAGCAAACATTAAGATTGCTTGCAACCATTCTGGTGAGGTGTTATGCACTGTACTGACATGAGGTTAATCTGGAGAGGACATGTTGGGATGAAAGCATTAATTTAACCTGTGACTACCAACTGCATCCACTCCCAATTCAAACTAGGTATTTGAAACTTTTCAAATTTAAGGGGTTGGAAAGCATCTTCAAAATTGTTTTTTAACTTAATTGTAACATATCTTCAAACTTCATGTTAATGATTCAAGCAGTTATACCAGTGTATTTTTGTACAGTCATGACTAAGCTTTCTTGTCAAAACTTTGACAAAAACTTTATCCTAGGGCACCTGGGTGGCTCAGTCGGTTAAGCGACTGCCTTCGGCTCAGGTCATGATCCCGGGGTCCTGGGATCGAGTCCCACATCGGGCTCCCGGCTCAGCGGGGAGCCTGCTTCTCCCTCTGACCTTCTCCCCTCTCATGCTGTTTCTCTCTCACTCGCTCTCTAATAAATAAATAAAATCTTTAAAAAAAAATAAAAAAACTTTATCCTAATTTAACAATGAAGTTAGGAATTCTGTGACATGGCAATAATTGTCGAGAGCAATTCGAGAAAAAGGCTTTAACTGATTATAGAATGAGCATGCACACACAAACACACACGGCGTTTTCTAACATTATGTAACAGATCTTTTAGTCTTTTGAAAATGTATATTAAATTACCATACTCTTCCCCCGCTACAAACACCTCCATGGCTCTTTATTTATTAAGATAAATAAAACCAGTTATCCCTAAATGAATGCAAAGTTCATATTATATACCACCACCTGCTCTTATTTCTCTGTTTGCTCTGGACCATGAACAGGCTGTGCTTCCTTCATGGGGCATTGCACATGCCATTCTTTTTCCTTGGAGTGTCCTTCCTTCCTTGTTCTTCTAGGTAAATTACATTCATTCTCCATTAAGCAGCATCAGTACCTTCAGAGAACCTTCTCTTATCTCTATAACTGTCAAATTCTATTAGTAGCTCTTTCCATAGTTGCAGTTTTCTGTCTACTTGTATGATTATATATTTTTTCAGCTAGATTGTGAATATGTTTATTATATCATTAGAGCTTAATAATACTTTAAATGAATTTTAGGATAAATGAATGAAGGGGCACCTGGGTAGCTCAGTCAGTGAAACATCCAACTCTTGATCTCAGCTCAGATCTTGATCTCGGGGTCATGAGTTCAAGCCCTGCATTGGACTCCATGCTGGGCATGGAGCCTACTTAAAATAAATAGATAGGTAGGTAAGTAGGTAGGTAGATAGATAGATAGATAAAATAATATAGAAAATTAAGACATCTTAGAGCCTCAAAAATTTTTCCTGGAAAATTTTTAAGTTTATATTTTTTTCCCTATAGTCAAAATTTTATTTACAGGAGATTGTAGATTGGTTAGTTGTTAGAAATCTATTTGAAAAAGTCAAAAATGGGGCACCTGGGTGGCTCAGTTGTTAAGCATCTGCTTTGGGCTCAGGTCATTATCCCAGAGTCCTAGGATCGAGCCCCGCATCTGGCTCCCTGCTCCGTGGGAAGCCTGCTTCTCCCTCTCCACTCCCCCTGCTGTGTTTCCTCTCTCGCTGTGTCTCTCTCTGTCAAATAAATAAATAAAATCTTTTTAAAAAATTAAAAAAAGAAAAGGTCAAAAATTAAAATAATTGCTTTATTTTTTGTCCCATAAATAGTAAGTCATAAAATCTTTGTAGGTTTTCTCTTAAAGAAGGACCTGAAAATTTGAAAGCAGGGGCAGGGAAAAGGGAGTGGAAGCTCAAGAATATACTACTGAGAACAAACTCTGTACAGCTAACTTCATTTATGACAAGTGGGTAGAAAGAACAAACCAGCCTTCTTCAATTTGTTTCTCAGTCTTTGCTTTTGGATTAAGAGGTGTACATCAGCCAGTTCCTGAGGTAGCATTTAATGGGGAATAAGAATTCCTAGTAGCCCCCGAAGATCTTATATTTATCCCACTGGTAAGAGAGACAGCACTACATTTTAAACTTTCAGGAGTTTCTGCTCCTGTAATAGATACTTGAGTTGTCTTCTTTCCCCCTTCAGTCCATGCTCTGAGAGATGACAGAATGGGTGATACTGGGAGAGGAAAGATTCAAACCAGCAAGTGTCTGCTGCTCTGCCTGAGTTTTCCATGAGCATCCATACTCTGCTGATCCATTTCTACAATCCATTCCTCCATGCTCCTCGCTTAGAGATTGTGTTGCTGCATGTCACTTGCATGATTTGTCGCTTGTTTGTTTAATTCCTGAAGTCCATCCCCATTGCTATTCTTCTGGCCCAATATTATTATTCCGATGTGCCTTGATGAATTCTGCATTGTCGACTCAGCAATTTGTGCCAGGATGTCCTTTCTTTGTATTAATGCCTTTTTGTTCTAAGCTATTGCCCATCTCCCAGTACTGGGGGCTCTTCTGAGAAATTGGGGATTCTGGCCTGCTGAGTGTTTGAATGGGAAATGTAGAGGGGCTTGAGAGGTTAACAAAAGGAGACTGGGCTTTGTTCTCCAGATCTTCTCCCCCTGAGAGACCCTCCACCACTGAGTAAGAAGAGGTAACTCTCTTTGTTTGCATTCTGATTGTCTGCACCAGTAGGTAAGGTCTTCTTTTCTCAGTTTTGTTCCTTGTCAATCATTTCCATAATTGGAGGAATTCGTGGAGCAGGAGGAGTTTGAACAGTCCTTAATACATCCTGCAAGGGAGAGAATTCTGAGTTGATCTTCTGCCTTGGTGGTGTTATTTGAGCTCAAATATCTGTGCTGGAAGTTTGTTGGCCAGATTCACACTATCTGGGGAGGCTGGTAACGGAGGTAGTTTAACAGACAAGTTTTCCTGTGGGAACTCAACCACTTCTCCCTTTCTGAACATCAATGGCAAAGAGACATTAACATTTATGGCAGGGCCCTCTGATTTATCTATAAGTTTCCTACTCATGGATCCCCTTTCTGATGCCTGACTTTCTTTGTTGCTGTTTATCAAAGGACAGTTCTTCATGGCCTGTGTGAGTGATATAAGTTGCTCATCTGTTGTGACCATGTACTGCTGAAGTCTTGCCTGGGTAGCAGTATTTTCTTCTCTAAGAAGAATTTCTGCTGTAAGCGCATCAGTGAGCTTTCGATGATCACCTAACACTTGTTCCAGTTACTGCGTCATCTCTACTTTATGCACCTGGAGCTCACTTTCTTCAAGGTACCAAACCAGACAATAGAGAGAGCTCACCAGCGATAGAGTGAAACCTGTAAGACTGACTACTCTGTAGTCCCTTGGTCTCACATCCTGTCCACCATTCATACTCTTCCATTTAGTGTTCCACTTCATGTATCATGGGTTTGAGGGCATCTAGCCTGGATTTATTGCTATTTGGCAAGTCTGTGGAGGCTGTACAACTGCTAACGTGGTTTTGTTGTGCTTGGAAAGAGCATGCAAATCCCGTTTTCCTTTCACTTTATTTAACAACTGTTTTTGCTTCCTTGAGTTTAACACTTAATCCCACAAGATAGCCTGAGTCTAGAGTCTCAGTAGAGTCTGCAGATTGAAGCCTGGTGTGGATTCTCCTGATAGCACTGGTAGCATTGAGAGCCAGCTTTTTATTCCCCTGATGGAGGGGGCAGATGATGGAGTTCCTGGAAGGGTTGTTATTTGTGACCGTGTTGCTATTTTCTGCTGAATATCAGTCCACAGTTTATTAATTAACCAGAATTATCTTCCTCTAGTTGATGGAGAAACATGTCTGCATTCCTATTTGAGAGTTTAAAGCTAGCCAGTTCATTCTCGCTTTCTTCTGACTGACTGTTAACAGTTCCTTCTTCTTCATCATTTATTTCATTAAGAGCCTGAGGCTCCATGACAGATTCACTAATAATGGTCTTGGTGACAGGGTCTTGATTTACCACAATGAGACCTTGAGAAGAATTAGGAGACATTGTTACATTCAGAAACCCTGTGCACCTATGAGAATCTCAGTTGATTCTAGTATAAGCATAGTGCCAGACAGTAGTTCTTCCTGTATTTCTCTGGGTTGTCTTTTTCTTTTTCTTTTGTCCTGTACATTTCAGATATTCATAGGAAAGGAATTACAGAACATTCCACTCCTTGGACACATTTCAGGATCATAAAAATTCCCCTCATCTTACTGAAGATTTGCTTACATTCTAGAATAATAATAAAATTAGACACACCTTCCCCTGAGAGACATTTGATTAGATTTCAGTGTAACAAACCAAGAGATCTTACCCTCCTCAGATCATAAGACACTTTGCCATTTTAGATTAAAATAAAGTCTTTTTCTCCCATAGGGCTAATGGGGTGGCATTCCAGCTGCCCAATATAAGCACTTAGAGTTATAATTTTAGAGCACCTCTCCTGTGATATGAATCCACTTCATACCCAAATAATAACCGATTCTCACTGTGGGCAATTGGCTGATTGTGTCCTTCCAAAATTTGTTTGTTGAAGTCCTAACGTCAGTGTGATTGTATTAGGAGGCAGAGCCTCTGGGGGTGATTAGGTCACGAGGGTGGAGCCCTTGTTAATAGAATTAGTGCCCTATAAAGAGATCTCAGAGAACTCCCTCCCCACTTTGATCATGTGAAGACACAGCAAGAAGATACCTGTCTATGAACAAGGAAGTGGGCTCTTACCAGAAGCCAAGTCTGCTGGTGCCTTGATCTTGGACTTCTCAGGCTCCAGAACTGTAACACTGTGTGTTCCAGTGAGGATTGGGCCTCAAAGAACTGGCACTGAGATCCTGTCCAGGCTGGTGTTCTTGGTGCAAGTAATGCATGGCTTATTTCTCTGCAGTATGGTACTTCTGTCAGGATATACATGCAATTACATAGACTAACTTGTTTACTTGCAAGTAAGGTAAAGTCTCAGACCCTTCACACTTTCTGACATAACATATATTACATAAAATATTCTACACAAACAAACATATATTACATAAAATATTCTACACAAACAAACATTAAGTACCTGTTTCTCAAAAAAGAATAACATCAGTCTCGATAATATCCTTAGTATTTAGATATTTTTTCCTCAAGATCTTGGTGTCTATGGCTTTTGGTTTATGATACTATTCAAAAAACAAGCAAGCATCATTGGCTGTTTTAAAAATCAACAAACTGTAATGAAGAGCATAAGCTACTGCATGTATATAATAATCGTGTATATATGCAATGACTTCTGCCACGTATTTGGGGAGCCCATAGGTGGCTCCAGTAGGTGGAGCACTCTTAACCACTTCTGGTTAGGCATTGCCCCATTGGAATTGATTTTTGCTTAAATAAGTCATAAAATGTTTAATATACCTCAATTTATCTCTTAACCATACAAACCCTTCATTGTATCCCTCGGTTTAATAAAAAAGGCATTTCTGCTGTGGGTTTGATTGTCTCCATCATCTGCATATCAGCTCTAACTTTTTCTCACTTTGAAAATACAACTTCCTCAGTAGGCAGGGGAACAGGTTTGCCGTTCCAAGCAATAAATATTTCATTAAGAAGTGTCAAGATCTTTTTGAACAGGTAGAGAAAGTCTTATAGAACTCTACTTTCAAAATTGCTATTATCTTCTACAAAGGGGCAGATGTTGTCTGAGCATAGGAAGAATATCAAAATAATAATGCCTATTTTAAAAGTATTATTCTGTGTTTATAAAGCCAAGGGGATATTATCACTTGAGACATCCAAGCAGAAATAGTATAGCTATCATCATTTAAGATGATAGACTATATAACTTCTAAGGTTTCTTTCTACTCTAAGAACATAATTTGTAATTGTGTCAGATAATAATGCTTTCTGTTGCATCCATTCTGAAATTGTGCACAACACTGATTTCAAAGTATGGTTCTCCTTCAGTTCTCCCTATCTCAGTGAATGGTGCCAATATCCATTAAGTTTCACCAGCTTAGAAACCCAGGCATCACTCATTTTACCTCTCCCCTATAAATAGAATCCATCACTAAGCCCTTTGATGGATGCTCCAGTTTATTCACGTCTGTTTCATCTTCACCATCACTAACCTCATGCAAGGTATAATCATCTCTTACCTAAACTATTGAATTACTTCTGTCTGAACTATAAACAGAACTCAAACCTTAAGGTCACAATGTAAGAAAATGCATATTTAAAGCGCTTATGCTAATCTTAGGAAAATAAACATGCTATAAATTCACATTTCTTTTAGTACATATATACTTAAACCATCTTGTGTCCAATCCTCATAATGTAATCTAAATAGTGCCCTCTAATATATCCTAATCCAAGCCATCATTCTTTCTTTTTTTCTTTTTTTTTTTTTTTTTTTTGTTCTCGATCTGGGCACTGGGGAAGAAAGAAGTTTTGGGAAGGAAGCAAAACTTTTTATGTGACTTGTTACCAAAAGTCCAAAATCTTCATATACCTTAAAATTAATGTGAGTCTTCTGTTCTTCGCAGTGGCTTACTTGCATTAACAAATTACTAATGACTTTAGGCAACTGCAATTTCATAAATTTTATTAGGAAAAAAGTCCTCCGGATGTGCTTAAGCACTATCTTTTTGTATTAGTTCTTAAAAGGGCATATGCTATAAAAGTTCATCCTGAAATATCAAGAGTGACCATGAAATTTGCCATGCCAGTACTTAATCCATCCCAGAAGTGATATGCTCTTGTCAGGTTAAAATGATAATAGTACATATCCTCCTTTGGTCTCCTTAGTAAATGACACTATTGAGGATATGATTGTCCAGTGATGTCAAAGTCGCTGAGGCAGCGAAATGAACTTTATCACTCATATCTAATAGAGAGGGTCACTGAACTGTATTAAAATTAAACCTGCATTTTATTTCCTGGAATAGACAGAATATGAGCAGAAACTGAGCTCCAGTATTTCCAGTTTTGGAAAAAAAATAGCTCTCTACTATTTCAAAAAGTTTTGGAGGGCAAGTAAACTTCAGATAGAATTTTTTTTTTTAAGTAATGAATCAAATTTGTTATTGCTGGGAACTCTTGTAAACACTCAATTGTACCCATGCAATGAGCTCAAAGTACACATAGAGCTTTGCAGTTTCTTCCCCATCTTGGATTTCTTTTTAGTTAGTCAAACTCCCCAGGTTGAAGATTTCTTCTCAAACACTTTTATGTAGTTAAGTGTGGCCCTTTAACTAAATCTTGGCTAATAAGGTAAAGGCAGAAGTGCTGTCTATATGTCAGGTGCTTGGAATTTCAATGGCTCCTATGAGTGCTTTCTTGTTATTATCTGTCTTTTCCTGGTTCATGCTGCTTTTAAACAGATGTGGTGACAAAGTGCTAAAGACCCGCATTCCCCAAATGGAAAACCAATAAAGCCTAAGTACATGGGCAATGGAATGGAAGAAGGCTGGGTATCTGGGGACTCTATGACACAGATCTGCCATACCTGGCTTGCATAACTTCAGACTTTATATAAAATACAAATACACTCCCATCATCTCCAGTTCATGACACTTTGATTTTGGTGCTCCCACTAAAATCTAATCCTGATAGACAGAGTGACATTTCATGGGAATAAAGGTGTTCAGGTCAATAAACCTTTAGAAACTTCTAGGACAATTAACAGGGATGTGATGTTTTTATTGTATTTTACAAAAGTATTCATCTGCATTAGACAAGAAAAAAAATTAATAGGGATCCTTATCACAGATAATTTGAGACTGCTCAGGCAACACTTACTATGTTTATGTGTGTATATGTGTGTGTAATTATTATTTCCATTCATGAATAAATATCTAATGGAGGACAGGCTTTATCTGAAGAGCTTAAAATTGTTCAGCAGGTATGAAGTCACTCTGTGTCTGCTCTCAGTTTCTATTGGCCCTGAACGATAATCAGGAACCCCCTTTGGCTACTCTTGGAATTATATTTCCTGCACCAAACATGTTCCAAAACCTAGATAGGAGAAGAGTCCCAAGTATCTGTGTGAGTCTTGAGACTCTAATAGAAATAGTAAGGGTGTTTTGTGCTAAAATCTTGGTCCTGGGATCATCAAAGTTCATGATGTGAGTGTATAATCATAGGTCCAATTGTGGAGAAATATCTACCACCGAACAAGTTAATTTTGGTCAAGAAAAAGGTCAATAGAAATGACAGTTCTTGAATAACCCAAATGGATAGAGTTCAAGGTAAAAAACAAGTGAAATGTAATCGCTGAAGGGCAGAGAGAGGAGGGTGGGGGAAGTGAGGGCCAGGAGGGAAAGAGGGAGAAAGGACAGGAAGGAGAGAGAGAAAGAAGCCGGAATGAAAACTGTTATTTTTCTATAGCTTTTACAGGTGTATGGTGGTGATGTGACTTCACACAGGAAGTAGTTTAAATAGGGCAATGGTTAATTTATTAAATTATTGTATCATACCATAGCAAAAAAGGAAATTAAACTTAAATACAATAGTCACCATTCTTCTACAAAAAATATTACCCTCCCCCCAAATAGCCTTTACAAAAAAGAAAAGAAAAGCAGGTGATGCATGCTTCACAAACAACAGAATATTCTTATTCCTTGTTTTCATGATTTTCCAGGCACTGTGCAATTCATTTCAACTTTGTTCTTTTATTTATTGCTCAATTTTGTTTTTTTCTTATTTGCTATTGAAGATTGCTGTATGAAGTCTACCAAATATACAACTTAATGGGTACTCCAGCCTCTGGTTTTACTGACGACTATGAACAATACAGACCAAAAAAAAGAGAGAGAGAGAGAGAGACAGCTTAATTATTACCTACTGCCACTTAAAGATAAACCATGGCTCAGTTATTAGGGGGAATTTGATGTCTTTCTTGAACAATCAGATATGGAGAGAATGTAATGCTTGAGGGTAAATAACATTTAATTAAGAGGTATAAATATAATTAAATTACAATTCTCAAAACAAGTAAAACAGTGATGTTTCTCAAATAACCGGAAACAGTGGTGATATATTGTACCTGAGATATATCCATATTTATTTCTATATTTATATCTATACATAAATATTTATTTAAAATATTTCATTTATTTATTTGAGAGAGAGAGAACAAGTGGGAGGTAGGGGCAGAGGGAGAGGGAAAAGCAGACTCCCTGCCGAGCAGGGAGCCAATGGGGGCCTGATCCCATGACCCCAAGATCATGACTGAGCCGAAGGCAGTCACTTAACTGACTGAGCCAGCCAGGTGCCCCATACCTGATATTTTTAAAAGGAGTGAAGAGAAATAAAATTTGGTTAAAAATTAAATAAATAATATAATGGTAATTATTGAATGTGTCTAATACAGGTAATGACCAATCATTATTATGTACTTATTTTCTTTCAGGTATTGTATTAAATCATATTAAATAAAGAGTAATAACCCCATTTCACAGATAGAAGCTTACTCCTATTTTATATGGCTCTCAAGTGCAGGTGCCCAGGGTCCTGGGATGGAGCCCCGTGTCAGGCTCCCTGCTCTGTGGGGAGTCTGCTTCTCCCTCTCCCTCTGCCTCTCCTCCTTGCTCGTGCTCTCTCTCTCTCTAAAATAAATAAATAAAATTAAGAAAAAAATGTTTATATGGCTGTCAAATGAGTAAGTTTATGTTAGAACAGGGGAAAAAAAGGAAGGAAAATAAAGCAAAACTATATAGTAAATAGTAAATAATAAAATAATAAAACAGCAACAATAACAAGAAAAAATATCTTAAAGAACTGGAAATGAAAATGTAGAGAAGGAAAAGCTTTCTCTTGATGCTCTAGGGTCCCTGGCTGGATCTGAAAATTAAATTGGTGAAGACGGATTCAGAGGAGAAAAGCATACAAATTTATTGAATATGTAAGTTTTACATGACATGGGAGCCTTCCTAAGGAAATGAAAACCCAAAGAAACACTTAGACCTGTGTACTTTTATGCAGGTTTGATGAGGAGTAGACAGCTCTGAAGGAATATGATAGGTTGAGGAGTATGAGACTGTACTTATTGAGATTCTTCATGGTGGTCTTTGTCTTCAAATTTAAGGATATTCCTTTCCTCTGGGTATGGGGAAGGCACCTCTCACTTGCGGGTTTTATGATGTTTCAGAAGGACAAGGGGCTGGGAGAGAAGGTCAGAGTGATCTTCCTGCATCTGCCATTTTCTCAAATTCCTTCAGCTTAAAATATTCAATGTGCGAGGGTGCCATATTTTGGGGTAATGTGTAATGAACCCCTTCAAAAATTATATTTATGCTAGTGTTATGTAGATATTTACTACTGGAAGATGTAACATTGGATTTTTTTTTTTTTTAACAATTACAGCTATAATGTTGGCAGGCATTAACACTTCAACCACTCTCAGGCAGTTACTATACCTTTTTATAAAAGAACTTTAGGAATCTGAGGGGATTATCAGAGTTTCCTAATAAACATCATACAACTAATTTATATTTTAACAAACTGAAAATATTAATGACAGTCTGCACCACTGTAAATACCAACATGGCAATTGTAACAGGGCTCTCAAGCTTGCTATCCCTTTTGAAGAGCACTCCAAGAAACATCAGGATGACATCAGAAATAAAAAAAGAATTTAGAAAACCTATGGTATTCAAAAAGAGAAAATTTCGAAAATAAAACTCTATCTAGTCTGTCAACATTATAGCTGTTTCCAAAAGACTGCTGTTGGAGTTTAAAATACAAGAGCTCATTTAATGCCTAATAATTTAAGGCAATCATCTTGACTTTTTCATCTTTTTTTTTTCTCTACTGTATTAAAATAAGAGATTTGAATAAAGGAAATCTTATTGTGAGTTCAATATAGGAAGGAGGACTGTAAAGGAATGAATTTAATTTGCTTGTTAATTAGTAATTAAGAAAATGTTAGAAGTGGGTTTTCACTGTTCAAATTCTATGTGTTTAAATTTTGTGAATTAACTAAAATATTTTAAAGACAATGCCCACCCTTGCAAGAAAAAAAAAAAAAATCTATCAGACCTGTGGACTATCCCTCACAGATAGGATATGAGGTTTGATGCTTATGATCCTGTGTTCGCCCACTGGTGTAGTAGTAGTTCTGGTTTTCTAATACTGTCTGTAAAGGTACTGCATCTCCACCTCTGGACGCTTAACTTAACTATTCCAGTTCACCTTTCGTCCACGCTACACAGGAGGCTTAGGATTATTTCTGAATTGTTCAACATTGAATCATATTAATATTGAATAAATAAGGGATGAATGATTGGAATTTATCTGAACCCTATCTTCCTGGAAAGCTTGTCGAGAGACCCTCCCCTCCTCTCCTGTGTTCTGAGAAATGGCTAACTGCGAAAGTGTGACTTTTCTGGCATATTCCAAGAAATAAACACCTCCAGCCTTCAAATAGGACTCACTGTCATCCTTCTTCATTCATTTCCATGACAATGAACCCTACTTTTTCCTCCCTAGTCTTTTAAAACATCTTCATTAAAGAACATTCTTTCTATTACAACAACCTGAATTTAAAATCATCTATGTAATTCGGTCTTTCATAAGAATTTTTGATTGATAAAGTGAATAAAATGTGGTAAATGGACAATAGGAAGAGTTTGGGTATGACAGGAATAGATAATTTTTTATATTTATAACTGTATTTTAATTTTTGAAAATTTTCTTTTTTCTCTTTGAATTAGAAAATTTTTCCTTTTTTCACTGGCCCTACTACAAACAGGATTGCTTTCATAATGTATGAAATTACTTGATGATCTAGTTATTTAGTTTATATTTTTTAAAGGTTTTTTGTTGTTTTTTTCTGATTCAGAGCTAGTGCTAATGTTAACCTGGGTTTTGTTAATAGGTGTACATTTCTCAGAAAAAATAAACTTTATGAAAAATGTATTCATATAATTGCTTCTCTTAAAATGGTTGTCTAGTAGTAAACAATCTTTTGATTTTCTCTGTAAACGTTTACCAATAATAGTGTTATCACAGTTAAAGGGGCCTTTTTCTTTTTCTTTCTATTTAGAGAGGGAGAGAGAGAGAGATGGAGTGGTCAGAGGGAGAGAAAGAATCTTAAACAGGCTTAATGCCCAGCATGGAGCCCAACACGGGGCTCAATCTCACAACCCTGAGATCATGACCTGAGCCCAAATCCAGAGGTGGACTCTTAACCAACTGAGCCACCCAAGCACTCTCACGGGGGGCCTTTTATTTGTTTTGTTTTCTTTATTAACCTTTATCAAGGATTTGCCAAGGCGTAGGCATTGGACTAAGTGGTTTAAATAATTTTCACAGTCCTCTCAATATACTTAGAGTGAAGAAAATCAGGAACAAAGAAGTTAGGTAATTTGCCCTACTCACATAACGGGAAAAAGAGCCTAGACTGAGCCCAGATACAGCCTAGACACAGCCCGTGTGATCCGAACCCTAAATACAACCTTTTAACCACTAAAAATACTTCCAGAATGTTTAAGGGAATGTTCTGTATATTATCGAATTTACTACAAATACAAGACAAAAAAAATACATATCTGAATTAAACTAATAAAATGGAAGTTCATTCAGTAATTCCTGCTATTTGGATTCTTATCCATAATTTATAGTTCCAAAGAAAGAAAAGTCGATTGATAAATACATATAATGATTCTTTTTCTTGAGGCCTTACACAAGAGAGAAAGGTACCCTAAAATTTTCCAAATTAAAGCTACTTAGCATTGTTAACATAGGAATTCAAGATTAATAGGTTTGCATTTCCTAAGGATTCATCAGAAACCAGTGTGAGATTTATTTCTGAGCCTCTGAAGAAAGGATCAGCAGAAATACCCTCCTCCTACTAGATTTAGCAGTGTTAGGTATGCAGGGGGACAAGTGGGAAGTGGTTAGAGAAAGAACATAATTGCTTTCTACATCTCACTTCAAGACGACTTCAGATCCCTCCTCCTGACTTTTTTATCATTACAAATACGACTTTCTTGCGTAAATCTTTCTTCATCTCCCAGAGCAATTTGATATTCCCTGATCGACTTCTTTTACATCTGGTACTTAAATCTATCATAGCACTTATTCAGGGTATTATTTGCTTATAAGTGGCGTTTCTTCTCACGGTGCTGGATATAAAGGACATTTGTTGTTTAAAATTATGCCTCCAATGCTAGTTTGGATTCCTGGCATTATAGAAAGTTTTTAGTGAATATTTGACAGATGAATATATTGCATTATGAACATACTACATTTAACTTATCTTTACCCTGTAAATTAGAGAATTGTTTACTCATTTTAAACTAGATCTGTAATTTCTATATGCTTGCATAATTCAAGTCAATTGAAGAATTGAGATTTTTCTGAAAATTCTTGGTTGTTTCGATTGGTGTTCTGTTTAAATTAATAGCAGCAGAATATATGAATATATTTAGTCCAAAAAGTTTTTCAACCACTAAAATAATGTCTTTTATGACCATAGCTCTGATTAATTCTGATTGTGAATGTAGGTCTAGGGATGTGATATATTTTCTTAAAGAAATGTACTTCTATACCCTAAACCATTTGATAAGCAACAAATGCATAGAATACTAGACTAGGCATCAAAACATAAACATTTTGTTGACTGGTTAATCTGCTTCTCTGTTCCTACTCTTCTGGAGAGTAAGTAGATGCTCTTGATTTCCTAGGATTTAGAAAAATTAATGTAATGCATTGTATGTTAAAATAAGACACCTTTTTGACTCTGAAAACACCTTTACTTTCTTTTACTGCACTCCTTGGTATTACTTCACTAGTTCAGTTCAATAGTCAAGCTTTTAGTCTCCATGGTTACTTTTGCAAATGTAATTTGGTGGGAAGATCAGAGTAAAAATCAATCAAGGCAGTGCTTGGACATGCAATTTAGCTATTCTCCCTAATGTGTACATTTCATAGCCAGTTTCCTACAGTTCTTTAGGAATTCTCTTAATTTTTTACTCGACATCAAACCAGCTTTAATATAATTCCCCTTTACAAACATCTAAATTAAAAATAAATTCCATGTAAGCATCTTCTATACCAGTTAAAATCTAAATATGCCATTTGTATCAGCCAATTATTGTACATTATTTATATCTGGGAATAAAAGTGAGGGAAAGGACCAGGTTTTGGACATTTGAAAAAATATAAGCATTTAAGTATATATTAATTTTAAGGGACTTCAATATTTTTGTGTATGGGCATGAAGGATAAAGGATATGATAATTGTGAATTTCCAGACAGTCATATCTTAACTTTCTGAATTATTACTAAGAGAAATAAATTTATTTATATTTATGTTGACGTAACTAGCAAAGGTGATTGGTCCTAAGATAGGGAAAAATGCAGTAGAATAGAAATACATTTATGTTACACAAAGATATTAAATTATAATGAGTATAACATTATCTATATAGAATAAGAACACTGTACATTTTTTTACTGTAAGTAATCTAGGATCCATAAATTAGGTAATTTGAGCCAATGTGAGCAAATATTTATTTTCTCATTAGTATTATTTAATAAAATGAATTTTTATAGCTGTATTATGGAATTCTATTCCTAGTTCTATGATGGATAGAGTATAATTCTGAAGAAACTATTATTTTGAATATTGAGATAAAGATGAATTAGTAATACATATGAAAGTATTTCATAAACATGAACAATATTTTTGGTTTTGAGTGAATGTGCTTTGTATTCAAAAAATACTATTAGTGGTTGTTTTCTTCACAGAATAAATATCAACTTTTAAAAATAATTATGTCAACGAATAATATTTTCCTATTGAACTTTCAAAGTCTTGGTAATTTAGTTATAAATCTATGAAATAGTAACAATCCTTTTTAAGGGGGCCCTTGATTAATATGTGCTTATATACATTTAAGCATATAAATTCCCTTAAATAATCAGTCCCATTTTCAGCTTATTTAAATTCCCTCCAACACTTTAATCAACATTCATAAATATAATAATGCTTGTGTTTTAAGTTTGTGAAATATTTATCCTTAGACAGAAAGCTTTGAAAACATTAGTGAATTCTAATAAATGTATTAAAATAATAAAGTCAGTGATTTAATTTTTAAAATTCAAATGTTTATAAACTTTGTCACATTTTCTTTTACCCTTCCACATAAAATTTAAAATCTAAAATCAATATTACTTCCTAAATCTTAATATTACTTACTAGGATCTTAAGTCAATTATGATGAATTCCTAACACATCAAAATCTATAAATACTATTAAATTAGTTAAATAAGGAGTCCATTAGACTGAGGTGGCCTACATAAGCAAATCAAAATATAAGCCTGTTAATGGCTCTAAGTTATGAAATCAGAGTGCTAAGAACAACCACTCTCAGTCAACAAAGCTTTAAGCTATAGCCAATCAAGTAATTTCCTTCACTTCTGCACCTTTATGTAAGTCTTTACCCTGACTCCTTTAGGTGGAGTGCTTTTAACCACTTTTGGTTTGGCCCTGCCACACTGGAATCTATTTTTGTTCAGTTAACTCTTAAAATGTTTAACATGCCTCATTTTATCTTTTAACAATACAAAACTTTTAATTTTATCTCTCAGTTTAATGCAAAAGGCATTGCTGCTGTGGGTTTGATTTTCTCCATCACCAATATAAGAATTCTAAGTCTCATTTTGAAAATACTAGTTCCTCAGTAAGCAGAAGAATAGGTTTGCCCTTCTAATAAGCAAACTGGGGATTAGTTCCCAAGCAAACTAAAATTACCATCTCAAGAGAATTGAGGTCAGTAAGAATCACTCTGATTATAAACCAGAAATTTGGCTACATGAAGCCAGGGACTACTTTCCTCTCCAGTCTCAGTAAGACTGAAACAGATTATAAAATAATGGGTATAATATAAACATATGATCTACTTTCTCTTGGATCTTCCTTTGTAAAAATTGCAGCTTATCATAACTGGAACTCTCTGCTTATCATATACCCCATTTCACCTAGTTCACTACTATTTCTCTGCTGGGCTTTGGGAGTAATCCAATAAGTAGCACCCTTTCTCATCTAGTTTCTGAACCAGTTAAAAAGTTAGACCAAGGGAAAGCAGTTGAGAACTAAAACATTACTGTTATTCCTGATAAAGTTTATACTGGAGTACATGGATTAAATATGAAGGTGCACAAACAATGAATCATGGAACACTACATCAAAAACTAATGATGTAATGTATGGTGATTAACATAACAATAAAAAATATGAGAGCTGAGCAGAATTGCTGACTCCCTACTTGATGCCTTCATTGAGAAAACCAGAGAGGGAAATAGTGTTTGCAGAGAAATAATTACTTACATTGGTGTTTTTCAAAGTTTAACAAGTCACATTAGATACTTTGTTAAAAAGTAGGATCCCATTTAGCAGCTCTGGGTGGATCCCAGATTTAGTATTTCTAACAAGCTCCTAGGTAATAGTAAAGTTGGTTGTTCAGGGACTCTTATCTGATTAGTAAGGACCTAGACCAGGTGTCAGCAAACTTTTTCTGTAAAGGTGCACAGAGTAAATATTTTAGGCTTTGTGATTATATGGTCTGTCTTGCAACTAACTCTGCTGGTGTAGCTAGAAAGCAGCCACAGTAAATAGCAGAGGAGGCATGGCTGTGTTTCAATAACCCTTTCTCTATAGACACTGGAATTTGTGTTTTACATAATTTTCATGTGTCATGAAATATTATTATTCTGATTTTTTTTTCAATCATTTAAAGACACACAAACAGTGGGCTGCATTTGCCCTATGGCCCTTAGTTTGCAGACCCCAACATAGATCATTGCCTCACCCTGACCCCAGAGAAAAAAAAAAAAGAGAAAAAGGACAAATCTGAAGTTAGACAGATAAACAACTAGAGAAAAAATACACTAATATCAATTTTAAGGACAAATAATAAATGCAAATGAAGAGGTTTAATTCTCTCTGTTTGAAATGAGGGAAGAGATTTTTCCTCCCCTTCTTTTTCAAGAACATTTACTTTAGAAAACTTGTAATTCTGAGTACTTTCTCCTCTCTTTGAATTATATGTAAATATAATTTTCAAAAACTAGATAGACCCTTGTCAACTTTGTGACATAGGAATGTTTTTTCTCAAGGACCTGGTGTAGCCAGCATGCAGGGATACAGGAGTACCTCGCTCCAGACCAGGTTCAGCCAACCAGTCACTGCTGGCAAAATCCAAAGGTGGAAAAAGGAGTGGTGGTGAAACAAGAAAGGAATTTATTTCATCGAGGCCAACACCAGGAAGACAGGGGACTAACGTCTCAAGGACGGCCTCCAAAATGCTGAAAATACTTCCAGGTCTGTATAAGGAAACTGTGAGGCAGAAGTGGGTGGAAACATACAGATAGGCAGTAAGAGTCAAATCGATCTTTGTCTTGGAGTCGGTCACAGGCAGGGTCTTGCGGGCTCAGGGCCAGCTTCCTTGGGAGGATAGTTTCGGATTCCATCAGGGGATGCTTTTCCCTCAGCATCTTCTGTCTGAACCAAGAGACAAGCTGAAAAGAGGAACCCAACTAGAAAGTTTGAAATCAAAATGGAGGCAGCTGAAGAGTGAAGGCCTCCTTCACTGAGAGCCATCTCTTCGAAATGTAATCATCAGGGAAGATAGCAGCCCTGTCTCGACTTCCTGAAGGAAGGTAGGAGCATAACTTTGGTGGGATCCTTGCTCCAAGTTGCAAAATTACTTGCTGTCATAAAGCTTGAGAAATGTTACCCACCCCCAATGATAAAGCTAATTAACACAGATGCTCACACCAATTGCCCAGTAAAATTAGGATGAACTATTTATGACAAGTGGTTCTATTTAGTCCTGTTACTTGAGAACTAGTTGCTGTTTATCTTGAAAATATGTGGTAATTGAGGCAAGGAAAACCAAAGCAAAAATAAACTATTGGGACTTCATCAAAATGAAAAGCTTCTGCACAGCAAAGGAAATAATCAACAAAACTAAAAGGCAGTCTACAGAATGTGAGAAGATATTTGCAAATGACATCAAATAAAGGATTGGTATCCAAAATATATAAAGAACTTCTAAAACTCAACACCCAAAAAACAAGTAATCCAATTAAAAATGGGCAGAAGACAGAACAGAGATTTCTCCAAAGATCTACAGATGGTTAACAGACACATGAAAAGATGCTTGACATCCCTCATCATCAGGGAAATACAAGTGAAAACCACAATGAGATATCACTCATACCTGTCAGAATGGCTAAAATCAACAACACAAGAAACAACAGGTGTTGGTGAGGATGTGGAGAAAAAGGAAGCCTCTTGCACAGTTGTTGGGAATGAAAACTGGTACAGCCACTCTGGAAAACAATATGGAGATTCCTCAAAAAGTTAAAAATAGAACCACCCTATGACCCAGCAACTGCACTCCTGGGTATTTACCGAAAGAATATGAAACGCTAATTCAAAGGGATAATATGCACCCCTGTGTTTATAGCAGCAGTTTTTACAGTAGCTAAATTGCAGAAGCAGCCCAAGTGTCCATTGATTGATGAATGGATAAAGAGATGTGGTATATATATATAATGGAATATTATTCAGACATAAAAATTAACGAAATCTTTCCATTTGCAATGACATGGGTGGAGCTAGAGAATATAATGCCAAGCAAGATAAGTCAGACAGAGAAAGACAAATATCATATGATTTCACTCATATGTAGAATTTAAGAAACAAAACAACTGAGGAAAGGGGAGAAAAGAGAGAGAGAGAAAGAGAGAGAAAGATCAAGAAACAGACAATTATAGAGAACAAACTAATGGTTGCCAGAGGGGAGGAAGTAGAGGAGTACCGGAAGAGGGTGAGGGAATGTGTTAAATAGAGGATTTAGGAGTGCAGTTGTCATGATGAGCACGGGGTGATGTATGGAAGTGTTGAGTCACTATATTGTACACCTAGAGCTAATATAACACTGTATGTTAACTAACTGAAATAAAAAAAAAATACTGCAGATGGATTAAAAAACAAATACCTAAATATGAAAATAAATGATTATAAGGAAAGAGAAAAGAAAATATATGGTAATGGATTATATTTGTTTGCCTATATATAAGAATGAGATATCTTTCTGTCTGTGCAGTTGTAGGTTGCCTGGGATGGACCACACATTCCGGTTTCATGATAATTCAGTAAGAAAAGAAGTTTGGTTTTTTTCCTACTACTTTTGTGGGGAGGTTTTCTGGGTTTAGAACATTTTTGCTTGTTTTTGTTTGTTTGTTTTATTTCCCCAACATTGTCACTCATTTGCCACATTACTACAAGGTTCACTATCATTTAAAGGAGACACAGATGGTATAAAACACCAGGAATGTTTGGAAAAAAATATTTCTTCATGTACCAGTGAAGTAGGGAAGAAGTATTCTTTTAACATCATCCTTAAGGATTCAGGCATAACATCCACAAAATAAAGTTAGATGTCCCTCCGATGTTTCCCATAGCATTCTGGAAGAGATTTTCTCAACATTACTGAAATGTGACATAATCATGCATTTATTAGTTTGTCTTCTCTTCGTGTCTGTGAGCTAGATGGGTGCAAGTAATGTCCACTGAGCACAGTGCCTGCTACATGTAGATTTTGATACTTGGTCATGGAAATAATAAGCAAATAAAATAAAATAAGTGATTTGATTTTCACATTGTGTTTTTCATATATTCTGAATACATAAATACTTTTGTGTGTAGTAGCTTGTATTACTTTTCATTTATGTTCAAGGATAAGAAATTTAACTGTCGATAAAGTTTCAATCACCAAAAGCCACAAATTGTTCTAAAAAGATAAATTAAAAATGTGCCAATTATATTCATGTATATAATATATAAATGCATATGTTTCTGAATTTGAATCTGCATATATAAAGTATCTAATTATTGTGACTATCAAATTATAGAAATTTAGAGCAAAGACAATATATAAAATTTATATAGTCACAAGACATTAATTTTCCATTTGAGATAACCATAGTCTGTAAGATGATACAATTCTAGCTAGGCCTTTTCAAATTATCTAGTAGGGTAGTAGTGGGATATTTATAGGAAGAAGTCCTGTTAAACCTTTATAGGAAAAAAATTAGTGAAGTTGCTTATAGGGGAGAGAAATAATTTTTCCTTTACCCTTTTAGGGTCTTGGCTGAGACTCCACTGGAATAAAAGAGATTAACAGGAGAAAAACAAACAGAAGTTTAATAACGTGTACACCTCCCGTGTACATGGGAGATAGCCAGAAAAACTGACTCACTCTCCAAAATGGCCTAAGGCACCCACCTTAAATACCATCACTAGCAAAAGATAAAAGGAAATGTTTGGGAGTGGGGAGCCAGTTATGAGAGGCTATCAAGAAAAGCATAGTAAACAAGGGTAAGATTCTTAGGCAGATTTAGGTTGTTGCCTTCTTAAGAGTTTCTAGAGCTTTAGTCATCTTCCTCTTCCTGATACAGAGATGGAAACATTCTTACAAGTGGAGATTTTCCATATAAATGTAAATGTCCCTTATGAAAAGCTATCTTATACAGTGTCTGCTATTTCTTAAAAAATAACCAGCTCAAGATAATCCTTATACCAAAGAGGAATATTTTGAGGTGGCAAATTCTGTTCCCCTTCATGCCTAAAGGATTAATTTTAATTCTCATTTCTCCTATTTATACTTAATTTTCATCTCTTTTGAAATACTAAAAACACTATATACAGTTTTAATGAGTGACATGGACACAGTTAAAAGAATTCCCCAAAGCTGCAAAATCTTAAATTTTTTATAGAAACATTTTAATCTAGAAATACAAGACCATAGATATTTAAATATTATATTTTAGCCTATGTTTAAATGTTAACTTTTTTAGAATTATTATCACAGGTTTTAGCTGTTTGGTTGCAAATTTTTATTTTATACATAGACTTGCTGGTTTCTTCAAACATACATAATCTAATTAATAATTTAAACTCCTTACACTCTTTGGGTAGCCAGTATTTTTCAGGAGATTGCACTAATGCTTCTATTCTTATTCAGTCTCTTGTTTCAGTATCCAGGAGAAACTTAAAATATCACCTCTTTGATTTTATTTTAACTGTATGATTGATTGTGTTTTATTGGCTTTTAATGTGCAACATAAAATAAATCAGTACTACAGTGTTTGGAGATTTGGATGTGACTGCATACTTTATAAATAATTTTGAACCAATTTTATATTCCTATTCTCACTGTCATCATTAAAATTGAAAATATTTGCAGAATATTCTAAGACTTCATAGTGCTATTTATAAAAATAAGTTATACTCTGGGGATATCAATGTAGTAAAAGTACTGAACAGTATTTTGGAAAAACTAGCCTCCTTGATGCTATTTTCATACTTTTTAAAATTTAAATACGCCTTATTAATTAAAGAACCAAATAGTGAATCCTGTTTTTAGCAGAAATTTTATCTCAAATGGCGATCTTTAGCATAGCTGAATTATCACTTGACAGAGCCAAGTTTCAAGAGTCCTGGATTGGATTAATGGCAGGGTATGTAGCAAGAGCTGGGACTTATTTAACATGTGACCTTGGAGGACAGTTTCCTTTTCAGCAAATTGGCACAATGGTATCCATTTTCCCTATCTCATATAGTCTTAGAGTTCATTGTCCAAAGTGCTCTTCAATGTCATCATTTGGTCAATTGACGTACACACTCACTCTATGCAATATAAGCAGTAGTAGTGGGCTAATATGATCTACATATAGAGTTGGTTGAATGCAGCAAATTTGTTTCAGGTAAATTCTTTCTGAGGAAAGAATATTATAAAAATATCAATACATTTATTAACAAATTTTAAATATGACCACCACAGAACTTTACTGGTTAAAAAATAGATGTAACCATATTATCTTCTCCTCTATTCTTTCAAGTTTCAAAACTAAGTTGTCTATTCCAGGTAGCTAATATTATCTGTATGTTCTATGTGTTGGAGAAAATGTGTGGGCAGAAGAAATTCAATATACTTAATTAACACTACTAACCTACACTTAGAAATGGTTAAGGTGATAAATTTTATGTTATGCATTCTTTACCTGTTATTTTTAAAATTCATTGATATTTCCTCCTATCTTATAATTCTAGTAACATAATTTTTCTGATATAAATGTGACTAATAACTTTGATCACATATATCAATAGGATATTTAGATATCAATGGGAAAATTTAGATTTCCTAATATTTCCTTGATACAAACTATCAGTATTTTCCTTGGTTATTAGATTTCAGAGATTTTTCTCCACCCAACAATAAAAATCAATTCCATGGTTTACATTGACTCAAAGAGGAATTTTCTTTCTTTTCTAGCTCCTGCACAATTATCAGCACTCATTATGGGATGCATGTTTTGTAAGCACTATTGCTAACTGCCTCAAATGAGTGACTGTAGAAGAAAGCAATGATTAAAGACTGCATTTGGTGCCAGTGTAATATTTAGGAGGAAATACACATTTTGAGAGAGATACAATACTCCTTATTTTTTTGAAAAGTCAAGCAATAAAAATGGCCTGTCTCTGCGGTATACCTTGTCAGTTTTTTACTCAGATGTGAATTAAAATTTATTGAAGAAAGATACAGTGATAAAAGCAAATGCTCTATCATTTATTAATTATATTTAAAATTTACATGAATTTATTAAGGACATCATATAATGTTTCCACTTTATGCTTTAAACAGTTACAAACATTTGGCATAAAATAATGTGCATATCAATGTAACAAGTTTGAAAAGTGGGAAATGAGAATCTGAAGTCTGCCTTCCTTCTAACAATGATCATAACACTCCAAATGAATGAATCATAGATTTTTCTCTCAAAATTCTAAGGTTTTTGTTTTGTTTTGTCTTTTATGAACAAAATTCTAAAGGACTTTAACATGCAATGAATATATATAACATTCAGAATAACTAGCTTCCATGCTTACACTGAACTCAACATAAGGCAAAAGCCCATAATTGTACTGATTCTTTGGCTCAGTGTGTTCAAAAAGCAAAGCAATGTGGTAAGCCTAATGAAAACAATCCTTTGTGTTTGCCAGCTTCAGATTGCTAATATGGTTGCAATAAAATTCAACCATCTTCTCTGATGAAATATGCAGCTTTGATTAGTGGAACAGTTTGTTTTCTGAATGCAAGAGACAGGCATGAATCTGTTTCTCTAATTGTCCTCATAGTTGAGAAAATGAGGAAGAAGCGTGTTTGTTTTAATAAAACATCATTCTGCCTCCTAGAATGACCACATCTGATTAGAAAGTAGTAAACCAATCAGATTCTGTCAGATGAAATATCATGTCTTTGACCTCTTTGATATTGCCACAAACTATAAAACAATTGAATGAGTTGTAGCCATGAAATTATCCATGTCACAAACACTGGTCTCTCCTTTTAATTGCTCAAGAAAAACAAGACTTTGGTAACTTTAGTTATTGTATGCTACAATACAAAATAAATTACCAATAACCATTCCTGAACTAACTAATATACGGCCAGACATTGTTCCCATAGCAGTTTGATGTTTATTTCGATTCCTATAATTTTCTTTGATCTTCTATGTCTTTTGACATCAGTAGGTAAATCTACAGAAATCCTTGTTCTTGAAGAATTTTCATCTTAGGAAGTTCTCATTCTTGCCCTCTGATATAAAAATAACCACTCCAGCAAATAAAATCTCTCCAAAAAGAAAAGTAAGTCAAGGTTGCTTGATGACTACCACACAGGCACCTGCTCTCCCAATATTCAAAGAAGCCATCTGTTGAAAAAGATGAAACACAATTTAAGACAAATTTTGCTGTCATAGAAAAGTATACAAATTGTAATATATTTAAAACACTCATATGTGTGAAAATCATAAATACATGTGCTTATAGTTTCCCAATTTAGTCACAAGTAGGACAATAAAAATGGAAACATTGAAAATGGCTTTTACAAAAGAGCAATAATTTGCATGTTGAAATTGTTGAAACTTGCATTCATTTTTGGAATTTTTAAGACAAGTAGTAAGGTACTTAATGATTTTTAGTGACATAAAGATGCTATAGTAAAGTTTCCAGCAAAGATTTATTTCTGGGCTTGCATGGACACATTTGTAATGATATTTCATAGTGATATCTTTGAGTATATTTTGGATGAAATAGCTATTATACTTACTGAAATCATCTTGAACTTATTTCCCCAGATATTATACTGACTTAAATGTGTTATTCATTCATTCCAAAGAGAGACATACAATGAAGTAACTTCTATATTTTGTCATAAATAAACCAAAATTATAATTGCTATAGTACTTATTTAAAAAATTCCACCTTATAATAGTCATTGAGATGAGAATTGAGATTTTTTTTAATAATTCCTGAATATGAAATTGGCTAGAAATATATTAAAAACAATAATTTTTACAGTTTGTAATGAAAATTTATTCCATGAAGGTGAGCCAAGATTTTAATAATTTGAGCATTTTTATATCAATGATTTTTATTACAGTTTTCTAAGAATAATTTATGCACTTAAAATATCAGAATAGGGTCGAAATTAGAGGATATTACTCCAAACTGAAAAGAATGTGAATAAAATTTAAGAAATAAAACAACCAAAAGCAAAATAACCTCAGATCACATACATTATCTTATTGATTGAGAAAGGACATGGTCTCACTCTCTAAATATGAAAATTACCATCGTAACTACAGTTCTTTTAAGTGTACTTACTTTTACTTGCCATCCCTTTGCAGGGTTAAAAGAAAAAAAAAAACACAGCAACTTCCCATATGATCTATTTTTACTCATTTGTGTTAAGAATAATTTTTATGGATCACCACATCACCTTTATAATCCCATCATATATTATTATCTTTGTATGACAAGTATGTGAATAGAATGTCAGGAGATGATATATAAATCAATGTACCCAAACTGAAGTGTATGTGACTCCAAAAGGCACACACTTTCCATTGTCTCTCTTTTAGTTTCCAATGATTTTTAAGTATTGTTTCACATCAGAGTCACCTAAGGAACTTTTACAAAGTAGATGTGCTCATGTCCCAAAACTCAATAGGAATGGGAGGAATATTGGATAGTTGTATTTTTGAAAACTTTCCCAAATACTCTCTGATGTTTGTTCAATACTGAGAAATCCTGTGCATAGTTTCCAAAGTATAGAGTGAATAGCTTTACTTTATATCTGTATCTACATGTACATCTATATCTCTAAACATGCATGAGTATGTTTGTAAAAATGAATCTTTGCCCTTTTTTTTTCCAAAAGTGTGCTGCTCCTCCTGTGTTTCCGGTGTCAGATAATGACACTACTCTCTACTCAGTTGCTCAAGTTAGAAACCTGGAGAACATCCATGACCTTTAGTTGTACCTCATCAGCCTTACATCTGAATAATCATCAGGTCCTACAATATCTCTCCATTCAACATGATTATACCCATTCCTATGGTCTTCAGCCTCGTTCACATTACAATTCTACCTTGAGTGTGAAGGCTTGCAGAGTATGCCTCCACAGGATATGTCACTTCGGCATATTAATTATTTTGAATTAAAGGTACTTGATAGATGTCTGGTACAGGAGGGACTCTTTTGACTCTTGGTCCCACTGAAAGCAGGAAATAAATCTCCAGTGTGAAAGGTAACTTCCCTTACCAGGATGATAGAAGGCATCCTTATTACCAGAGATGGAGAATTTAGAGCCAAAAAGCTGTATAAATAAACCTTGTTATTTCTTCAGTACTTTACTACCACAAGCTCAAATCCTTGGCTTGTCAGTTTGTCACAAATTTATCGTTTTGTCTAAAAGGTATAAAGCTTCCTGCTTTGGCCACTTCTTTGAGTCTCCTATTTTTATGGGGTTCCCATACATATAAAACTACATTTTTCTCCCGTTAATCTGTCTTAGTTTAATTATTAGATCAACCAAATAACCTAGAAGGGAGAAGGGAAAAGTCTTCCACCTCTACAGTGGATTGGTAAAATATCCTCCTAACGAATTTCTCTGACTCTAATCTTGCTTGCTCCTAATGATTTTTCACATCCTATCAAGTGCAATCATTTTAAAAAGCAATTCTGATTATTTACTTTCCCTACTTAAACCTTAACTCCCACTCAGCCTTATTGTAAAGTCAAGATTCTACCACATAGCTTCTGGCCATGCATTATTTAGACACTGTTTATGTCTCCAAACTCCTTGCTCACCCTTTTATTTTTGGCATGTTATGTGTTCTTCCTGCAATTCTTTACAAATTCTTTTCCTCAAACCAAACCACTCCCCATATTTTCACCTGGTTAACTATTACCTACCTGTCAGACCTCATTCTACATGTCATTTCCTGAGATAAGATTTCTCTACCCAGCACACTTAGTTTCTATCATAGTGCTAAGTATTTTCCTTACCACAGAATTTATCATGCTATTATGAGCATTTGATATATTCTACATACATACATTTTAAATATTTAAGAGAGTTTTCCCCTTTCGCCGTTAGCTCTAACTTCATCTTGTTTAATAAATACTTTTTTAAAAATCTGCTGTGCTCTCCCTCCAAGGTTATACCTTCAGCCCTAGAATGACACCCTAAAAAGGTTGGCCATAGAACCAATTGAAAAAAAAAAAACACAACAATGGAGAATGTAGATATCGTACTGGGCTCCCCTAGAACTTATTCTCAATATCTTCTACAGTAACCCCTCCTTGAAGGGGGAATACGTTCCAACACCCCTAGTGGATGCCTGAAACCATGGATAGTACCAAATGCATTATATACTGTTTTTCCCTATACATACGTACGTATGATAAAGTTTAATTTTCAAATCAAGTACCAAAAGAGATTAACAACAATAGCTAATAATAAAATAGAATAATTATAACAATACACTGTAATAAAAGTTTTGGGAATGTATTCTATCTCTCTCAAAATATCTTACTGTGCCGTACCCACCCTTCCTGTGATGATGTGACATGGTAAAATGCTTACATAATGAAATGAAATAAGATGAATGATGTCAGCATTGTGCCATAGCATTAGGCTACTACTAACCTTCTGACAATACATCAGAAGGAGGGTCACCTGCTTCCAGACTGTAGTAGACCACTGTTAACTGAAACCATGGAAAGCAAAACTGCAGATAAGGGGATATGACCATGTATCTGTTGTGTGCAAATAAACAAAACCCATGCACAGCAGAGCAAACTGAGTTGCAATAATTCTCAGCTACTTTATTGAAGAAATATTCACATTATCTTTTACCCCACACCAGCAACTATGCTGGACTATGGGGAGATGATAGTAAATCACACACTATTTTTCTTTACAACTGCAGGTGGATGCAGCATGACAGCACTGTGATGATATAGCAAGACGACACATGAAAGGGTGGTTTTACCCAGACCAGGGGGGATAGAATAAAGTTCTTTTTTTATGTCTTGAAGCACACATATTGTTTTTTTTTTCAAATAAAATAGAAGAAATAAACCCAGCGTTAGATGACAAAGTCAAATTTATTCAAATACATACACGCCCATGTGTTCTCAGTAAAACTATCTAAGACATGAATCTGGGAATTGCTCCCAAATCTATTAATATTATTTCCTATTAGTTAGCTTGGGAAGTGTTCTAAATATATATTCTTGGATATTTTAAAGATAGTTTATTTATCCTCATGCTCAGCCATTTGGGGATGCCAATGATAAATAAGATAACCTATTGGTTTTGTCTGTTTATGGGGTAAATGGAGGGAAAGTGACAGGCATTACCCAGCCATATGGGATTTTTTTTTCTAGGAACCCAGAATCCTGAAAATCTTCAAAGGGATTTTGTGTGGGTCTGCTGATGGTCTCTAGAGAGTCTTAAAAATATAGATAATGAAAATATATGGACGTAAAATCTTGAAGTAATTTAAGAGCTTTAAAATGAATGTTTATTGTACTTAGACAAAGTTGTTATAAAACATTTTAAATACCACCTTGTTGTTTGGAAGATAGTATATGATCCAAAAAAGTGCAGTAAAATACAAATGAGGGAAAATGTTCTTCAGGAAGTTTTTACCTATTATTACTACATACATTATTTTGATTTCAATTTTAGAAGAACAATAAGCATAATGGCTCATTATTATAAGCATGTAATGAAGATTATATTCTATCATTGATAATGCCCATAAACTTCCTTTATTTAATGTTCATTTGTAAAAGTGGCACATTTAAAATAAATATCATTGAACTGGTACATTTCCTTAGCAAATCAACAGTCATTAATCCATGCCGTATTTCTTTGTAAACACGAGGGACTCAGAAGAGAAGAGGTTAAAATATATCTTGTAAAATTTCAGTGTGATAATTATAATCTTTTATATTTGCTGCTGGTCTTTGGATGAAAAATGCTTCTTCTCTTACAGTTAAAGTAAAACATAGAAAATAGCATGACCCAGTTCGCCAAATACTTCTCCTTCTTTCATTCATTCTGCTTTATTATTTCTTTTTAGCCAAATTCATCTATCTTCATTGAAATCAAAGAGTTTTCTTTTAGAGAAGGGTAAGATTCATAAGGCAGGCACTTTAGTCTGGACATTAGGAATTTTGTTTTGTACTTCAGAGTCAGCCTATCTCCTGAACGTATATCATCAAAACTGGCACAATCAAGGAAGTTATGTGTCTTTAAAAGTAAGTATCTTTAAAAGAAATTTATTCCAACCAAGTTCTTCAGATAAACTTTAGTCAATTTCTGTGACCCCATCCACCCACCCCACCAGCAAATAGAACCCTCTATCCACTGAAGAATATTACAAGATGAGGTTCCTATTCTGATTCAACTAAGTAAGGCTTTGGAATCTCACTGCACCCATTAATGGAAATGATGTATTTGTTTGCTGGAATGGTATCTTGCTTTTAGGTTTCTGATAAAGGGGAGGAATAATAGAAATATTGAGAGATTTGGAAAAGAAAGAAGGAAAATAGAAGTTGAATATGAGGACAGAAGTCTGAGAATATGTCCGTTCCCTCCATTATAAGCAAGGTCACAGTAGCTATACAGAATAAGGTGTTTTCCATTATTATTAAGTTGCAATGCATTATTTTCCCCCAGCACCCACACAGGCAACACAAATCTTCTAGCTGTGTGACCAGAATGGGAGCTACATTATTCTAGCATGATCCTGAGTCTCTAACCACAGTGTACTATATATCAAGAGATAACACCTCACTTAAGATTGGCCAATTATTTTACTCTGTCTTCCAGGCCAAAGTGATTGTCTGGGAGTGAGCACTTTCTACATGATCGATCATTTAGAGATCTTTGCTGTTTTCTTTTTGTTTTCTGTTTATGGCTGTGAGGATTACTACTTGGAGCTTCCAGCAGCTCCATTCCATGGAAAATTCTCTCTGCAGTAGGCAAAAATGAACCTGATAGGACCTAAAGATAGTCAAGCAAAAACAGGAGGCATAAAGTTGACTTCTGCAGCTTTCCATCTTCTTATTCCAGTTATCTCTAAAACCAAATATTCTAAAGTTAGGTTTTTGTGAACCAATATATATCAGTTTGTTTTCTGTTTGTTTCAGCTAATTAAAATTCAGTCCCTGGCTGTTGTTACTACTTATAATAAAGTGGAAATCCCAATGAGGCATGAATGTCACCTTTTAATATGAATTTTATTAAAGTATGGAATACATAAAAGTACACAAAAACATATGATTTAGTGAACTTCTTACAAAATGAACGTGACAACGGGCTAAATCAATCACTTTGGGCTCGTGGAAATTTAGAAGGAAGTAAATGAAGTAAATTCTTGTATTTGAAGTAAATTATGCTGGCAACAGTCTTACCTGTGTCCACTCATTTGTTTGTGGATCATAGGATTCCATAGTGTTGAGGTATGTCTGCCCATCATAGCCACCAACGGCATATAATCTGTCACCAAGGAGACAGACTCCAACAGCATCTCTGGGCATACTCAAAGGAGCCACCATGGTCCATGTGTCTGTTTTGGGATCGTATCTAAAATGTAAGGATAATAGGATATAGCATATTCTAATCACATTCAGCTTTTACTATATGAATGGTACTCCTTCAAAAACACACCATGAGAAGAAAAAAAGTATGTTTTTTCTAAAAGCTCAATCATTTGAGCAGATGTACAAGAGTTAATATCCACAATGTCTGGCTTTTTAAATTTTAAGGTATATTAAAAATATACCTTGACTGGATGTCCAGGTACTCAACAAAAATCTACATCATGATTTCTTTCCACAAGGAAGGCAGATATGTAAATAACTATTATCCGCTGCAGAATGAGGTTCTGTAAAGCAAATATAAGCAAAGTGCTATGGTAATGAAACAGAAGTAATGGTTAAAAATCTGGGAGAATTATGGAATTCTCCACAGTTGAAGTCTGCTGTAAATCAGGTCTGAAGGTGTAGCTAAATTTGCTAGAAAGAAAAGGAGATATTTATGCAAAAGAACTGAAGTGTTAATAAAAATGCATGGCCAACTTTGAGGAAAGCAGGGGTGCAGGGTGACTAAGTTCAGGAATAGAAGAAGGAGCAGAGTGCCTGGAAGGGTGTTTTTTGATCAGCTTATGGTTTGTGTGATGAGTAAGAAGGTGTTTTGTGTTTTAATAGGAAAACTTGGGGAAAATAATTACAATGTGCCCAGAACTGTGCTTTAGTGGTATTATTTGGGATTCACTTTAAGGGAGAGATTGGTAAATCAAGAGATTGAAGCAGGGGGCACAAGTTATTATTACTGAACTTAAACCAAAAATAATTTAATTTCCAGAAAGTCTGACTACCATGCATTACATATGGATATTTTTTATTTTGAGTGGCAAAAGCCTGAAGAATACTTTTGTGAATGTACTTTACTGCAGCTAAGAATGAATGATTAAACCAATTCTTTGCCTTTAACCTGCACGTTCAAGGTCAGATACAGAAATGAAAAGGCTAGTAAGAGCCCGGCAGAGTAAATATAAAAGAATACTGGGTGAAAGTTGGTTTGTTTTTTTTAACAGATACAATAAATATATTCTTAGTTTGTTTCTCTACTCCAATCTTGTGTTTCACCAATTGAAACTTTCTTTTTTTTTTTAAGATTTTATTTATTTATTTGACAGAGAGAGAGAGAGAGACAGCGAGAGAGGGAACACAAGCAGGGGGAGTGGGAGAGGGAGAAGCAGGCTTCGCACTGAGCAGGGAGCCCGATGCGGGGCTCGATCCCAGGACCCCGGGATCATGACCTGAGCCAAAGGCAGACACTTAACCATCTGAGCCACCCAGGCGCCCCACCAATTGAAACTTTCAACCCACAGACTCCTAAAACAAAGAAACAAACACAAGCAAAAAACAAAACAAAACAAAACAAAAAGCCACCTACATATTTATTGAAAATAAAGAAGGTTGTTACAAAAGAAATGGTTAGGGAGGACCCCAAGGATCGGAAATTTATATTTCTCTATATTCATGTTATCCACGATGTTACATGCATTTACACACCACGGTGGGAGAGGTTGTGACAGCCAAGATAATCTATGCGAAATGAGAAATTTGTTGAATGCCTGCAAAACCAGGCAAATAAAAATGTAATTTTACATGCTATAGTTAATAAATGTAAAACATCACAAACACAGGCGCATATAGACACACACAAACACAATCTATGTCATCAAAACCTTTATTTAAACTTACCATGAAGAAAAGACAAACTTACCATGAACATATAAAATATGAAATCTTTTATATGAAATATAAGATTTTTTAAAATAAGGACAAAAGAAAGAAGAGAAGGAGGAGAAGGAAAGAGGCTACCTCAAGGAATCAAATAGGAGAATCCAGAGAGTGGAATGTTTTATTGGATAACTGACTGAATTCTCCAACAAATCAGTAGCAAAACAAACAAGCAAAACCCCCAGTAATAATGAACAGATAGTTAGGAAGAAATAGCTGTTCTAAATGAATTGTGATTAAACATAACAAAAAAAGTAAGTGAATCTTATTTGGATCCCAATTCAAATAAACCAACTATTAAAGGATGTTTGAGACATTTTGAAAATTTTAATATACCCTGGGAATTAGATTTTAATAAGGAATTACTGAAGTTCTTATTAGTTCTGATAATAGCATTGTTGTTATGTTAAAAAAAAAAAAAGTCCTGATCGTTTTTGGTTTTTTGTTTCTGGGATGAATTCAAAAATATTTTAAGCTAAAATGACATGTTTGAGAATTTCTTTGAAATACTTCAGAAAAAGAGAGAGAGAGAGAGAGAGAGAGAGAAGAGAAATGGAATAAACAAGAATGACACACTGGTGATCGTGGTTGAAGCCAGGTAATGAGTACAGGGAAGTTTATTGTATTGTTTCTTTTTTTTTTTTTTTGTCAGAAAAGATCTGTAGTAAAAATAACTTTAAAAGTAAGAATATATAATACACTTTAATTTTCAATGAAAAGCGAACGTTCTTTACACTTTATTCATTCTTCAGTAAAATCCAGGCTGGCCTTTTGTCACGATCACTTCACTTAAATAGCTTTTTCTGAAGTCATACTTTATCCTGCATTTAATTGTTATCCAGCTATATAGAATTTTTTTTCAACTATTGTCTGCAAAGCGGACTTTATCACTTTGCAAAAAGCAGAAGAACTGAGAAAATCGCCAACACTAGTGCATGGAGCAATAATAAATGAATTTCTGAAGACTTATGAAATTTCAAGTGAAACTCAAATATTGAACAATTTTCAAATACTCATATTCCAGGGGAAAATAAGAAAACACTAGTATGTCATATATTTAGGTGCACATTTAGAAATAATATCCTACACTTAGAAACAGATATCACTTTTTTATATATATTTTACAAAATTCCTGAAGAGAATTTTAAAAATTTAATGCACTCTAGAAAATCCAGATCTTTGGGTTAGATGTGCCTGTCTTCAAATCTAGGTAATATTTTTTTTCTTATAAAAACAAGTTTTTAATTCATATATGGAAATGGTGAAAATTTAAATTTAAATTTCTGTATTGTAATGCAAAAAATGAAACCAAAACAAAACAAAAACAATCCAACTCCTCCCCACCCATATACACACTCTCTCCTGGATACAGAGGAAATAATTACATAAATACAAAGTTACCTACTAGTGGTTATCCTTGTTTGCAAATTAATGACTCTAAATTGATTTTTCTATATTCAGAACGCAATGGATTCACCTCTCAGCCTGAGGATATACAAAATTGTTACCCCATAAATGAAATAGCTTTTTTTAAACTAAAGAGAAGATCCACAGATGTATAGCCATTTTCCAAACAATTATTAACGGTGAACTCGGTCATTGTCAGTTAACATTTTTGATGAAACTTAGTCCTAAACGTTACTTTTTTCTTTGGTTCTTTCTTTCTTTATTTATTTTTTTAAAGAACAAGGCAGTAGGGGCAGTGAAGGGAGTAGTGTAGCTGTCCTTTTGTATTTAGACTGTTTGCTTTTCCTACAGCTCACCTTGGCCTTCGCAGTCAGAGTGTGAGCTCTGTATCAGGGACTCTATTAATAAAGTTTATAGCCCTTAAGCAAGAGAAGCACCAGTATGTAGGGGCTAAAATTGGCTGTAAAATGAAAACTTGAAGGCATATGAGAGTCACAGAATAAAACTTAGTGTCTCATTGAAAATCCCCATTGAAGTTTTTGAGGTACTGTTAAATTTTTAAGCCTTGGGGCACCTGGGTGGCTCAGTTGGTTAAGCGACTGCTTTCGGCTCAGGTCATGATCCCAGCTGGGATCGAGCCCCTCATTGGGCTCCCTGCTCCGCGGGAAGCCTGCTTCTCCCTCTCCCACTCCCCCTGCTTGTGTTCCCTCTCTCGCTGTCTCTCCTCTGTCAAATAAATAAATAAAATCTTTAAAAAAAAAATTTAAACCTTGTTTTTTTTTTCTATTATTTAAGGATAAAAATTGATCTTAAAATATTTAAAGGGAAGCAGTTTTTAAGTATGCAAGCCTTACTTTGGGAACAAATAGAATTAATACTCATTTTCCTAAATTTGTACAAGCAATATTCAACCAGAAAGCAAATTAAACAATATAGAAGTGATTTGTAGCCAGGTTTGTTTGCCTGTAAAACAAAATAAAGCAAACAAGAAAACCAGAGAAATAAGATGAGATCCATGCTGTGAAAATGTATAAACAGCTTTGAAAAAAAAGAGGCTTTTAGATTTCTGGTATATGAATTATAGAATCTATGTTTGAATTTTCATAAATTATTTGAATTAAGCAATTAAGAGTGACAATAATGCTGCTCAAAATACATTTTATTTTTCCTGTAAAGAAAATCAACATCTGTCTATCAGGTCTCATGAGATTATGACTTCAGAAATGCTTACATGATGGGAAAGGAAAGTGAATTAATTCTAATAAAATTAATTAAAACTGTAAATTTAAATATTCCTATAAACATCATAGTTCAGATATTTTCATATATATGCATATCTAATGGATATTTAGGAATAGAATTTCTGGGTCAAAGAGAATGCATATTTTGAAATGTGGTAGATACTGCCTACTAGTATTACAGAGTCTGGGCCAATTTGCACTCCCACCATGAGTGTAATGAGTTTCAGTTGCTCTACATCTTCTCCAACATTTGGTATTAGCTATTTTCATTTTAGCCTTTCTAGTAGGTCCTGGTATGACACTGTGATTTTAATTTTCATTTCTCTGATGCCTAATAACATCAAGCATTTTTCCCAATAGTCATCTTTCCAAGAGTTCTTGATAAAATCTTCTGCCAAGATTTATTTATTAGATTTATTTATTAGAAACAAATCCTTGTTAGTTATACATTTTGCAAATATTTTTCTCACTCTCGAATAAATTTTTACTCTTCATGCTATATTTTGAGGAAAGATTTTTTATTTATTTGTTTTTAAAGTAATCTCTACACACAAAATGGGGCTTGCACTCAAAACCTCAAGATCAAGAGTCTCATGCTCTGCTAACGGAGCCAGCCAGGCACACCTGAGGAAAGGCATTTTAACAGTAATATTTCTCTTTATGGATAACTCTTTCCAGATGCAGTTTAAGTAATCTTTTACATTCTTCTAACTGTGAAGATAGGCCCCTCTTATATTCTAAAAGCTTTGTTTCATATTTACATCTAAAATCCATCTTGAATTGATTTTTTGGTGGGATATGAGAGATGAGCTAAAACTAATTTTTTTCCATATGAGATATGATTTTTTGCCTTTGCCATAAATCAAGATTCCTTATATGTATGATCCTATTTCTGAACACAAATCTGTTTTGTCTACTTGTTTGTACTAGGCCAATGTCATGGTGCCTTAAAGTAACCTTACAGTTAGTTGTAATATCTACTACTTCTTTGAAGTTTTCTTGGAATTTGGGGCCCTTTTCATTTTTATTTAAATTACAGGATCAACTTTTCAACTTTACATCCACAATCCATACTGGACAAGCATTTACAATTCAGTAAGGATTGCAATGGGTCCATACATCACTTTAGAGTACAATTCATGTTTTTATGATATTTAGTCTTCTCTTCCATGAACATGGCATTCCCCTCCATTTACTTAAGACTTTTTTTTATTATGTTATGTTAATCATCATACATTACATCATTAGTTTTTTTAATAATTTTGTATTGTTATGTTAATCACCATACATTACATCATTAGTTTTTGATGTAGTGTTTCATGATTCATTGTTTGCGTATAACACCCAGTGCTCCATTCAGTACATGCCCTCTTTAATACCCATCACCAGGCTAACCCATTCCTCCGGGCCCCTGCTCTCCACAACCCTCAGTTTGTTTCTCAGTGTCCATAGTCTGTCATGGTTTGTCACCCCCTCAGATTTCCCCCCCCTTCTTTTTTCCATTCCTGCTATCTTCTTTTTTTTTTTTTTTTAACATATATTGTATTATTTGTTTCAGAGGTACAGGTCTGTGATTCAAAGTCTTACACAATTCACAGTGCTCACCATAGCATATACCCTCCCTAATGTCTGTCACCCAGCCACCCATCCCTCCCACCCCCCACCACTCCAGCAACCCTCAGTTTGTTTCCTGAGATTAAGAATTCTTTCATATCAGTGAGATCATATGATACATGTTTTTCTCCTATTGACTTATTTAAACTTTTCTCAAAGTTTTATTTTCTATTTAGAGGTAGTACATATATTTTGTGAGATTTATTGCTAGGTATTTTTTTTCAACTTTTTAATGGCAACTTTTATACATTAATTTTGTTATTATTGCTTGTATGTAGAAAATATAATTAATTTCATATATTGACTTACTATATAACAACCTTATTAATTCACTTTTTAAATCAAATAGTTTCTAATTACAGTGTGGTTAGATTATCATTGGATATTTATTATGTAACCTTTAATACTGACAGTTTTATTCCTTCCTTCTAATTATGAATTTTCTTTTCTTTTATTGCTTTATCACTGGGTAGTTATTCTTTTAAAATGTTGAGTAAAAGTGGTATTAGCAGTCACTTTTTTCTCTAGTGAAAATCTCAAAAGAATATATTTCAATATTTGACTATTTTTCTATTAATTTCTTTTCCAAGTTTGGTAAGTTTTTATTATAGTGGGTGTTGGATTTTATCATCTTTGCATTTATTCAGAAGTTTATTTATTTTATAACTATATTGAGTTACACTGATTAGTTGTTCTATATTAAACCAAACTTGTATTTCTGTAATAAACACAAAGTGGTTGAAATACATTATCATTTTCATTATATCTTAGTTTGATTTGCTAATATTTCTTTTGGATATTTGTATCTATGCTCATGAGTTTAGCCACCTCTTTTGTTTCTCTTGTTTTTTTTTTGCATAATATGTAGAAGGTTTTATTTTTCTATAAATTTATTCATTTTAGCTAAAAGTTCAAATAATGTCATAAATATTCAAATACTCTCTTTTTATAGTCACATGATAGTGATGTCCACTTATATTTCTGATATAGGTAATTTTTCTCTTTTTCCTTGACAATCTGGCAACTAGCTTATAAATTTTATTCGAATTATTTTTAGAGAAACAAATTAGACTTCTTTTTAATCCTATTTCATGTTTGTTTTATATTTAATTAATATATTTCTATCATTATTTCACTTCTATTTTGGTAGGGTTTTTGGTCTAGATTTTATAACTTGAAATTGAAACTTATATCTTAGCTTTTCAGCTCTTTTAACTTGTTAAGTACATGTGCTTAAGTCTATAAATTTCTCTTGGGGGCCGGAGCAAGATGGAGGAGGAGTAGGAGACCTGGATTTCGTCTGGTCTCAGGAATTCAGCTGAATAGGGATCAAACCATTCTGAACACCTACGAACTCAACAGGAGGTCGAAGATAAGAATAGTAACAACACTCTGAACAGAAAAGCGACCACTTTCTGGAAGGTAGGACGTGCAGACAAGTGAATCCCAGGCGATGTTCAGGACGATAGACGGCGGGGGAGGGGGCCTCCATTGGCCGCTTCTGGCAAGTGATAGAGCCTCGGAGCACAAAATCACAACTTTTAGAAGTCGGCTCCGCAGAGGGACGTCACTCCAGTGGCTAAGCGGGGGCTGGAACCCTCGCGGGACAGTGTGGTCTCAGGACCCTCGGGGTCACAGAAAGACCGGGGGTACCTGAGGGCGGCAGAGCTCCCAGGTATTGGAGCAGGGAAGCCGGATGCAGAGACGGAGCGCAGACTCTCAGCTCGGGGTTGCCATGAACTGTGATCTGCGGCCCAGTTGGGCCACTGCTCCTCCAGCAGGGACCCAACAAGTGGCAGCTGGGGAGACTCCCCTTCCTCCCCAGGAGGAGCGGCACAAAAGCACGCCGCAGGGATCTGCTGGGTTTGGAGACTCCACACGGGCTCGGTCACAGGCCGGGTGAGCACGGAGTGCAGCCGGAGACCGGGGAGTCGGGAGTGACTGCTTTTCTCTGGGGGCACACTGAGAAGCAGGGCCCCGAGTTCTCAGCTCCTCCAGGTGGAGATTGGGAGGCCACCATTTTCACCCTGGTCTTCCAAAGCTGTACTGAGAGCTTGCAGGAAACAAAAGCTCCTGAGAGCAAACCTGAGCAGCTTGCTTAGCCCAGACTCACAAGGGCGGGGCAATTCTGCCTCAGGCAAAGACATTTGGGAACCACGGCAACAGGCCCCTCCCCCAGAAGATCAGCACGAACAGCCAGCAAGCCAAGACCAAGTTTACTGATCAAAGAGAGGAGAACTCCAGCGCTAGGGGAATACTGCACATAGAATTCATGGCTTTTTTACCATAATTCATTAGTTTTTGAAAGTTAATTTTTTAACTCTTTTTTATTTTAATTTTTCTTTTTCCCTTTTTCAACCAACATCTTTCAATCCCTTTTAAAAAAAAAAACATTTTTTTTCATTTTTAGAGTCATATTTTTATCCCTTCATAGTAGTTACCCTTATTTTTGGCATATATATATAAGTTATTCTCTCTTTAAAATTTTGAGGTACAGTTTCTTCTAACAGATCAAAATATACCCTAAATCACTAGTGTATGGCTTTGTTCTAGTCTCCTGCCTGATCACATTCTCTACCATTTTTTTCTTTTTTTCTTTTTTTTAAATCTTCTTTCTTTTTAAAAACAACTTCTTATGTTATCAATTCCTTTTATAAAATCTTTTATAATTTTCATCTTTACAGTCATCTTCCATCCCTTCATTGTATCAACCCTTATTGTGTACATATATGAGTCTTTCTTCCTTTAAAATTTTAGCAGGCACTTTCTTCTAACAGACCAAAATACTCCCAAAATCTAGTGTGTGGCACTGATCTATGCACTAGTCTGATCATATCTGATCATATTGTTTTGTTTTGTTTGTTTTTTGTTTTGTTCTGTTTTTGTTTTTATCTTTTTCTTTTTCCTTTTTTTTTTTCTCTTTCTTCTTTCTTTCCCTTTCTTGTCCGCTTGTTTCAGGTCTTTTCTGATTTGTATAGAGTATATTTGCTGGAGACGTTGTGAACCTGTGAGCGTTCTGTTCTCTCATTCAACTATTCTCCTCTGGACAAAATGACAAGACGAAAAAAATCACCTCAGCAAAAAGAACAAGAGGTAGTACTGTCTGCCAGGGACCTACTCAATAATGACATTAGTACAATGTCGGACCTAGAGTTCAGAATCATGACTTTAAGATACTAGCTGGGCTTGAAAAAAGTGTGGAAGTTATGAGAGAAACCCTTTCTGGAGAAATACAAGAACTAAAATCTAACCAAGTCGAAATCAAAAAGGCTATTAATGAGGTGCAATAAAAAATGGGGGCACTAACTGCTTGGATAAATGAGGCAGAAGAGAGAATCAGCAATATAGAAGACCAAATGATGGACAATAAAGAGGCTGAGAAAAAGAGAGAGAAACAACTACAGGATCACGAGGGCAGAATTTGAGAAATAAGCGATACGATAAGATGAAACAACATTAGAATAATTGGGATCCCAGAAGAAGAAGAAAGAGAGAGAGGGGCAGAAGGTCTATTGGAGCAAATTATAGCAGAGAACGTCCCCAATGTGGGGAAGGAAACAGGCATCAAAATCCAGGAGGCACAGAGAACACCTCTCAAAATCAATAAAAATAGGTCAACACCCTGACATATAATAGTAAAACTTATGAGTCTCAGAGACAAAGAAAAAGTCCTGAAAGCAGCACGGGAGAAGAGATATGTAACCTAAAATAGTAGAAACATTAGATTGGCAACATACCTATCCACAGAGACCTGGCAGGCCAGAAAAGACTGGCATGATATATTCAGAGCACTAAACGAGAAAAATATGCAGCCAAGAATACTATATCCAGATAGGCTCTCATTGAAAATTGAAGGAGATATAAAAAGCTTCAAGGACAAACAAAAACTAAAGGAATTTGCAAACATGAAACCAGCCCTACAAGAAATAATGAAAGAGATCCTCTAAGCAAAAGAAGAGCCTAAAAGCAGCATAGATCAGAAAGGAACACAAAGAATATACAGTAACAGTCACCTTACAGGCAATACAATGGCACTAAATTCATGCCTTTCAATAGTTACCCTGAATGTAAATGGGCTAAATGCCCCAATCAAAAGACATAGGCTATCAGATTGGATTAAAAAACAAGACCCATCAGTATACTGTCTGCAAGAGACTCATTTTAGACCCAAAGACAGCCCCAGATTGAAAGTGAGGGGATGGAAAACCATTTACCATGCTAATGGACACCAAAAGAAAGCTGGGGTGGCAATCCTTATATCAGACAAAGTAGATTTTAAAACAAAGACTGTAAAAAGAGATGAGGAAGGACACTATATCCTACTTAAAGGGTCTATCCAACAAGAAGATCTAACAATTGTAAATATCTATGCCCCGAACATGGGAGCAGCCAATTATATAAGGCAATTAATAACAAAAGCAAAGAAACACATTGACAACGATACAATAATAGTGGGGGACTTTAACACCCCCCTGCCTGAAATGGACAGATCATCTAAGCAAAAGATCAACAAGGAAATAAAGACTTTAAATGAAACACTGGACCAAATGGACTTTACAGATATATTCAGAACATGCCATCCCAAAGCAACAGAATACACATTCTTCTCTAGTGCCCATGGAACATTCTCCAGAATTGATCACACCCTAGGTCACAAATCAGGTCTCAACCGGTACCAAAAGATTGGGATTATTCCCTGCATATTTTCAGACCACAATGCTTTGAAAATAGAACTCAATCACAAGAGGAAAGTCAAAAAGAACTCAAATACATGGAGGCTAAAGAGCATCCTACTAAAGAATGAATGGGTCAACCAGGAAATTAAAGAAGAATTAAAAAAATTCATGGAAACCAATGAAAATGAAAACACAACTGTTCAAAATCTCTGGGATACCGCAAAGGCAGTCCTGAGAGGAAAGTATATAGCAATACAAGATTTTCTCAAGAAACAAAAAAGGTCTCAAATACACAACCTAATCCTACACCTAAAGGAGCTAGAGCAAAAACAGCAAATAAAGCCTAAACCCAGCAGGAAAAGAGAAATAATAAAGATCAGAGCCGAAATCAATGAAATAGAAACCAAAAGAACAGTAGAACAGATCAACGAAACTAGGAGCTGGTTCTTTGAAAGAATTCACAAGATTGATAAACCCCTGGCTAGACTTATCAAAAAGAAAAGAGAAAGGACCCAAATCAACAAAATGATGAATGAAAGAGGAGAGATCCCAACCAACACCAAAGAAATACAAACAATTATAAGAACATATTATGAGCAACTCTATGCCAGCAAATTACATAAACTAGAAGAAATGGGTGCATTCCTAGAGATATATCAACTACCAAAATTGAACCAGGAAGAAATAGAAAACCTGAACAGACCTATAACCACTAAGGAAATTGAAGCAGTCATCAAAAATCTCCCAAGAACAAAAGGCCAGAGCCAGATGGCTTCCCAGGGGAATTCTATCAAACATTTAAAGAAGAATTAATAACTATTTTCCCGAAACTGTTCAAAAAATAGAAATGGAAGAAAAACATCCAAACTCATTTTATGAGGCCACCATTACCTTGATCCCCAAACCAGACAAAGACCCCATCAAAAAGGAGAATTACAGACCAATATCCTTGATGAACATGGATGCAACAATTCTCACCAAAATACCAGTAGGATCCAACAATACATTAAAAGGATTATTCACCACGACCAAGTGGGATTTATCCCTGGGCTGCAAGGTTAGTTCAACATCCGCAAATCAATCAACGTGATACAATACATTAATATAAGAAATAACAAGAATCATATGATCCTCTCAATAGATGCAGAAAAAGCATTTGACAAAGTACAGCATCCTTTCTTGATCAAAACTCTTCAGAATATAGGGGTAGAGGGTACATACCTCAATATCATAAAAGCCATCTATGAAAAAACTACAGTGAATGTTATTCTCAATGGGGAAAGGCTGAGAGCTTTTCCCCTAAGGTCAGGAACGCGGCAAGAATGTCTACTATCACCACTGCTATTCAACATAGTATTAGAAGTCCTAACCACAGCAATCAGACAGCAAAAAGAAATCAAAGGCATCCAAATCGGCAAAGAATCAGTCAAACTCTCACTCTTTGCACATGATATAATACTTTATGTGGAAAACCCAAAAGACTCCACCCCAAAACTGCTAGAACTCATACAGGAATTCAGTAAAGTAGCAGGATATAAAATCAATGCACAGAAATCAGTGGCATTCCTATACACCAACAACAAGACAGAAGAGAGACAAATCAAGGAGTCGATCCCATTTGCAATTGCACCTAAACCATAAGATGCCTAGGAATAAATTTAACCAAAGAGGGAAAGGATCTGTACTCAGAAAACTATAAAATACTCATGAAAGAAATTGAAGAAGACACAAAGAAATGGAAAAACGTTCCATGCTCATGGATTGGAAGAACAAACATTGTGTAGATATCAATCCTACCTAGAGCAATCTACACATTCAATGCAATCCCCATTAAATACCATCCACTTTTTTCAAAGAAATAGAACAAATAATCCTAAAATTTGTATGGAACCAGAAGCGACCCCGAATAGCCAGAGGAATATTGAAAAAGAAAAGCAAAGCTGGTGCCATCACAATTCCGGACTTCCAGCTCTATTACAAAGCTGCCATCATCAAGACAGTATGGTACTGGCACAAAAACAGACACATAGTTCAATGGAACAGAATAGAGAGCCCAGAAATGGACCCTCAACTCTATGGTCAGCTCATCTTTGACAAAGCAGGAAAGAATGTCCAATGTAAAAAAGACAGTCTCTTCAACAAAAGGTGTTGGGAAAATTGGATAGCCACATGCAGAAGAATGAAACTGGACCATTTCCTTACACCACACACAAGAATAGACTCCAAATGGTTGAAAGACCTAAACGTGAGACAGGAGTCCATCCAAATCCTAAAGGAGAACACAGGTAGCAACCTTTTCGACCTTAGCCGCAGCAACTTCTTCCTAGAAACATCGCCAAAGGCACGGGAAGCCAGGGCAAAAATGAACTATTGGGATTTCATCAAGATAAAAAGCTTTTGCACAGCAAAAGAAACAGTCCACAAAACCAAAAGACAACCAACAGAATGGGAGAAAATATTTGCAAATGATATAGCAGATAAAGGGCTAGTATCCAAAATCTATAAAGAACTTATCAAACTCAACACCCAAAGAACAAATCATCCACTCAAGAAATGGGCAGAAGACATGAACAGACATTTTCCAAAGAAGACATCCAAATGGCCAACAGACACATGAAAAAGTGCTCAACATCACTCGGCCTCAGGGAAATCCAAATCAAAACCTCAATGAGATACCACCTCACACCAGTCAGAATGGCTAAAATTAACAAGTCAGGAAACGACAGATGTTGGCGGGAATGCGGAGAAAGGGGAACCCTCCTACACTGTTGGTGGGAATGCAAGCTGGTGCAACCACTCTGGAAAACGATATGAAGGTTCCTCAAACAGTTGAAAATAGAGCTAGCCTACTATCCAGCATTTGCACTACTGGGTATTTACCACAAAGATACAAATGTAGGGATCCGAAGGGGCACATGCACCCCAATGTTTATAGCAGCAATGTCCACGATAGCCAAACTGTGGAAATAGCCAAGATGTCCATCGACAGATGAATGGATAAAGAAGATGTGGTATATATACACAATGGAATATTATGCAGCCATGAAAAGGAATGAGATCCTGCCATTTGCAATGTCGTGGATGGAACTGGAGGGTGTTATGCTGAGTGAAATAAGTCAATCAGAGCAAGACATGTATCATATGACCTCACTGATATGAGGAATTCTTAATCTCAGGAAACAAACTGAGGTTTGCTGGAGTGGTGGGGCGTGGGAAGAATTGGGTGGCTGGGTGATAGACGTTGGGGAGTGTATGTGCTATGGTGAGCACTGTGAATTGTACAAGACTGATGAATCACAGATCTGTACTTCTGAAACAAATAATGCAATATATGTTAAGAAAAAAAGAAGAAGAAGATAGCAGGAGGGGAAGAATGAAGGGGGAGTAAGTCGGAGGGGGAGACGAACCATTAGAGATGATGGACTGAAAAACAAACTGAGGGTTGTAGAGGGAAGGGTGGTGGGGAATGGATTAGCCTGGTGACGGGTATTAAAGAGGGCACATTCTGCGTGGAGCACTGGGTGTTATGCACAAACAATGAATCATGGAACACTACATCAAAAACTAATGATGTAATGCATGGTGATTAACATAACAATAAAATTATTAAAAAAATAAAAAATATATATATATAAATATAAATTTCTCTTTAAGAATTTTTTTAGAAATGCTGAAACTTAGTACCCCATGTTACATGTCACAGGAGTGGCTTAGTCTTTTGGTGACTTTTGATACATGCAGTATTCTCTTAATGTGAGCCTTTCCAATAACGCAAACAGTGTTGCCTAAATTGCTTGGTTCTTTAACAATTTTCATTGTGCAGTATAAACAAAGTTTAAGGATGTACATTCCTACTAACATCTTGATAAGAGTCTAGGAAAATTGGGAGACATCTTTTAATGACAGTATGAATCTGTATCCTTTTTTTTCTTTTTTCTAGACTTGCAACGAGACTGGAAATACCAAGTTTAGTGTGAGCATCTGGAAAAACCTTTAGTAAAAGGAATATTATTTTTAGAAAGGGATTTCTTTAGGTACATTCCACAAAATTTGATATATATTTTCATTTCACTCAGTTCAAGTTATTTTCTAATTGGAGTCACATGTTGTTTCAAAGTATATCACCTAAATTTCAAACAGTTGAACATGGGGCACCTGGTTGGCTCACTTGGTAGAGCAAGCAACTCTTGATCTTGGGGTGGTGAGTCCAAGCCCCACACTGGGCATAGAGCTTACCTTAAAAACGAAAACACAAAACAAACAGCTGAGCATGTAAAAATTTATCTTTTCTGTTATTTATTTCCAGTTTAATTCCATGTTGGCCAGAGAAAATGCGCTATGAGATTTCAAGCTTTTGAAAATTGTTGAGATTTACTTTATGACCCAGAACACAGTAAGTTTTGGTAAATATTTCATGTATTACTACAATTATTACTTATAAAGGTAATCACTACAGCACTATAATTATGTAGGTATTTTTTTCAGAAAGTTGTATATAGTAAACTAGAATATGGAGAGAAAACTATGTCCATTTGAAACAATTTAATTCTAGGAATTCTCATAGAAGCAAGTCAGTTTAATAAAACATACACATAAGGAAATCAGTCATTTTCCCAATAACTTACTTCACTCATGGACTCAGTTTTTGCACCACCTCAGATCTGAATGGCTCATCTGTTTCCAGGGGCATAGCCATAGAGTCCCTAGAAATTATTAATTCTTTATTGTAATCCGTAGGCCCTGGTGGCTTTTGGTGCTCCAGTTTCCACCTACCAAGGGGCCCACAATGGCAGCGACTTCTAACAAAGAGAGGTGGGTACAGTGCACACCTGCAGGACTGGCTCCCCTAAAGGCAGAGAAAGGAGTCAGATTACATGACCCCATTAACTTCCCCAAAGAAAAGTGTAAAAGGAGATGAGCATTTTATATTATTTGCCAAGTGATTTACTTAAACAGATTAGAGAGTTAACTGATAAAGCTGTAAGATGAGGATAAAATGTGTGTATGTGTTTGTATGTGTATGTATATATATATATATATATATGTACATACATACATGAATGCAGGATGGAAAATTACTTTTAAAATGTAAGCACAATTGTGCTCATTGTTACTTTGGTGGCCCCTAATAAACCACACTTCTTAGTGTCATACCTTTGAGTAGTATACTCTCACCTTGCTGTGACCACTGTTGGCCTGTGTGACTTTAACAAGTGTGATGCAAGCAGAGACCTGACGATTCATTGTATTGGATGTTTACCCTCTTTGGACTCCCTTGTCTTGGAATCCCAGCCACCGTATGGTGGGAAGTCCAGCCCAAGAGGAACTATGGTTCTCTGGTTGAAGCATCAACTGAACTCTCAGATGAGAGGCAGCCCTAATTCCTAGCTCTGCCAGAGAAGGATTGTGAACATTAAAGCCTTGTTGAGGCCCAGATGATGGTTAGCATCAGCCAGTATCTTGTGGAAGAAAAGAGTAGCCCAAACTGAACCCAGTCAACACATAATCATGAAAGATTTCAATCATAAAAGAAACAATTATAAAATTATTTTAAGCCACTAAGATTTTAGAATTGTTAGAAATAATCAAAACAATAACAAATATTTTCATGAAGTGTATATCTGCCTTCAAAGAAATATAAAAATATCTGCATTTAAAGAAAATATTGAAAAATATTTATAAATCTGTATTAACCATATGACATACATATGGTTAGTAACAACTATATCTAAAGTTTATAAAACTAAAAGAACTGTTTGAGTATTGTTGATCCAACCCTTTTTTCCAAGAAAAAAAAGGAAAGCCACAAGTCCTGGTAGAATTTAAGATCAGAAGGCACAATCCATCAGACCATGTACATTAATCCATCCATTGATTTATTTAGACAGTGTATTTAAGCATTCGTTCTGTGCTCTACTCCTGACACATAGAGCCTGAATGTACAGTTGAAGAAAGGAACAAAGAAATAGACTGATTTTTTTTCTGTAATTTAACCTTTACTAGTAAATATATCTTAAAACATTGAAAAAGAATCAAATGTAGACATCAATTTACATAAATGGATTTTAATGAGTTACTGATAAAATTGCTCTTCTTTTATGATTTTTTCTCCTGATTTTCTATGTCCTCAACAAACTGCTTTTAAATTAAAAAAAATGAAAACTTCATGGGGCACCTGGGTGACTTGGTTAAGCATCCAACTCTTGATTTCGGCTCAGGTCCTGATCTCAGGGTCTTGGGATTGAGCCTAGTGTCAGGCTCCATGCTCTCCGGGGAGTCTGCTTGAGATTCTTTCCCTCTCCCTCTGTCTGTCCCTCCCCTGATTGTGTGTGTGTATATATGCACTCTCTCACTTTCTCTCAGATAAATAAATCTTTAGGGAAAAAAAAAAGAAGAAAAGAAAATTTCAGAATAGTTTAACTATCAGGCTGCAACCATCCAAGACAGGATTTCTTAGTTCAAATTCAGTCTCCACATACAAATTATTCTCTGATTGGTATAGATTCCTCTCACTGGATCTTCCACATGTTGTGTAAGGACATGTTCCCTGTTTTGATTTAGTTGCAGCAGTCCCATTAGTTAGGATCACAAGACAGGTGAAATGGTTTTGAGTCGACTATCAATTTCAACCCCATGACAGAAGGGGAAAAGTCAGCACAACGTAGGGGAAAAAAATCATTCTCAATATTGTTTGTGTGTTTGTGACTTTCACATTATGTGCTTAATCTTTACTTTTAAGATAGATTTTTTAAACATATCTCTTGACATTCTCCCAATCTTCCTTGGTACTTCTCTTAATATATAATGGGCACAGAAACATTGGGAAAGAAGATGGGGTAACTAGATTTCTGCTCCCCTTTCCAATATCCCTTGTGTATATATACAAAAATGTTTAAAAAGTTAATTTGATTTCAATTTAATTTAACTTCTCTATGAAAGCATGTGAAAAATCCTATTTTGACTTAGATCCTATTTATTGCATCCTGTCTTCAAGGTTGAGGAGAGGAGAAACAAATTGCTGACAGAACCAGGGAAAGCAAGGCTAAGCCACACACAGCTCTTTGGCTCCTCAGATGTAGTTTCCTCAGCAGAGCTTCAAAAATTATTTAAATTATTGTCAATCAATAGAACATGGAACATACCCAGGAGATCTGAATGCTAGTTAAAACTCACTTTTAAAAATAAATACCTTTTAACAGTTCAGAACTAAGGAACAATTGATTATATAGTCACTTTCTCTACTAATATAACAGAAAACTATTATCAGCGGTGTGAGTCCAAATTGTGTATTAAATAGCCTCTCACAACATGAAAATGAATTTTGCTGTTTGACAACCCGGGTTGATATCCTTCCATCTATATGGGGCATAATGTTTCATCTACTCATGTACATCTACCTTTCCACAGAATTGTTCTTCTTCCTGCAAAGCATGCAGATGAATAACCATGATGCCATCCTGCCAGGTAGTAGTACAAGGACAGCAGATTTTTCTGTTATCCCCTGTCTCCAGCTGACCACTTGGAAGATGCCACTCACCTCATAAGCCACTGAGGCAAATATCTAATCACACATCTAAATTAGTTTAGCTCTGGTGTTAGTTAATAGTTCTTGCATCCATTTGTAAAGCAGGGCCCCTACACACAGAGGCTGTCAGGATTTCCATCTTTTGTATATGTGTCTAAAAGAAATTTGAACATAATTTGATATCAAAGAAATAGCAAAGATTCTATGTGCCCAATAAGAAAAAAATAACATTTAACAGCAAACTAGTTAGTCTTTTCATGCTACACTCATTTGGGGGCTTACTGCTAACAGTAAGATCTTAGGAGGAAGAAGAAAGTGTCTTACTAAAAAGCTCAAAAGCCCCTATCTAACATTTTAACTTTAAACAGTTCAAGTAATTACGGTCTTGTAGAAAATTTAGGATCTCACATATATCAAAATATGAGTTAAGGTATTAATATGCTATATAAGGCCTAGGATAAGTGCCCATAATTTAAATAAAAGTCTCTTCTTGATCATCTGTTTTCACTATTTAGAACTGCTACAACTCTTGGGTTATTTCTAAACCAAAAAGATGAACTAAGAAGAGAAATGAAAGAACCCAAAATTCTATTCTTATGTATTAAGCTTTACAGTAACTTTAAAAAACTGTTTCGTGAAATTAATAATGTATTTATCTCTGTATGTCTGAGAGCAAATCTTAACTTTTATTAATTTTTATCAAGATCTAAAGATGATAAAAATTTTGAGCCATATCTTGACAGAAAAATTAGATATTCTTATTTTAGATGACTTTTTCTGATTTGACCAGTGTGTGGATTTTGGTAAACTTTGAACAAAAGTTTTATATTTAAGTAATATATAAAAAAATTTTATAGATGCTTATTTGTTAATAGTGTTTGGATTGGATATAAAGATATAATTTTCAATTAATGTCTAAAAAGTTGCTTAATATTTTAGGCCCTATCAAAAATTTTGCTTACCCAATAAATGCCTAAAATATATGTATGTAAAGCATTATTACTCAGTCTATAATGATGGAAATGGGCATTCAAAGAGAAATAGAAAAATAAACAAAAATCTGTATCTTTCAAACCAGAGAGGGAGACAAACCATAAGAGACTCTTAATGTCAGGAAACAAACTGAGGGTTGCTGGAGTGGTGGGGGGTAGGAGGGATGGGGTGGCTGGGTGATAGACATTGGGGAGGGTATGTGCTATGGTGAGCGCTGTGAATTGTGTAAGACTGATGAATCACAGACCTGCACCCCTGAAACAAATAATACATTATACATTAATCTAATCTAATCAAATCAAATCTGTCTTTCCATCAGTCCATTCATCCATCCATTCTTCCATCTTTTCATGCATCCCTATCTTTCCTTCTATCTATTAATCTATATAACTCCCTATGTACAGTGTATCTCCAGATGCCTTCTCTTGTGAGAAATTTGAGGCCTATTTTTCTACCTGATTTGCTAAATGCTTGGTGAGGATTTACTTTGTGCCAAGTGGAAGAGTATAAGGGTGAACAAGCTAATCTAGATCATCACCAGCACCTGGATCCTAGCTATGTTGAAAAATTTTAAATAATTTTTCATCATAATATTGATAATTGTTACAAAGGAAAACTCCATTGCGCTTTCAGGTCAAATCTGCATTATGAAAAGATCTCTCTGGCTGCTATATGGAGGTTAAATAGGAAGAAACAAGAGTGGATATTACAAAAGCATATTTAGAAGGCTCCTATTATCTTGATATCCCTCTCCTGCAGGCTGTATTACTGGGATGCAAATTTGAGGGCAAAGGTGATCCTGATCTATTATTAGCCAGCAGTGGTACTGATGTCTTTGAGCATATTTTCTGATCCATTGCCCTGTTTTCTGTTTTATTTGTGATCTTAAAGTTCTAATTATTTAACTGTCTCTTTCTTCTAATAAGTTCTTAGCTTGAGTTAGCACAGTGAAAAATATATGCACAATATTTGTAGAATAAGTAAAATAGATAAATGTGCTTTGTCTAATGGATTGCACCTTCTGGACACTGATTTTGTCCACTAAGATGCTCTCATTAAAGTGAGGCTTGGCTGCAAAACTACTATTCACTGTTCCATCAACTATTCTAAACTTCCTATTCTTGCCTAGTCCTTGCCATCGTTCCTGTTCTGATTTGAGGGGCCAGTATTCTTTGTGTTCAAGACAGCCTGACCCTTTACATCTTGTGATGTCTTATGTAACTGTATTTTAACAGCACATTATATAATACCTTTATGTTTCCGTAAGAAATCACTGTCATACAAAATTTGTTCTATCCATCTGTAATACATAGCATTGTACACTACTTCTTATTGTTCCTAAGGGTTTGTTTTCCTATGGTTATATACTAAAAAACAGTCTCTATGTTATATGTGTAAAATAATTCTACAGAGTACTGTTATGTACTTTGATTTATTGACAATTTACATGTGAAATTGTCAATATAGAATATATGTTATAAAAACTTCAAAAATGCTATTAATCTGACACATAATATGAGCTGGGATAAGAATCATGATAATGCTGTGTGCTTCCTCATTACTTAAGCTGCTCATACCCACTGTACTCCTATAACTTAAAATAGCTACACTTATTTAAGTCTAATTTTGCATCATAAATGTATTCCTAGACTGAATAATTTATGCCTGTTCACAAACAACATTGTAATACATTATACAGTAATGTTAGAAGAGAATAAATGAAATATCATTTCATTAGTAATGTTTATATAAGATATATAGTAAAGTATATATAGGAGCCACATCATGTTAATCTTTCTTGCTATTTTTCCCAAGAATTTAGCAGAGGAAAATGTGAATGAGCTGTTGGTCTATAAGCAGTATTTTTTAAATAAATGATTTCATGTTTGTATATATAAAAGCATACATCTGTTTATTTGGACTCTGACCACTGTCCACACCATAACACCTGTAGTTCCTAATTTCACTGGACAAGAGAATGTTGAAGTGAAACTGTATTGAGCGTAATGCTTTCCTCTGTGCATAGATACCCATATATCTACAGTTCATTTCACACAGTAGCAATAACATTAAACATGTTTTATTCAAGAAGTGGTTTAAGTTTGAACAGAGAACAGAGTCTGTTTACTAAAAGCTATGTCTTGCCAATGGCCTTATTTTCAGTAAAAAACATCTCCTATCCTTTGAACAATATAAAAGAGCACTTTTCTCCCACTGACTATGCCACTTGAAAGCATGAATATAATGGATGCGGTTTCTTAATGTTAAGAGGAAAATTTTTATGGTCATCACTGCAATCCACCAAATATCCCTTGTTCTTATCCCATGTAGAAGTTCTCTCACCCTCATGAACCTTTCTGTGGCCATATGACTGGTTTGTCAAAGTATGAAGAAAAGAGAATTATATTACTGGCATGCAGAATCTTTAGGAATCAGTGAACAGTGTATACATTTCCCATTTGACACCAGCAGTGCTTATATTGTAGCTTATATCCCATTCTTATATGCATAGCTTATATGCAATGATATCATGGATCTGTTATGGACATGTGGTGTTAGTAAGAAAAAAAATTATGGTATTAAGTCACAGAGAATTTTGAAGTTATTCATTACAGTAGAATTACTTATCCTATCCCAGTTGATAAAACAGTTGACCTCAGTATTCCCTAGTCCTACTTCCCCATATATCAGCATGTATCCTTAAGTAATAAGTATCATCTTCGGGTTCACTAACTCTGATCCTTACTGCACACAATATAGTAGTTCTAAGTGAGGTAGCACCCTTAAAGAGAATTTAGCTATAACCGTGCCAGGAAGTGTTTGGATTGTTGGACCAAACCTGAAGCCAAGGTGGCTTTCTACTACAGACTTTTGTGCACTTGGCCATTTTTAGGAAGAATCAAAAGAGGACCACAGGGTGCCTGGGTGGCTCAGTTGGTTAAACCACTGCCTTCAGCTCAGGTCATGATTCCAGAGTCCTGGGATCAAGCCCCACATTGGGCTCCCTGCTCATGCAGGAAGCCTGCTTCTCCCTCTGTCTGCCGCTCCCCCTGCTTGTGCTCTCTCTCTCTCTCTCTCTCGCTATCTCTCTGTGTCAAATAAATAAATAAAATCTTTAAAAAAACACATTAAGAAAAAGAGGACTGGGATTATAGAAAATAGACTTCTAATAAGTGTGTCTTCCATTAAGAAAGGTATGACACAAAACAAAGTCCATAATTCGCCTTTGAGAGTTTGAAGGGGGTAGTAGAACATGATAGGATGAATAGAACAATAAAATACCCAATTTTTAAAAAGAGAATTAACAAACATTCATAAATGATTACTTAAAGCTTTTTTAAAGGATCTTTTAAAATATCACTTTAAATTCTTGTGAAAAAAATTATAGGGCTTTAAATATTAGTAGAAGAAAGAAAGGAAAGAAGGAAGGAAAGAGGGAAGGAAATAGGAAAGAGGGAAGAAGGGAGAAAGGAAGGAAAAATATTAGAAAGAATGAAAGTAAGGCCAGAAATAAACCCACGATTATATGGTCAGTTAATCTTTGACAAAAGAGGCAAGAATATGCATTGGGAAAAGGACAGTGTCTTCCACAAACGGTGTTGAGAAAACCAGACAGCTACATGCAAAAGAATGAAACTGGACCACTTTCTTACACTAGACACAAAAATAAACTGAAAATGAATTAAAGACCTAAATGTGAGACCTAAAACCATAAACCTCCTAGGAGAGAACATGGGCAGTGATTTCTCTGACATTGATTTTAGCGACATTTTTCTAGTTATGTCTCCTGGGGCAAGGGAAACAAAAGCAAAGATAAACTATTGGGACTACATCAAAATAAAAAGCTTCTGCACAGCAAAGGAAACCATCAAAACTAAAAGACCTACTGAACGGGAGAAAATGTTTGCAAATTACATATCTGATAAAGGGTTTGTATCCAAAATATATAAAGACCTTAAAATACTCAACACACACACACACACACACACAAATCCAATTAAAAAATGGTCAGAAGACATGAACAGATATTTCTCCAAAGACAACCTACAGATGGACAACAGACATGAAAGGATGTTCAACATTACTCATCCTCAGGGAAATGTAAATCAAAACCACAATGGGATATCACCTTCACACCTGTCAGAATGGCTAAAATCAAACACAAGGAACAATAAGTGTTGACAAAGATGTGGAAAAAAACAGAACAACCATATGATCCAGTAATCACACTAGTGGGTATTTACCCAAATAATACAAAAACACTAATTTGGAAGGATGTATGCATCCCTATGTTTATTGTAGCATTATTTACAATAGCCAAATTATGCAAGCAGCCCAAGTGTCCATTGATAGACAAATGAATAAAGAAGATATGGTGTATATATATTCACAATGGAATAGTATTCGGCCATAAAAAGAATGAAATTTTGCCATTTGCAGCAACATAGATGGAGCTAGAGAGTATAATGCTAAGTGAAATAAGCCAGTCAGAGAAAAATACCATATGACCTCACTCATATGTGGAATTTAAGAAACAAAACAAAGGGGGAAGAAAAGGCAAATGAAAAAAAGAAAAACTCAACTATAGAGAACAAATAGTTATCAAGGGAAACGGGTAAAATAAGTGAAGAGGATTAAGAGTACATGTACCCTGGGGCACCTGGGTGGCTCAGTTAATTAAGTGGCCCACTCTTGATTTTTGCTCAAGTTATCATCTCAGGGTTGTGAGATTGAGCCCTGTATCAGGCTCCATGCTGGGCGTGGAGCCTGCTTAGATTCTCTCTGTCCCTCTGCCCCTCTCCCCTCCCCTTACCTAAAAGAAAAAAAAAAAAGACTATACTTTTTTGTAAAGATTTTTATTTATTATTTATTTGGCGGGGGGCAAGAGAGCACAAACAGAGGGAGTGGCAGCAGCACAGGGAGAGGGAGAAGCAGGCTCCCCGCTGGGCAGGGAGCCCGATGCGGGGCTCGATCCCAGGACCCTGGGATCATGACTAGAGCTGAAGGCAAACGCTTAACAGACTGAGCCACCATGGTGCCCCAAGAGTACACTTTTCTTGATGAGCACTGAGTAATATATAGAATTGTTGAATCACTATATCGTATACCTGAAACTAATATAACACTGCCTGTTAACTATGTTGAAATTAAAATTAAAAAAAAGAATGAAAGTGTTGTGCATGTGTATATGGGGGTTGGATAAAGGGACAGAAAGAGATTTAAAAAGCAGAATATACCCTTCCTAAATTATGCAGTTTCTATAATCACTTGAATCAGGCATCAGTATAATTTACATTATTTCTCTCGTTATAACTGTGACTTTGGATCTTACCTTTCTACATAATCTAGTAACCGGGAACAGTGATTTGAAGCAGGAGCATCATGACCTCCTACTGCATAGAGAAAACCATCACACGTGGCCACTCCAACACCCCCTCTCCGCTTACACATTGGAGCACACACGTTCCACTTATTTGTATGAGGATCATAATATTCCATTGAACTCAAACAGGAACTTCCATCACGACCTCCGACTGAATATAATCTAAAAACACAATCAGAAAAACAGCATTTAATACTACAGTCTGAATGACAAAACGTAGAAAAGAAGTCCTTTAAAAATAAATTTTCTATCACCATGTGAGTCTCACATGTGTTTTAATAAGATTAGATGTTGTGGAATTTTTGCTTTACCGGTGGACATTATGATTAATATATTGGTAAATAGAAACTGAAAAGTATAGTATTAAGTTGAAGTAAATGCATAGGAAGACTTTATTATTTAGTATATAAAATTATGCAGGTCTTAGATTTGCAAACGCATGCTCTAATATGATGTAGTAACTCTAAAATATGATCTTTAAACTGATTTCAAGTCCTAGAGACATTTTTTTTTTTTAAAGCTGTTTATGTTTCTCTTAATGCCTGGCATGATAAAATATTTCTGACCTCCCAAGTGTGCTCTTTACAGTTGTAATGCCTCTTTGCCTGGTTACTCACAGTTGTCTGCCAGATCTCAATCTTAAATAGGTTGAAATTAACCAAGAGGAACATCTTAAAAGACAAGTATTAGACAAGTTTAACTTGCAGAAGCACCCAGAAATGAAACTAAGAAGTTTTTATCATCCTAAACACTTCATGAAATCGGAGCTTTGTTTATTTCTGTGAAGATCTAACTTAAAAGAAGTATGCTATAATCATGAGGTATTATTAAAATTTAAATATTTTTTGCAGAAATTTTACTTACTGAGTAAGTATCTTCGCACAAGGCTTCTTGCATAGTCCCTGGTACATAATTTATATATAAGAAAAGTATCCTCTCTTTTTGCCTATCATTTTAAGGGAATTTTTGACTTCAAACTTCTCTTTTATTTATACATATTACTCTGATAAAGTACAGTGTTGATTTATCTGAACCCAGCATTGCTAATAGAGTATGTATCACATATTTTTTTTCTGAAATTATTTAAAATGCTAACATACAAATATATAGCTAGATATAGAAACTAACGATAATTAAACATATTGCTTACATTTTAGAAGTTAAATATTGAGCCTATTAGTATAGCCTTTTATTTGGAAATTAAATATTCCTGCAAAGTTCACAAGTTACAACATCAATGACTTCTTTAATATAATTATGTATATTACAAACCACTACTCATTAAAATCTCTTTCTTCTGTGTGAACCCTCCATTAATAAAATCCAGTAACAGGGATTATACAAAAAAAGAAATTTATATAATGCCTTGATAAAAATGACATAATATTTGACAATCCCTTTTGTGACAAAAATGTTTGATGTATGGTAGCTATTATTTTATAAATTACTTATGAAAGCCTAGGCTGTGTTATCAGTGGGTTCTTTCATTTGGTACATATCCCTGTATAGTACTATATAGTCTACAGAGGAACAATGAAATTGCTGTAATTTTAATATATTGATTAATATTAAGGCAAAATTATTTGACAAGAGTAAATGCACTGAATTTTTCCTCAAAAACGAGCTTTGACAAATAAATGAGAAAATTTTAATTTGTGTAAAAGTTAGTAGTGTCCTTTTGGACTGCTTTATGAATCCACTGTTAAAACTAATAGATGTATTTTAATACTTGAAAGATTTTGAAAATTACGTACTTGACAAATATGTGCTATCAGCTAACATTCTTTCTAATCCACTTATTTTGAAACATAAATTTGCTAAGTGACTAAGAATTAAAATGGAACAATAAATAATAGCGATTACTATAATTATTGTTAAAGTTCTAAAAATAACCAAGGGATAGAAATAATATACTCTCGAGCAGTTAGAATAAATGCTAGAATGTATGCATATAATTATCTTCTCAGATCTCCCTTCATAAACTATTTAATCATAACTTAGGTTGATTCCCTGCTTTGCTTCGCTACAGTGACAAATTAGATGTTGAGACTCTGAAGAGCAGAGAAGAATCTGATGCTAGACATAAATGCACTGACAAGATAGGAGGTGGCAGCTGACAGTTTCATGGCAAGAAAGGAAACTGACATTTCAACTTAGAGTTGAAAGAGGAGTGGAAATTTGTAAGATGAAGAAATAGGAGGAAGGCTTTACATACAGGGAAAACATTATGCATAAAGACAAGGGGCAAGAAAGGTCACAGCAGGTGATAAATAAAGAGTGTCAGGTATGTCACACTGATGGAAGGGGGTTTGTGGGAAAGGGGAAAGGAGAGATGCAGCTGGTAGACGACAAAAGGAGGCTGAGAATGTAGACCTTGATGCCATGCTGCAGTGCTGGGCTTTCACTCTGAGACAATGAGGAAAAAAACAGAGAAATAACATTCTTAGGAATCATCAGGTTCATAGTTCAGTGTGCTGTGAATCAATCGTACGAGATCAGAAAGATCCCTGATTTAAGCAAGCTCTTCTGAATTTTGCTGAGAAGGGCAAGAATCAGAGTCTTCACTACTACTTTCCCTAACTTGTGTGTTTATTCAGCACACAGATAGATTTTACCTAAAGTTTAGTGACCCGGTCTTGGTGTTTTGATACCTACTTGTCAGGTGTCCACCTAAGTGAGTGTCACATGTTTCATATTCTAGAAAATAAAATACAGCTGTTTAAGGAAACATATCCTATACTAGTTAGGACATGGGTTCAAATGTGTTTAAAGGGGCTGGCATGAGACCCAGGCTGTTTTCCACTTTAAAGTATGTCATCTGTACAGTACGACCCTTTGTCAAGAATTGTGAGGAATCTAAATTTTTTTTACTACTTGAAATCCAAGAAATTAGTGCATCATAGTTTTGTAGATGCTGGAAAAAGACGCAAGACTCCTAGGTCAGAGAACAATTGCTACAATTCACAGCAAACTAAGCACCATGAGCCTCAAGTTCACATTGGTTCTTGTTGTCCACCCTCCACCCCAAGGCCCGATAGGGGGATAGAGGCTCACGTAAATATTGCACATGCAGTGGACCTTGGCATTTCTCACATCTGAGGAACATTAAGTTGAGGAAATGCTAGTTCTTTAAAGAAACCTGCCAACAAACCCGCCCAAATTTTGCTCTGAAGGGAGACGCTATCTTTATTATTCTGGTCAAAGAACAAATCTGTTCTCTGCCCCCAAAGAAAGACACCATCTCTATTTTCCTAGCTGTTTGATTTACACATATCCTTGCAGGCAGTATGAAAAAGTTGGCAGTACTTCTTACTTGGGAATTGTACATAAATGCTAAAATCCCATTGCAGAATTCTCTGCAAACACCCTTGTCCTAAAGGCCCGAGGTAGCCCTAGCTACACAACCACAGTTCAAACAGCAGGACAAAGGAAAAGTGGAAGGAGGACACCCCCCCTTTAAGAATCTTTTTTTTTTTTTTTTTTAGATTCCACAAATTAATAAACAGAAAGCAGAATCAGACCTAAAATACAGAGAACAAACTAAGGGTTGCCAGAAGGAAAGGGGGTGGGGGCAAAATTGGTGAAGGGGAATGGGACACACAGGCTTCTAATTATGGAATAAGTCCTGAGAATAAAAGGCAAGCATAGGAAATATAGTCAATGATACTGTAATAGCCTTGTAAGGTGACAGATGGCTATACTTGTGGTGAGCATAAGAAAACATGTAGAGAAATTAAATAATTACCTTTTCTGCTGGAAACTAATGTAACATTGTATATCAACTATACTCAAATAATATTAAATAATTCATCTTTTAAAAAGTTGCATATCTCACTTCTGATATACCATTGACCAAACTTAGTCAGTGTCAATAAGTAATTGATAAGGTGCTACAATATGTTGTTTTTATTTTAGATGGCCATATGCTTAGTTAACAGTGGGTATTTATATTTCATAGACAAAGGCGTGAATAAGTATCAGGAGACAATTAGAAGTTTCTGACACAGAACTAGATCTTTTCTAGCCCTGTGTGCCATTGTGCATTCTACCCTAGATAACTTTTTCCTACATAGGCTAGGTACCTCTCATTCATCTCTCAACCAATTCAGGTGTATCTCTACTAGAAAGTCTTTTCTGATCCCATTTTGTCTTTTTCTCAGAAAATTAACATTGTTTATAATCTGTATCCTAGGTAAAGTTATTTAATATTTGTCATACTTTATCAACAGTGCATACTTTGGGACGGATGTAACCAAACTCAAGCCCATCTGCCCAATACGGTAGCAAAGACCATCACTGAAACATGGCATATGCCGCAAGGGAAGGGTGCATTAAAAGGCAACCAAATGAGGAGACAAGAAGGCAAGCTTAAGTCCGCCCTTCTGAAGAGGTAGAGTAAGGGAAATTTAAAGGCAAATGAAAAAGATCTGGTTAAAAACTGCAGCTGAGAGTTGTACCATTAACTTTTTGTTTACTAGTTTTAATCCCCACTGTCTTTTGATCATTCCTCATTCTTGAGGGAATTGGGATGATGGCCACATTATATACTTCCTGCTGAAATGGAAGGAAGATTGGGGTTAGAGGAATGGGACATTGAGTTCCGGGTTGAAACTTAACATTCTGTATTACCAAAGTTTTTGTACTTTGGTTATCTCTATATTTCATCTAGGGCCTTAGGGGAGATTTGTTGTAACCAAGTAGCTTGTTGTACTTATTGATTTCTTCAGACCAGTTCTCCTAAATGGTAGTTCCAGGTCCATCGGAGGCTTGCTAGTCCAAGCAGGGTACTTTTCAATGTTCTCCTTGCGGATTGGGTATAGGGAACCTGTGGATTCTTTTCATTTGAGTGTGATGAATCCGTGGCTTAATTCCCTGTGGTTTCACTGAAGAATGGGGAGTCAATAGTACCTCATTAGGTCCTGTCCAACAAGGTTGGAGCTGGTACTCTGGGTGCTCGTTCCTCCAGGTCTTTAATAACCACAAGTCTCCAGGATTTGGGAGATATAAAGGCACATCTGTGGGGTACATCATCCTGCTGTATTGAATGTACTTGATAGTATCCAATTTCCTAATGTAAGCCCCATCAGGGACTCCTAAATCGTGAACAAATGTAGAAAGAGCCTTCCATATAACATTTCATAGGGGCTTAATCCAAGCCTACTTCTAGGGGCCTCTCTTACCCAAGAAGCGCTTACCCAAGTTCAGTTGGTTTCTTGGCATATCTTTACCAGAAGTTCATTTTTTTTTCTAGTTGGGTAGAATCTCCAGAAAATGTGTAATTTCCACTGAATGCCCTGAAAATCATTACAGAGAGTTTTGGAGTTTTTGTATGGACTGCCAACTTGGCAACTTGATCTGCCCAGCTATTCCCTTGGGCAGTCGAACAGTATAATTTCTGGTGCCCTCAACAGTGGACAATAGCTGCGTTCAGATCTTCATTGTCTTTGATCCATAAAACTGTTTCATCCATAAACATCTCAGTGTCTGGATTTTCCAATGGCAGATTCATCTAATTGGGAAGGCTGGAATAAACTTATTCAGTTATCTGTGGGTCTCTGGTGATCTTTCTGAGTGGCTAGACAGCAATAGGCATGAAGATCATCTAAACACGGACTGTGTGGCAATTTTTCTCTGAAGTTTACCTCAAGTTGTTAGCTTCAGTTTCCAGGGCTTCAGGGAAAAAAGAGCAGTTTTTGTTCTTGGTGATTTCAAGTCAAGAGAATGATAAAAAAATTGGAAACATTAGTTTGGAGAGTCTTGTCAGATATTGGAGAAAGCCAGAAGAATTCAGGGTCCAGTCTAGTTTTTCAGGCAAACAGCAAACAAAGACAGCTAATCAGAGCTAGCATCTAATAGCCACAAAGGCATGTTACTGAAACATCATTTCTCTCTAAAATCACCCTCATTTTCAAAGATAGCCAAATAAAACTAATTTGTTTGTAAAATAAGTCCAATTTTAACAAACTTGGCTTCATTATTTACATAAGCACAGTAAGAATAGTGATTGGCCATATAGGTTGTTTTATTTCTTTTTTCTTTTTCTTTTTATTTCTTTCATCTGCTTTACTGGGAATGTTCATAAGGAATTTCCAAATTAACTTATAACAGTCTCTCAAAGCTAAGAAGCCAAGCCAAATACTTGCCATCAGCCTTTGCCTGTAATACCTATAGATTTGGTGAATTCCTCTCCTCTAAGTCCTCAAATATTCTGAGGTTCCTGTATATACCAGGAAGTAACCTTCTTTACTCCCCTAGTAAGGCTGCTAGGAGTCCTGTAAACTAAGAACCAGGACAATTTTTCCAAGGGGCTTCACCGACTCCATAAAGTCAACCTTAGCTCCTTACAACTATCTGGTCATATCTGAGTCTATGAACATCTCCCTCAAATACAACTGTCCAGTCAAGCCTCGGTAAAATAACCAGTGTTTCCAATTGTGTCCTGTCACAAGGAGACCAGGTTCTTATTAAACTTATGCAAATAAATACACTGTCATGAAAATATACGAATACACGCTGAGAATTTTTGAATTCTGGAAGGATCTTGGGGAGAAAAACTTAAAGGTTTCATATTTGTTTACAAAGAAATATTTTCCAAATTTCTATATGTCATAGATAGCCTTAAGTCTGGAAGAGCAAACATTAAAGAACCAGCAATGTTCTAAAAAAGTCTCTCAGAATGTAGCTTTCCCATTAGTACTAGAAATTCTTGGTTTAGTTTTGTGATCTTAAAGGTAACAGAGACCTATATTTGTCATTAAGTGGAATTGACAAGGTAATTCTGTGACATACAGCACTTTAATAATTAAAATTGCAAGTAATGATAGTTATGCCAGAATGTATCAAAACCTTAGGGATTCTGTATAATTTCTGGAACAGTTACAACATTCAACCATATAATAAAACTTAAGAAGGATTATCATCATTTATCTGACAATGTTTCCCATGTAATTTGACATTCCAAAGAAATAAGCCTAATTAGTCCAAAATACTTCATTGAGAAGTTGAATTTTGGGAAGTTTGTGAAATATCAGGTGGTTTTAAAGCACGTGCTTAAATAAGATTACAGATCATCACAAAATTTAATGATTATCTATTTAGCCAACGTGGCAATAAGAGATTCTAAAGACAAATGCAGAGGGTTACACAGTTGTTAAAAGAAAAAACTTAGCTCTTTTAATATTGAGAAGATTCAACTTTAAGTAATCAAAGACTTAATAAAGACAAAAACATAGAAACTTATTTTTTTCTAGGCAGATTAAAGAAAAACCTTTGTTTATAGTTTAAACCAATAACCTAAGAAAACTTGTTTTAACAGAAAAACCAAACTCTGATTTTATTACTGGTGTACCTCTGATATTAAAACTCCTTTATTTGAATAAGAGAAATTAAAAAAAAAAAGTATGCCATCCCTCCTTTACTCCTCCCTGTCATCTCCCAAGTTGGTATATACTTATTGAGACAAGGACATCCAGGGCACTGCATGGATCTGAGTTTTTGTGCTAGATGCTGTGATGTGCTGACCAGAATCTCTATCAGGAATGAAGGACTCTCAGCTGTAGGAATGCTGCCAACAGTCCTCAGCTCTCAGAGGCCATCAGGGATCTCCTGGACTGAAGACAGCTGCTTTGCCAAGGGCATGCCCTCTGCCCAGGTGGTTGCATCCTCTGACTGTTATAAAAGTCCAGCCCTTTTGCCTGAATTTAGAATAGTTCTGAAGGGTAATCCAACTTTTGGAGCTCCTTGGAGAATGTTAAAGCTTCTGTTGATATTGTATCACTGCTCAACTTCTGCCCAATCTTGCTTTCTTACACTTCCTTCTCTTCTCTAATAAACTACTTTACATACTAATTTCCATAATCTTAGTCAGTCTGGACCACATACAAAATTCCTTTCCAAAGATTCCCTTCTCACAAACCTTCTACAGCTCTCCTTTTTACATTCAGATTTTTGTCCTTACCTTTAAATAACCAATCTCATTTCCCTTGCCTACATGGTTGTTTCCCTTATTATTTCCAGTAGTCAATTACATTTATTAAAATTATTTACATCTGTTTATTCTGAGATTACCCATACAACTTCATGAGGCATTAGACAACGTCCAAGTTTTTTTTTTTCTTTTCTGACAAATTTTGCAATGGAGATAACATGAACTTACTTGACTTTCAGTAAGGAGAGGCAGAATAAAAATTTCATATGTAATGCTAATAATTCTAAAGACATGTCTATTTTAATTAGAACAACCTTAAATTAAGTTAGCTCTAATACTGAATATCTTCCCAGATCATGTGAGCTTGCAAAACAACAGTTTCAATCTTTGAGTTTTAGAATGCCCAATTTTTGTAAGTGCTCACCTTTAAATTGACTAACTAGAACTCTTTTACAAAATAATTTTAGCAAGGCCATCCGAAGTAGAGAAAATCTCTCACATTTACAACATACATGGAGACACATACAAGTATACTATACAAACAGATGCAAACAACTTGTTAAAGACCCACTTTCCAAATATCTCCCTTTCCCTACACAAATCCAATTGCAAACTTGTATTACAATTTATGGATCCATTAGTTGGTCATTTTCCCCTGGAATTTCATAAATATTGTGACCAAGCAGTGTTGCAAAGAAAAAAAAAAAAAAGACTGGCCAGTTTTGGAGAAGACAGCCCAAAGGGTTGCATGAGAAGATCAAGCTGTCATTCCTCATTCTCCAGTGAGAATAAGGCTGTTTTTTACCATAAGCTGTGGGATGAAACAAACCAAACGAAGCCCAGAGTACCTCTGTGAGCACTGGTTCCTCCCTAAAAGTCAGAACTTCACCTGCTGAACCAAATGGCTTCCTAGACAGCCTTTTCTTAAGCAAGAAAAGGAGGCCAAAAGAACCAAAACCCCGTATTTGGAGGCAACCAAATGGGTGGAAGAATCTAAGCCACACTAAACAGGAGGAAGAAGTAAACTCACCTGTGGTTGCACAGGAAATACTCACCAAGAGATGTCTGTCCAAACTGAAACCCAAAACCATATCCTTGCCATAGTAGGGACGGGGAACCCCCCATCCCCACCCCATGGTCCTTAGGACAGAGTCTAGGCTGTTGCTGAGACTTATGACCAGACTCCTGTTAGTGGCTGGGAACCTACAAACCTCAGCAAAAGGCTCCTGCCTGGCTCACCAGATTTGTAACTGAACCCAAGTTCTTCTGCCCAATATACAGCAAAGACAGTCACCAAAACATGGCATATGCAGCAAAGCAGGGTTTTTATTCTAGAGGCAGCCAAACAAGGAGACAGGAAGGCAGGCCTCAAATCTACTCCTCTGAAGGATGTTAGGGAAATTCAAAGGCAAAAGAAAAAGTCTGGGTAAACACTGCTTGCTGCTCTTAGTAGTAAGCAGCTGAGAGGAGTTCCATTAACCCTTTGGTTACTGGTTTCATGGCTACAGAAAGTGCTTCCAAGACCATTGTCTCCATATTTGAAAGGTTTTGCTGACGAAGTCTGTGATATAAATATAAATATAATCTTCACTCACAATAAATTGTTACTCAGAAAGTATATTCAGACATCCCTTCCCTTGTATAATAAAGATATAAGAATCCCACAACCCTCGGGCGCCTGGGTGGCTCAGTTGGTTAAGTAACTGCCTTCAGCTCAGGTCATGATCCTGGAGTCCCGGGATTGAGTCCCACATCGGGCTCCCTGCTCCCTCTGACCCTCTTCCCTCTCGTGCTCTCTATCTCTCATTCTCTCTCTCTCTCAAATAAATAAATAAAATCTTTAAAAAAAATTAAAAAAATTAAAAAAAAAGAATTCCACAACCCTCACTGGATAAAACCTTTGAAGCAACTCCCTGGATCCAGAACTCAGTTTGATTTTTTGTTTCTCAACAGATGGAAATCTCTTTAATCTGATCCCAAGAGAGTACCGCTGTCAGAATACTCCAGCATCTGCCCTTCAGTGAGCTTTTTTTTTTTGAGAGGTTCTTGTTAGGGTATCTGACAGTATGGTAAGCAGAATTTCAGTAAGCTTAAGTGGTGCTGGGTGGCTGAGTTTGTTAAGCGCCTGCCTTTGGCTGGGGTCATGATCCCAGGGTCCTGGGATGGAGCCCTGCATCTGGCTCCCTGCTCAGTGGGGAATCTGCTTCTCCCCCTGCTTGTGTTTTCTCTCTTTCTCTCTCTCTCTTGCTCGCTCATTCTCTCTCTCAAATACATAAATAAAATCTAAAAAAAAAAAAGAATTTCAGTAAGCTTACAACAGGTTGTATAATTGTTCTTGTTCCTGCTCGCTATGAAACGTGGCAAATGTAGTCTGAGAGTTGCTGACATTGTAACATGGCTGATAAGCAAGGATGTATGTGGAAATCCGATAGCAAACACCTATCTTTATTTATTAGAACATGCCAGTTTTTTCTAAAGAAACCTCTACTTGTAAATATGCACATTAATTTAGGTCAATTAACCACATTCCAAAACTTGGTCGGATTCAGTAACCTAACTCCTGGCAGAAATGGTCTCTACTACCTTCATCCCTCCATCCCCATGTTTCCTTGCAAGCTCGCACTCTACACCTATTACAAGTCTGCATTTCCTCCCTTTGATGTTTCCAATTTTCCTCTAATATAATGTAAGCTCTCTGAGGGCAGGTTTGCTTTATTTTCTTTGATATATCACCATGGCCAATACATGTTTATAGTTTGGGTGTGTATGTGTGTGTTTATTTTATTTTTTTTAAGTGAATCAAGTACTGGTTTCCAATTCTGGAGAAAGGGTGATTCATCTATGGAATTTGTCAAAGAAAAGCACCTAAGTTCCCCTGAAATAAGATTTTGACAAATGGCAGAGAAAAGCATTAATCATGTGTCTTGGGGACACAAAAGAAGGAAAGATGAAGTTAAAAAAAAAAAGGTTTATGGAATGGTACAGATTAAACTAGGCTTCAGATGATGGAAAATAATATAAATGCTCTCATTTACCTTTTATTTAGGTAAAAGAAAATCTTAATGTGTTTTTAATACTTCCTGGCGTTATTGTTCTCAAGTGTAATAAACTGAATCCTTTTAGTATTGATCTTGCCACATGGAATTTAATGCACATAGGGAGCCAGAGTTGTGTTAGGCTGAAGTTGTGTCACTTTGGAGAGATTTCAGATGTATGCAAAGATCAGGTGAAAATCTGAGGAGAGAAACTAAGGGGACAGTGGGCAATGCACAACTGCAAGTTATTGAGGAAAAACACACACACACACACACACACACACACACACAATGGAAAAGAATTGGAAGTAGAGAGATGAGTCTGTGAAAGGACAAAAGTGTGTGGACCATGTCCCCATGCTCTAGTAATCTGAGCGATTTGGTATGGGTGGAACATAGGGCAGCTGTATATATTTTTTTTTTCCAGAAGAGAAATTACAAACTTCCAGAGCATGTTAGTACTCCCAAGTGAGACTCAGCAAACAAGCAGTTTTTTTTCTTATTCATGACTCTAAGATAATACAATTTTAATACAAATTGCTTATCATACAAAAACTTATACAATTTGGGTTTCCATCTTTAAGAAAAAGAATACCAGAGGTTGAATAAAAAAAATAGAAATAGGCTCTTTCTTGGAAGACGCCTTGCAAATGACAGGCCCTGGACTTAACTTACTGTGCTAGATTTTGGCACATACTGGAGAAAACAACACACATTGATTCCTCTAATGATTCTTCAAGCTGTATGTACTTCAGGTTGCACAGAAATTGCAACTGCCCCATGAGTATTATTAACATGAGGTTTTGAATGCATAAGCAGACTCAGTTTAGCCATGGTGAATCATGAAGCAAACCCCATTATTTTTGTTTGTTTTGCAAGTTCTCAAGGGTCTGTCACATACATTTATTAAAATTCAAGCCTATTTATGGATGTGCTCAGACAGTATCAGTATCTGCTTTTTGAGGAAATAAAGAGAAGCAAAACAGAAAGACCTATTAGCTACAGAGTTGGAAAGAATCAAGCAAAGAGCAAAGAAAAAACTAGAAGAATCACTGGTAACAGCTGGGGAGTCTAAGGTTTTATATGGCCAATCACCATACCCCAATGTCTACCCACTGTCTTGTTGGGTTTCTTTCATTTATCAAGTAAGTCTGTTGGCTGTCCTGGCATAAGATGACATATCTACCACTTAGCTTACTCTGTCTTATTGGAAGCCTGAACCAAAATGATTCATGAAATTGATATAATTTTGCCCTTGAATTTATCAGAATACACTCATTAATTTTAAGTCAGGAACCAATTTCTTTTCTTTTTTTTTTTAGATTTTATTTATTTATATGAGAGAGAGAGAGCACGAGCGGAGGGATGAGGCAGAGGGAGAGGGAGCAGCAGGCTCCCCTCTGAGAAGGAGTCCTACGCGGGACTCGATCGCAGGACCCTGAGATCATGATCTGAGCCGAAGGCAGTTGCTTAACCGACTGACCCACCCAGTTGCCTCAGGAATGAATTTTTTATTTTTCCACAACAAATGGTATCATAAAGAATCTAAACTTAAGAGGGCTGATCACCGGCTTTTATGTGTCTTAATTGGGAAAATTATTCAAAATAATCTTCAGACAGGCAACAGTCAGGTTATCATGACACATTAGTGAGATGTGAAAGCAAAACAAGAGGAAAAAATCATGTCAGTAGAGATGAGAAAAAGATAAACAACTGTCAGAGGGTGATGTTGAAACAATTTTCTGCTATGGGTCTGAACATGAAAGGTCACTTTCTAGTAATTATGATTCTCTCTGAGTAAAACAGGAAAAGCAACTAGACATTAATAGATAGTCATCAAACCACAGAATTCTGAGGTCATTAAATCACACCCAGGAGGAAAAAAAAGATACTCAAAAGAGAGCTATACTATTTTGATTTTAAAGGAGAAAGATTATTTGAAACTTAAATCATTTAAAACATTTTCATAGAATAGGATTGAATTTGGAAAAAAATGTACTCAATTAAAATGTGACAGTTTCAAGAATAAAAACTAAGATTAAATGCTATCACACTCTGATATTTGTTAGGAAGAATGGTATTAGAGTATTAGAGTAAAACAGGATTTCTTAAGATATTACATAACCTAGCTGACCAAAAAATACAAGGACAAGAAAAACAATCCAAATGATGAATCCCATGGATAGCCAATTTAAAAGCCAACTTAAAAGGGGCATTAGAAGAAATTGGAAAGATAATTTAGTTATAACAACATGTGAAAATGTGCTGTAAAACTGTCCATTAAATATTTTATTTGTTAGATTTTTATCCCACCCTCTTCTGACTGAGTTTGGGGAAGATCTGTAACAAAACAGACACATATTAAGATATTTTAAGGTAAAGCATAGGGAAAGTTCACAAAGCTATAGTGTAAAAATCTAGAATAAGGGACGCCTGGATGGCTCAGTTGGTGGAGCGTCTGCGTTGGCTCAGGTCATGATCCTGGGGTCCTGGGATCCAGTCCCATATCAGACTCCTTGCTCAGCGGGTTGCCTGCTTCTTCCTCTGCCCCTACCCCTGCTCCTGTTCTCCCTCTCTCTCTCACTCTCTCTCTCAAATAAATAAATAAAATCTTTAAAAAATCATTTATTAAAAAAATCTAGAATAAGAGAAGTAATGCATTAAAACTTTAATAGAGAGAGGTGCGTGTGTGTTACAGAATACATAACGGGATAATGCAACAATTGAATAAGATAATGAAAGGGTAAAGATATTTGTCATCCCTGTTGAACAAATTTGCTCTATCAATGAGATATACATTTTCTAAAGAATGCAAGGTATGAATCCATTAGCATTAAATATAAGTGGTAAGGAAAAGTCAGTAATAAACAAATGGACTGTTACTTATAAATAAACATCAGGAAAAGCAAAAAGGCAAAAAAGACCTATGCTTTCTTGTACAGGAATTATGAACATTAACATCCAAGATAAATATTCCTTTTATTATGGTGTTTTACTATTTGTGAATAGATATGCCAGCAAAAAATATACTTAATGTTGAATAATGTGAAATTTTGCTATTAATTTCCAAATTAAGTGCTTTTTAAGTAAAAATATCATAATGCTTTGGGATGCCTGGGTGGCTCAGTTGGTTAAGCGACTGCCTTCGGCTCAGGTCATGATCCTGGAGTCCCGAGATTGTGTCCCACATCAGGCTCCCTGCTCAGCAAGGAGTCTGCTTCTCCATCTGATCCTTCCCCCCTCTCATGCTCTCTCTCTTTCATTCTCTCTCTCAACTAAATACATAAAATCTTTAAAAATATATATATATCATAATGCTTAAAGAAAAATAGTCCTTTTAAAAGAGAAGATAAATATAGGTAGAAAATGATATTAATAATACATATTCTCTATTGAGTAAAATGACAATATTAACACAAATGAAAAAATATTTGCTATGACTGTTATTAAAAAGTGTAACAGAATTTTTATTTATTTATTTATTTATTTATTTGGTAACAGAATTTTAAAAAATCTATTGAGAGGAGTGGGGAATGGGATGTATCTAATTCACATAGAAATAATTCTAAGAAATTTCCTTTAGACAATTTTCAAATGAGATGAGATGGAAGGTTGGTGATAAGTTTCAACTTCCTCTTCTGACAAATCTCCATATAACTAGGAAGCTATTGGAGGAACACCTGTAACCACTTTTTACATAGCATTCTATCACTATTGGGATTGAAGGGATGTATATAATTTTAACTCCTTTCACTCTCCTACACAATGGTTTTCCAAAGCATCAATGATAGGACTCTAGATTTTTCTTAACTGTACCCAAAAAGAATCTAGCAGGAATGTCAATAGATATTATTTGATATTGAAGACAGTACTAGTAGAAAGTTAGAAAGTTTGATACACAGAACTATGCTACAGAAATGTAGCCTCCAAAAACATAAACAAAAGAAACCCTAAATTGACAGGTAGCTATTTGCTTTGGCTTTCCATGATTCTGTTCCACATTTCCTTTCTCATCTAATAGATTTGTGAAACATCAGTGGATATGGACATTAATTAAACTTCAAACAAAATATTTGAGAGTAGGATTTTGAGAAAAATTAAATGTACTGACCATGAGAGGAATTAAGAGACATAATGATCTGTGACAGGACAAATCACAAGGAGCACATAGAAAACCAAACGGAGCACCACAGAGCACAGGTGAGAAGAGCCTTTTCATAACATAAGAACATCTTACTATTTAAGCAAATGATACTTTTTAAAAAAATGTATACTTTACAACTCATGATTTCTAGGAAAAATAAGTAAATTGTGTTCCAAAAACAATTTAGGAAAATATACACTTGGTGATACAAGAGTTTTTTAAGATGAGATGGTAAAATATCCCACTCGGTTGAAGTGAGTTGGATACAAAGTAGATAGATAGGAGAGAAAGGTACCAGAGAAGGATAGCGGGTAAGGAAAATTAAAATGCAAAAAATTTAAGTCTGCATTGGAAATAGTAAAAATCCATAAACAAAATGGCAATGATTGAATCTGTGATATAGAAAAAAAAAAAGTCCCAGGTTATGTGGAAAAGAAATAAAATTACTGGGGAGAACAGGAATTTATGGCTATGGAACACACATAGAATCACAAACATGAATACATACCAAAATATATATCCCAAAACTAAAGGACTAGAATAATGGAAAAAGGAACATTTTTTTTTTAATTCTCAATAGATAAAAACTTTCCTAAGTAAAAGAAATACCTAGTTGAGATTGTTAAAATGAATCTCCAAGTATTAAGTTAAAAGAAGGAAAAATAGCAATCAGATTGTATCCTGGTAAGCATTTTATTGAATTTCTTTGTTTTTTTTTTAAAGCATACATTTTAAAAAGCGTATTTTGAATGTTTTTAAAGATTTTATTTATTTATCAGAGAGAGAACATGAGCAGTGGGGTGGAGCAGAGGCAGAGGGAGAAACAGGTGCCCCACGGAGCAGGGAGCCCAGAAGTGGGGCTCGGTCCCAGGACCCTGGGATCATGACCTGAGCCAAAGGCAGACGCTTAACAATTGAGCCACCCAGGCGCCCGACATTTTGAATTTCAAGATGAATGTTCCAGTTATTAAGCTGTCCTCACATTCTCTCACATTCTCTCTTCTATACTGTACTCTTTGATGTCGGGCGGGCCAGCAATTCTGCAAACCACTTTTCTGATTTGCCACTTGGTTCCATTTTTGGCATTAATGGATACAAGAGAGAAACTGAAAGACTAAGGGCTAGGCCTCCCCTAGGAGGAGGGTCTTGCTCCTTGTTTGTTTCATGTTCCTATGAGTATCACCCCATCCTTTCTTTTTGTATCCAGTTGGCAGCTTTTAACACTTACAAAAATCAGCCTTATTGAGACACCTCAGTTGGCACTGAGACCATCCATTTGGCAGGTTTTCTTTGTCTGAGATGCTGTTCCTACCAATCCTACATCATAAATGTATCAAATAAAGGAAACGACTCCCACCCTTAGTGCTGAGGAACAAAAAGAAGAAATTATAATAATTAAGCTTTTGAAGTTTGGAGGAGGAACTTATGGAGTTGAAGCCCAGACATGTGTCACTGGGCCACTGTTTAGCTAGAGCTGGTGTCTGTGACATGAAAGAGGGGCCCTTTGACTGGGACCCTGAGGCCTTGGGAGAAGGTGCCAGTCTGCTGGTGCTGATGGTTCTGAGAGGTCTCAATAAGGCTGATTTTTATAACTGTTAAAAACTGCCAAATGGAAGATCTCAATGCCAACTGCAAATTCAAAGGGACTGAGGGGCTAGACCTTGCCATATTTGAGGCTGAAGCAAAGAGGAAAGAAAAAAGTAAGTAGGCAGGGGCAAGATCCAGTGGGTCCCTTTAGGTGAAGATAGGCCCTGTATCCTATTTGCAAAGAGAAGGCTTTGAAGAGGAATAACGTTTGATTTGTATTTGTAAAAGGATTGTTCTGGTTGCCTTGGCAAATGGACTGTAGGAAAAAGAGAGGTAGGGAAAGCAGACTGGAAACATTTGCAGTTTTACAGTACCAATGTGTTATTAACTTTGTTTAAGGCAGGAGATTCTCATGGAAGTAAGAAGGAGCGTATTTTGTCATCCCCATAGGAAATGAGGCAAAGTCTGGAGACTTTCTGGTTGTCACACTGGGATAGAGGTAGAGCTGGGTCTAGTGCATAGAAACCCAGAATTCCGCTGAACATCCTGCTGTGCACAGGACAGAACCTCACCTCCAATAAAAGATTATCTGGCCCAAAATTTCAACATTATGGAGATGAGGAATTCCTGATTTAGGGTGATAGGAATGGAAATGGTGGAAAGTGGACACACTAGTATAATGATGCAAAAAATATATACTAGGCACCAAATTTTAGTAGCATTTTGAAAGCTCCTCAGATGACTTTACCAGAAAGTATGTAAATATGCAGATCTCTAGTGGAAATAATTCTCATGAAATATATCCGATGCTTCTTTAACTGGCAATTAATATGAAGTTTTAGTTTCTGTTTTATATGGTGAGGCAACCAGAAAAATATGCACTCTTGATTTGTCAATTATCCATGAAGACTGAATTAAAGAAAAAAAATAGCAATCTTAAAATATTTAAAGAGATTTTTATTGAGTCGGCATACTAAAAGTTATTTTAAAAAGAATACCCAAGAAAATGTGTTTTCAGCTAAAAGAAGAAAAATCTACTCACTTGCCATTCAGTGCTGCTACACCAACTGTGCTTCGGGCAATGGACATACTGGCTACAAATGTCCATTGCTGACTCTGCGGATCCCACCTCTCCACTGTATTCAGATAGCTCCAGCCATCATGGCCTCCCACAGCATAAATAGGACCTTCAAGGACTGTTACACCTAAAACAGGGGAGAAATGAAACTGAATGGATTGATTTCACAGTGAGATTTAAAAAGTCAGAATAATAGTAAAAACTGTGATGCAGTTCAGGATAGGCTCTAGCTATCACCCAATAGCAGTAGGGTAGAATCTATTTACTATTAACCGTATCATTTTATTAATGTGCAAAAAATTTAGAACCAAAAATATGATCTAGATGCTTTATAAAAGAAAATGAATTTCCTTATTTATGTCTCTATGAAGAAGCAAATTCTAAAAATCAGAGATGATACATATTGTGCCTCTACTTTTGAAGAACATTTCCACTCTGCAGTTTAAAGTAGTTTATTACTTTAAGCAATGTTACATTAAAGCAATGCGATACTATCAATTTGAAATTCAGGGTAGGATTTTCTGTGTTTTGGCTTCTCAGTAACTTCATGATGAAGTTATCTAAAGGTTATGGTGCATTTCATATTATAAGCTGAAATCACTAAATATAAGCAATTAAAACAAATTAATAGTGAGTCATCAATGGAAGGAGATTTTATATATATGTGTGTATATATAAATATCTATGTACATATATATATACACACACACTCCTATATATTGCTTTTCCAGTATATTCACTTCTTTATAGATGAATTTTCTTAAATGCTAACAATTGCTACATATTTAAATATCATGTTATTATTGGCTGAAATGATTCCATTTTATAGAGAGAAATTCTGACGAATTTTCCTCCCAAGATCAAAGTCTGCTTGTCAAGGGCTTTGAAGAGTCTGCGATTTTACCCTACTGGCTAGCTGATGAGTTAGACTGTCATAAATTTACGTATATTGGTAGAAGACATGAGACTCCTGGGTCAGAGGAGAAAGGTAATTCATTACTTATACCAACAGCAAGAGGCAGAGTATCACTTTTTTTTTTTTTTTTGGCTTGTTCTTCAAGCCCCAGTTCCAACAGGGTGACCCAAAGAGGATGACCAAGCTTTTAACATTAGCATTTCCCTCAGCTTGACTAAAATTTAGACAGGATTCTTCTTGCTTCTAGGGTTCTGACCTCATTTTTCCTTAGAGCATTTATTTTAGAAAACATGTAATTGCACATTATTTCTCTGTCTTTTCTAGATGGAAATCTTTTTAAATGCCTCCTACTTGTGTTACAACCCAGGAATTTCTTCTCAAGGACCTGGAAACTATTTCTTTGAAATATAAGCATCAAGAAAGATATTGAGAGCCTAAGTTCAGTTGGCCCCTTGCTTCAAGTTGTAAAACTACCTCTTGTCATGAAATAGAAAATGCACCTCACTTTTGGGTAAGGCCAATTAGCAAACACAGATTGCCTATGATCCCCTGCGCCTGCCAGAGCCCTTAAAAATCCTCCTGCCTTTGTTTTGAGTGAGGTTGAGCTCAGCCTCAATTCTGGCCTCTCTTCCCTGTTGCAATAGCCTTGAATAAAGTCTTCCTAGCTTTTAAATTTGTCTAATGCATTTTTTGCCTTGACAAGGGTCAGTTGGAACTTGAACATGCAGTGAATTGTATTTCCAGAAAGGAAATAAATTTTCAACGATCAATAAACCTACATGGCTGTTACTACAGAAGGAGACATCTTCATGCTTTTAAGCATGCCTGCCTTTCACTTTGGAAAGAGGAACTCTTTCTATCTTAGCCTTTCCGTTATAGTCACATCCTTTTGGGCAGTTGGTGCCTTGCCTGAAAGTTGTGCAAAAATGTGAGAGACCCATGGAGAATAGTCTTTCAACATGAACCTGAAAATAAATGACCCCTTGTTCATTCATTCATTCACTCATTCATCTGAATGTCTATTATGTGTCAGGAATTGTTCTTAGTACCACACAGTGCCAAGAACACAGAGGTAAACAAGGCAAACAAAGTCCCTGCCCTCGCCGAGTTCGTATATATCAGTTAACAAGTATTTAACTAAGATAAGTACATTATTCACAGTAAGCAAGTCCTCCACACATATTATAGTATTATAATTTAATAAAGGATAAAGTAATTAGAATATCAAATTGCTCTCACACATATATTCGACGTAGGGATGCTATTTTACACACACTAGTAAATAGATATCCATATAGAGGACGAGGTTCTGACTCAGGGATTGCCAAAATCAAAGGGCATAAATTTCGGATGTTGATCTTTCTTTAGGCAGCTCAAAGTAAGAGATAGGAATCAGAAAGGATGAATAAGTCTTAAATATTTGGGGGACAATTCTCAAAGGATATGGATATATCTTATGGGCTTTTTATAGAAATACATACAATCATTCACATCTCAATAATAATTACATCAAGATCAACTTTAAACATCAGTGAAGTTTTTAAGGATATATCCATCAGAAAGGGCCAGATCATGCATGAATCTAATGAATTTAGATTTTATTCTAAAAGCAAAGGGAAATCACTGAAGTGTTCATCAGTGAGGGATATGGTCACCATGATATTTATTTTGGTTGTGTTGTAGCAAATGGATTGGAGTCAGTTTAGGTGACAGTAGAGAGATGATTAGGAGGGAATTGCATTTATCTGAAAAGGAGAAGATGAGAGCTTGCACTAGTAGGTTAAAGAGTAAATACAGAAAAGTAGAAATATTTGAGATTTGTTCTGACTCTGGAGGTTTGTTGTTAGAACATGCTAAAGGATTGGATTTTGGTATGTGAATAAAGAGGACAATTCATGGATAGATGAATTGATTCAAAACTTTGAGAACTATATTTTGAAGATATCATTTTTGAGGAGACTATCAGACATCTAAGTGGAGCATTTAAAAAGGCTGTTTAATATACACGTCAAAAGTTCAAGTCAGTTTTGGAGCTACACGTCTAAATTTTGGACATACCAACAATGACATGGCATTTAAAGGCATAGAATCAAATACGGTCAATTAAGAAAATAGTATTAAGAGAGAAGGTAACAGAGACCAGAATCTAGCCCTGAGTGGCTTCAGTTTCAATTACAAGAAAAGAGAACAAAAGAGACAGAGAAAAACATGGCCAGATAGGTGGAAGGAAAACCAGAAATTTTAGTATCTGAAAACTCAGAGTGGAGAGTGTTTCTAAGGGGATGGGGTAAAGCTTGCATATTTCTGACCAAGTACAAACTTCTGTTGGATTTGGAAAGAGGGAGGTTTTTGTTCACTTTCAAAATAGGTTCTGGAGTATTACATTACAAGTTGTGATACAATCTGATAACTACTTAATCAAATATATATCCTAAAAAATCAATGATCTGTGACTTGTTTTTTTAACTGTTTGAAATTATTTGACTTTATGAACATGTTTCAGTCCTAGAGTGTAACATATGTAAAATGCCACAGATTTATGAACCCTGGATGCCTTACAATGTGATTTGCATAGTTTTTGCAGCTGTGATGATAAGTGGACCAGAATAATTTCAAAATTAGAATGATACATTCAATTTCTTCCTTATGTTTACCAAAAATATCTTACAGATGCAGTAAAGCAAGATTAACAGTGTAAAAATATTTTTCTGTGCTTTGTTCAGTAACAATATTAAACCTGCACTAAAAAAATAATGATTTAATTGAAATATTTTTGTATGTCTCAACGTTAGTAATTGCATGATTACTTCTGATAAGAAATTCAAAATATCTTCTTGAGGTTTTATGTTACCAAATTGTACTTTCTCAAAATGCACAATTACTTACATATTTTAAACTATAGGTCTTGCACATATTATTCCCCTTAAGACTTTTGCTGTAAAATATTTATTATAATTTCCCCTTATAGAGGAGCCTGGGTGGCTCAGTCGGTTAAGCACCCAATTCTTTTTTTTTTTTAAGATTTTTTTATTTATTTGAGAGAGAGAGAATGAGAGAGAGAGAGCACGAGAGGGAAGAGGGTCAGAAGGAGAAGCAGACTCCCTGCTGAGCAGTGAGCCCGATGTGGGACTCGATCCCAGGACTCCAGGATCACGACCCGAGCCAAAGACAGTCGCTTAACCAACTGAGCCACCCAGGCGTACCAGCTTCCAACTCTTGATCTCGTCTCAGGTCATGATCTCAGGGTCCGGGGATCCAGCCCGGCATCGGGCTCTGTGCTCAGGGCAGAGCCTCCTTGTCCTTCTCCCTCTGCCCCTCCCCCCATTCACACTCACTCACTCTCTAAAAATAAATAAATGAATATTTAAAAAAATAAAAGCAAAATTTAATTTTACTCACACACTTTACCTCAAAATATTTATTTTATTATTTCTATATCAATACAAGACACTTAATTTGTTCTCCTGAAAAAGAAATTATTACTCTTCTCTACACTTGTTAATATCACCCAATTAAAATATTGCTAAATTTATTCTAAGCACTAAACTTTTCCAAATTAAGAACATCATATTTTAATTAAAAATTATGACAACATAAAAAATTATGACAACATAAAGCCAGTTCTTAATGTCGCTTTATTGTTTGCATTTTTGCCATTAATTACATAATTTGAAAAGCATTAGCTTGTAAAATATGAGGTTTCCTTTTGTCTATGTAAAGTATTTTTAAATGAATAATAATACATTTAAATTTCTTTTGACTTAATCATTATGTAAAATAAATTGCTATAATATTACTAATTATTATGGAAGTTTCAAAATATATTTAAATTACCAGTGGCTTCAATATGTATATTTTCTGCTAGACATGGATTTATTTTTAATCTTTTTTTCTAAACTGTTTTTAAAAATCACCACCAAGGATATAGTAGCACCTAACAAATACTTATAACTAATGATTGGGCTAATTTAATTCCAGTGTTATCAAACAGTTTTACTTCAGAAGCCATGAAACCCTAAATAATAGTTCATTTAGGGATTTTTGTTCTGTGCAAAGACTTGAAAGAAAAATAACATACATAATTGGGAATGGAGAAATAGATAAGTAAAATTATATACATTTTATATACATTACACATTTTCCCCAGTGATATTAAATATATATGCATGTACATATGTATGTATATGTGTGATATATGTATGTGTATAGATATATAGTCTTTGTGAGAATTTACCCAATATTATATACGCATATAATATAAAATATATACAAATGCTTTCTATTTAATTATGATATAAAATACTAATAGATTAATACATATATAATTTTTAAATGTTGATCATAGGCAGAACAAAATGGACTATGTTGCATAGGGTTATTTTTCATTCAATCTTTTTTTTTTAATTTTTTTATTGTTATGTTAATCACCATATATTACATAATTTGTTTTGGTGTAGTGTTCCATGATTCATTGTTTGTTCATAACACCCAGTGCTCCATGCAGAACGTGCCCTCCTCAATACCCATCACCAGGCTAACCCATCCCCCCTCCCTCCTCCCCTCCAGAAACCTCACTTATGAAATCATGTAGGCTTAAGATATATTTTTATTTTTGCTTGATCTGCAAAAGTACTGGCATATTGTATTCCATTCTTTCCTTAATGAGACTGTGATTGTCAGTCTTGGCTGCCCATTGAAATCACCTGGGAACCTTTGAAAAAATATTAATGTCTGAATTAGAGAGATTCTTGTCTGACTGGGCTGAGATGATGCCTAACCACAGAGACATTTCAAAGTTCTCTAGGGTGAGAACTTTTAACTGATTCCTTGACTGAATCCTCAGTCAAGACTGAGAATGACTGCCATAGTATAAAATGACATTAGTACTAGAACCATTAGGCAGAAGGTCTCCAACCAATAATCTGCCTACTTTACAAGTTGCTAACATCTTACGTTCATGTTGTGTGGTGTGTAGGGGGTGCAGGTAATACAGAATCAAGGTTGTCATTGAAGTTTAGTAGTCAGCCAACATCCAATTTTACTACTATACAGTTTTCATTTCTTGGATTCATTCATCATCCATCCATTTTTCCAATAATTATGGTGTAACTTCTACCAGTTCATTTCCTCACAGAGTGCACAGTGGGTTGGGTGGGGAGAGGTGTAACTCAATGAAGTCTACAAATAGGTCCTACTTTAGTACCTGTCCATAGGATGAAAGGAATGCTTCTTCTCCAAAGTGAAAAAGCGATGACTGAGCTAAAGCCTGGGGAAATATTAGGATTTACTTTGGGGTTAAGGAATTCTAGGCAGAAGGAACATTGGTATGAAGGTGCTGGTGGTAGGAAGAAGCAGAGAACGTCTGAAGAACTGCAAGAGGACCCGTGTAGCAAGAAAACTGGAGAGTTAAGAGACAGGCAGTGTGGTGTACAATAAGCCTGAGGAGTTAAAGTACCACACAGTGTTGGGCTTTATGTACCAACAAGAATTCTTTTTTTTTTTTTAATCCTAAGAGCAATGTGAAACTACTGAAATATTTTAAACAGAGACATGATGCAACTGCATTTATTTTTGAAAAAATTCTCTGTGAGATATGGTGTGGAGAAATGAGCATGGATGGGTCCATGCCAATGGTGTATGTGACAGATGATAGTGTCTTATACTGATGTGGTAACAGTTAATACAAGAAAAAGTGAAAGACTCAGGAAATATTTTTGAATGAAGATGTATTGATTGGATCCCTTTGCCAATATATCCCTTCTTCCTCCATCCCATCAATGCATTCTGTCTGTTCAAACAAAAGCATCCTGGCTATGTGATTTGGAAATGTTACTTAGCCTCTTGTGTCTCAGTTTCCTGATTTGTACAACGAATTTACTGATGGTACCCAGCCCACAGGGTTGCTTCAAGGAATGAATGGAATAATACATGCAAAGCACTTTAGAAAAGTGTATGGCACATATTTAGCCTTATGTAAGTATTCAATATGATGAAAATTATGGTAGCTATGTATCAAGACCCTAAGTCTTCTCATCAAATTTCAGTCTTAATATCACAGTAGGGATATGGGAGAGACTTGTGAAGAAACCAGCTAAAGATTTAAATACACTCCACTATTCTACATTGTCTCTGTTTCTGAGGGCTCTATTTATGTTTGCTTCCTTGTAGGCAGTTTAAAATACTGATTGAAAACCTTTCACAAAAAAATGCCCTCTCTAAATATTTTGCTAAATGAATATGTTTCCTCTTATTAAAATCATTGGGATGATTTCATGTAATACTTAGCCATTGTTTAAAGTAGGAATGTTGTATACATCCAAAGAAAAATAAGCAATCACAATAGATTTTGAAGTGCTATTCTTCTAAATGCCAGCTTCCCTTGTAGAGATGCATTCTTGGCTTTTTAGGCAAAAATCACAATTGAGGTAATAGAGAAAAGTGTTATAGAGGCTGTGGGTTGTAACGGGGTGATTAGAGAAGATATCACAGAAGATGGGGCAAGTGAACTGTGTTTTAAAGGTTGGCTATAATTTTCACAAACACAGATGCAAGACATTGTAAGAGGAGGGAATCACTTGGGTGTAACACAGAAGTAAAAAGCAGGCTCTGAATGGCAACTTTAATCAGTTATTACACCAACCATAAAAATGTGCCCACCTATAATTGACGATTTCCTGTCTGCATCCACCGAGTCCACACTTCTTATCAACCTCTCTCAGTGATCGTGCATGGTGAAGGTGCTAACGCAGGCCCATTCCTGCAGCACACGGGGCTCTCTGTACTGAAGATTTGCCTTAGGATTCCCTCTGGGGCTGGCCAAACTGTTTTTGGAACTGGGTTACAGTCTGAGGCTCTTTCTACCTAATCCCAATATTCCTTCCTCCCCTTTTGCCTTCACATAAGTGAGGTCAAGCATGATGGTCTGAAATCTGTTTCACCCTCTGGATCTTTCAAGGCTGTTTTCTCCAATAAACCTCTTGAACAGCTAATCCCATGCATTATTGACATCTGCCGCTTAGTGAACCCAAACTAATACTGTTGTTAAAAGAAAAAGGTTGTAGATAAAGTTGGAAAAAAAAAATGTGGGGCGGGGGGCAAGCAGGATATAGAAGGCAGTTTAAAAAGTATTGATTTTATGTGAGACTCTGAGAAAGGTTTTTATGCAAGAGAGTGGCATTATTAGAATTGTATTCTAATTAGATTAATCTAACCCCAGTCTTCAGATCACTGTAGTGTGATGCACACTACAAATGTGCATGCACAAATATGCACAAAAACAAATGATAATGGCATTAAAAACCCTTTTCCACTGTCTAGATCAATGTAAGGAAGATGTCAATGTGTAAATATGGCCATTGGTATAACCAGAGAGATTGACGTACATCATGGAGGAAGTACTGAAAGAACCAGATCTAGATTTTATTATTCAATATGGCAGACAAATCAAGATCCATCAATTCAGCAAATAAGAATATTTGTTGAAATTTTTCACAACAGAAATTGAGAATTTAAAATATCCTACCAGACTACTGGCAAAGATATCATAAATTCAGTTGGTGTGATGTTAATATCTGAGCAATTTTCCTACTCAGAGATTGCTCTCTACTGCATTACAGCTAGGGTCTACTGAAACACACACAATAAATACACTTTATTGTGTATGACAATACCAGCATCTTGAGATTTCAAGCTCAGTTTCCTTAATGACATAGAAATACTTGAAAATAAATGTTCCTGGATGATACCCTTTAGCTGCTCTCCTTTAATGAACAATAAGATGATTAAAAAATAAATGAGACTCAGTGTAATTTTCAGGACAACCAGTTTCTCTCAGGGTCGTAGTAACTGTTCTCAAAGATACAGAATTACACACAGGATGTTAGTAATGGACATAAAAAACAAATTACATAAAATGCCAATACATTTTTTCCCTCATTTCTTTATAACTTGACAAGGGACAGGGACATATCCAGGTTTAATATACAGGCTTAACCTAACACATAACCTGCCTGGTTGTGCATTAACAGCTACCACATATTTAAAATTCAAAAAATTTTGGCAAATGAATGAACACACAAATTTGGTGTCCTATGAAAATTTCCACTGTTGTCTATTTTCTGAATGTTAATATCTTGCCTTCCCAAATGGATTGTAAACTCTGTAATAACAGGGTCTGTTTTATACATGTACTCCCCAGAGCACCTAATAAAACACTGCCAGTGTGTACCAACAGCCTCTCATACTTGCAGTCTTGTATTCTTCACAGTGCCCCCTGAAAAATCATGCTAACACAAAGACGGTCAGGCACTTTCTTGCTAATACACTTGTTTTATAGACTCTGTCGTTGCATAGTGAGTCTCTATAACCTGGCCTCATTCCACCTGTCCAGGCTTAATTTCATTGTACTTCCAATCCCTTATCATTTGATGTATTATCATTACCCATATGTTCCCTGAACTTTAACATTCTGTACCTCAGCTCGTCTGATGAAATTCTGTTCCATTCAGATCTAATGCAAAGAGGAAGCTTTCTGTAAGATTTCCCATGCTTTTAGTAAGATTCTGTCCCTCCTTTACCCATGACTCTGCTAAACTTTATTTATTTGAATCCTCATTCTGGGATACAATATGTATACTAAATATTTTATAAGTATATAATATTCAGATTACTTATGAAGTACCATTATATGCATTTCCTATTTTGATTATATTCTACTACCACATATTTAAAATATGATGGATACCAATTAATAAAGATATTGCTTTAACATAAATATAATACTTTTCTGTATTTGTATTGATTTGAAAAGTGGCTTAAAAGAACAACACTGTGGAAGTAGTTAATTTCCTGAATCATTTCATACAATTCTTTCATTGAGATTATCTTGTCTCACTTTTGTGTACAGCCTATTGATTATACCTTATTGATTATATTTCAATAACTGCTAAATTAAATAAAGTTGGGGAAATGACTCTGCTTTCATGCTAAATGAAAATGAAGAAGGTAGGTAGGGGAAAGATCATACATTTTGAAGATTTTGAGTGATTCTCACTTTGTTAATCTTTAAATGAGGGATATGAGCTCTTTGGATTGTTCTAAGCAATAATTTACATTATGTTTTAAATCTCATAATATAAATGGCAAACATTTCAGAGCTGAGTTATTATTTTTGTATTTTGTACCTATGCTTTAAATGTTGAGGTCTACTGTCAAAGTGATATTCCTGGTAGAGAATATCAATTTTCAGGGGATTCTAGGTATAATATGAAACTATAAAAAAAAAAAAGAAAAAAACAAGGTGAAGTATTTCACCAGTGCTAGTCTAGATATATTTGTATCTAAGTCAAGCCTCATTTGGAAGTTAATTTCATAGTATACAATGAAATTAAAGGGAAGCGTTTTGGGACCATGGCTACTTGAACAAAATTCTCTTCTCTTTACTTCCAACTCCAAAGTTTTGCTTCTGGGAGGTAAATAGGTGATGAGATGTTCAGGCTACTGGGTAGAAGTAAGGCTGTAAGATTGTTGGGCTTCCACGATGTGAGCTGGGTAAGTTTTTGGGAGACATACTAGAGTCCACTGGTAAGAATCACCAAAAAGCAAATCCAGCAAAAAGTTGGCATCATAGAAATTGATCCCTAAAGGGAAGGCTGACATTTATTTCAAAAGACTTTTTGGATTTCCTTTCCTTTGGCTTCCCAAGAAGCCAAAATAGTGTAGAACAGATGGCTTCAATCTTCTGAGGTTGGGACAGTACAGAGAATCTGCAGAATAGGGACCTCTGCCTGTCCAAAAACCATAACAGAGAACTGATGGTTTCAGGGCTTCTTCACCACAGACCCCATGAGGTCTGAGTCCATGAAGCTTTTCTCACCATCTGTGAGAATTCCATCAATTAGGGCACTCCAGTCACCCAAACCGGAGACACAAGGAGCTTATAAAAAGTGGTTCTTAGATTAATCAAGGAAAATTTAATACACACACACACACACACACATATAAATATATTTAGAAGATATATAAAATATATTAAAATTATAATTATATATTGAAATATATATGTATTTGCATGGACTCTATCTAGAACAGTTGTGATAAAATTTGCTTGTGTTGGGGCCCAGCATCCATAATTTAAAAGCTGCCAAGGTAATTTGAATGTGTAGCCAGCATTGAGAATTGCTGCCACAAGGAAAAAAAGACACCAACTCTGGCCCAACTGCCAGACAGGATAAGTAGGATAATCTATAAACCTACTCATCTAAATAGAATTGCAGAGGAACTGCCAGATTGTTTTAAAAGAAAGGAAACTGCTAAGGGAATTTATTTGCAACACAAAAGAAAATTAATGGTGATTTTAAAAAGTTTTAAAAAATATATTTTAAATATTTATATATTTATATATTTTAAAATATATTATTTTCTATTAAACCATTATGGAAATATATTTGGACAGAATGATATTGAGGTCCAAATGAGTGGCCTTGAAAAATAAAGAGGAAGGAATAGCTTTAGGCATAGAACAAAAATATAAATAGATGGGGACCCGAAACAAAATAGACTAGAAAAAAAAATCCAGGAGGATAAATATGTGAAGAATAGTAGTTCCTGGAAATAAAAGGGGGCATATAGATGTTATAATTTTGCATATGCTAGAAGAAAAATTTCCAGAACTGAAGAAAAATCTTGACGCATAGATTGAAACATCCTTGAGTTCCAGGTAGGATTAATGAGAAAACAAAAACAACTCACACTTGGACATATCTTTCTAAAATTCCAGAGCTTCTAAATATTTTATTTTGTTGCAGTTGGGGAGGAATTAGAGGAGTAATAGAGTATTTTTTTTTAGAAAAATTGTCTTGCTCAAAAACATTCGGTCTAAAATATAGGAATCAGGGGCACCTGGGTGGCTCAGTCGTTAAATGGCTGCCTTCAGCTCAGGTCATGATCCCAGCGTCCTGAAATCGAGCCCTACATCGGGCTCCCTGCTCAGTGGGAAGCCTGCTTCTCCCTCCCCTACTCCCCCTGCTTGTGTTCCCTCTCTCGCTGTGTCTCTCTCAAATGAATAAATAAATAAATAAATAAATAAATAAATAAATAAATAAAGGGAATCAAATACTTCTTATTAAAAGAGCATTTAATAATAAATTGAAACCTCCAGGGACGCCTGGGTGGCTCAGTCAGTTAAGTGCCAGCCTTCTGTTCAGATCATGATCTCAGGGTTCTGGGATGAGTCCTGCATTGGGCTCCCTGCTCATCAGGGAGCCAGCTTCTCCCTCTGCCTGCTGCTTGCCCTGCTTTTCTTTCTTTCTCTCTCTGACAAATAAATAAAATCTTAAAAAAAAAAAAAAGAAACCTCCAATTGACAAGAGTAGAGAATGAAATAAATAGTGTCCTCTAAATCCATGGAAACACAGGGCACCTGGGTGGCTCAGTCATTAAGCATCTGCCTTGGGCTCAGGTCATGATTCCAGGGTCCTGGGATCGAGCCCCACATCGGGCTCTCTGCTCGGCGGGAAGCCTGCTTCTCCCTCTCCCACTCCCCCTGCTTGTGTTCTTGCTCTTGCTATCTCTCTCTCTGTCAAATAAATAAATAAAATCTTTAAAGAAAAAAATTTAAAAAAATAAATAAATCTATGGAAATACAGTAATGATAAGAGGGAATGTATTAAGATAAGAAGTAGAAGAAAGAGGCTGAGAGGGGGAGGTGGGAGAGCAGGAGGAGAGGAGGAAGGAGAAGAAGGAGAAAGAAGGTCAGTATGTTAGCCTTGATACTAACCATGAAAGAAGTCGTTTTTTGAAATAAAAAAGAGATTTCAGATTAGGCTAACAAAAGTCAGTTATATGATATTTCCAATAAGCACATATATAAAGTGATGAAAATGGAAAACAAATTGGTTAGCAAAATAAAGAGCAGGCAAAGGTGAACAAAAATACAGAATTTGCATTAACATTAATGTCACACAAGGATAGATAGGGACATATGATATGGCTAAATTTATATACAATTTATACAGAATTGATTTCAAAGTTCCCACAAGAAAAACCCTTTTGCACCAAAAGACATAGCTAAATTTATAATGTAAAAATCTATCAGAAATGACAGAAGTGATAAAAATACGATTATCATGTGAAATTTAAATAAGCATCTCTTAGCCTTAGAAAGATATAGTAAAAAACATAACAATGTCTGAAGAATTGAACAAACTTGGCTTAATTGATAAGTATAAAACTGTGCATTATTTAAATGGAAAATACACAACTCTTGGAGATAAAAAGTAAAATTTAATATATTTTCAATTTTTAAAAAGCAAAACAGGGGCGCCTGGGTGGCTCAGTCATTAAGTGTCTGCCTTCAGCTCAGGTCATTCACCCAAGGTCCTGGGATCAAGACCCACATCGGGCTTCCTGCTCAGCGGGGAGCCTGCTTCTCCGTCTCCCACTCCCCCTACTTGTGTTCCCTCTCTTGCTGTCTCTCTCTGTTAAATACATTAATTAATTAATTAATTAATTAATTAAATAAAAAGCAAAACAAACAGATTCCACTAAGGAAATACCATTAATAAAAATAAAATAGTTGAAATTAATGAAAGAAAAAACAAACCAATGAATCGATATGCTCCAACGCTTTATCTTTGAACAGATTGCTCAAATATTTTGATATTTGTATGCCTGATTTTAAAAATTGGGGTAGTAAAAATGACCTAGATTAGGCATGAGAAAGACATCATCACAGATGCATGTGAGATTGAAAGAATAAGAGAATACAATCATAGACCAACTGAGTGTTCTGGACTGAATTGTGTCCCCCTAAAATCCATCCATCGCATTCCTAACCCCCAATGGGATGGTATTTGGAGATGAAGACTTTGGGAGGTGATTAGAGTAAGAAAGCGCCATGAGGGTGAAGCACCTATGATGAGACTGGTGACTCTAAAGAAGGAAGGAGAGAACATCTATCGCTAAGCCATGGGGGGGGCGGGCGGGGACACAACAAGAAGGCAGTCATCTGTAAGCCAGGAGGATGGCTGTCACCAGAACCTGCCCATGAAGGCAGGCAAATCTCAGACTCCCAGCCTCTAAAACTGTGAGAAATACATTTCTGTTTTTCAAACCTCCAAGACAGTGGTATTTTGTTTTGGTAGCCTGAGCTGACTGAGATAGTATAGTGAAATTAAATACTTAAAATTTGAATGATATACTTAAAGAAAGAGGCAGTTCTTTATGTACTGACACTTGTCCACAGTAAGTGAGAAAAGAAAAGCTGTAATCATACACAGTTTGATAGCTTTTAATGTAAAAGGTACAATTACATACATTCAAAATAGAATGAAGGCATCACAAGGCATTTCCCCCCTCGAAAACCCCAGAACCTTAGGCATTTTGCTTCAGCTGTCCCACCACCAAGTTTACCTTGTTCTCTCAGGGTATTTTATGCTGGGGCTTCAGGACTCTTCCCTGCCTTGGACTTTGAATAGAAATTCCTTGTTGAAAAGTAATCAACAGATAACATTTACCTTGGATCTGGAGGATCTCCATCCTTTTCTTCATTAGGACCCTGAACCACTTATGCAAATTGATCCACACCCTTCCCAGGAACAAGCTATCACCAAGTGATGCAATAGTAACAATGTTAGTTTATATTAGTTTTTTGAAAAATCAGCCCTACGCTATTGCCATTTTGGTTATATGCTGTAAGTTGACAACTGACAACAGAAAATGTTGTTTATCTGCTATATAGCATTCATATGAAAGGGACAATGAAATTATTGTAAGGTTTTTTTCTCACTTTCAGAAAAGAAACAGGAAATAGATATAGGCATGAAGATATCTAGTTTTAGTTAATTATTGCTACATTTAGTAATGACTAAGTTTTTAAGAGGTAATTTTAAGAAATGAAACCAAATATGTTATCCATTATTTTGTTTCAGGCTTAACTTAGACTTATTTGCTTGAGGCAAAAACTATTCTAACTAATGCAAAATCCAGATTCTTTTTTCTTTAACGTGTAGATAATTTTGTGCACTAGCAGGATAGTGAGGAAAAACATATTATACGTGATTTACACACAAAGTTTACACATTTACAAATTAAAACTGTTTCAGCAACCTATCTTACATGCTTTCAAGAAATATCAATCTACACTAATATAATTACTATCATCAATCTTTATATTAAAGATATAATTTATATTAAAGTTAATTTCACAGAATTTAATAGGTTAATTTACATACTAACGATTTCAATGGGAGATTCTATTTATAAAATATCTTTTACATGTTCTTTTCTTTTGTTCGCTCCATATTAAATCTTACTCAAATCTGACATCATAGGTTGTAAGTAGCCTTCCGACTCCATTTAGTACCTGCATATCTATGTTCTCCAACTGACTTTTTTTAATTTTATTTTGTTATGTTAATCACCATACATCATTAGTTTTTTTGTTATTATTTTTTATTATAATGTTATGTTAATCACCATACATTACATCATTAGTTTTTGATGTAGTGTTCCATGATTCATTGTTTGCGTATAACACCTAGTGCTCCATGCAGTACATGCCCTCTTTAATACCCATCACCAGGCTAACCCATTCCCCTTCCCCTCTAGAACCCTCAGTTTGTTTCTCAGAGTCCATAGTCTCTCATGGTTCGTCTCCCCCTCCCATTTCCCCCCTTCCCCCTTCATTTTTCCCTTCCTACTTGCTTCTTCTTTTTTTTTTTAATAATACATTATTTGTTTCAGAGGTACAGGTCTGTGATTCAAGTCTTGCACAACTCACAGCACTCACCATAGCACATACCCTCCCCAATGTCTATCACCCAGCCACCCCATCCCTCCCACCCCCCACCACTCCAGCAACCCTCAGTTTGTTTCCCGAGACTAAGAATTCCTCGTATCAGTGAGATTATATGATACATGTCTTTCTCTGATTGATTTATTTCGCTCAGCATAACACCCTCCAGTTCCATCCATGTCATTGCAATTGACTTTTGATGCTTCTCTGAGATTGAGACTAATCTTCCAGTAGCACAGACTGTTCCTGCTCAAAAGCTTCAAAGATTTTCCACTATTGAGAAAAAAATTAAGGAGAAAACTTCATCATGTGACATAATAGATTGGTCAGTATCTGGCCTTCACCTTTTGAACTTGTATCTACCACTCCTTATATCCATAAGTTTTTAAATCAGTGAAATGCAGTACTTGGTGTTTCATTTCTGTTCCATGTGCCTTTTCATGGCAATTCCTATATTATATCCTATACTGAAAATATCTTCCCCTATGGTAACATATCAAAATTCTACCCATCATTTAGATCTCTACTTAAGTCTTCAGAGATAATTTTTTTTCTTACCAAGCAAAAAAGAACACAACCTGGTTTGATAATTGTTTAAAATAAAGCTTGTATTTTTCTAGATTGTATTAAGGTAATGACAAGTCTGTGTCTCCTAAGAAATTGCAGTCTTTGTGAAAGTAGGTTTTGTTTTGCTTTGTTTTGTGTTGTTTTGGATGAATTATTACATCTCACAAAGCCCCTGCAGGCATGATTTAGGCTTAGTGGACACTCAATAAATGGGTGTTCACCAGAGGCATGAGTAGATGAACCATGGAGGAAAAAGAAAAGATGAATAAATGAATTAATTAGGTGAACTAAAGCCCAGAATAACAAATTAATCTTCAGTGATTTGAAATGCAGCATATGATGTTACAGATTCCCTAAAGATATGGAAAGGGTTGTGCAGTAGTTTGAAAGAAAATTAGAAGATAAAGCTTTAAGACATTTTCCTCTATGAGAAAATTATACTGATTCTTGATCATATTTAATTGTTAAGATATAGCACAATGTTGAATTAATATTATTTAATAGATGTTCACACAGTAAATTCCCAAATTATTAAGTAAAATCACTACAAATAAGAAATTAGGCTCTTGGGTGCCTGGGTGGCTCAGTTGGTTAAGCGACTGCCTTCGGCTCAGGTCATGATCCTGGAGTCCCGGGATCGAGTCCCGCATCTGGCTCCCTGCTCAGCGGGGAGTCTCCTTCTCCCTCTGACCCTCTTCCCTCTTGTGCTCTCTCTCTCATTCTCTCTCTCAAATAAATAAATAAATAAATAAAATCTTAAAAAAAAAAAAAAGAAAGAAATTAGGCTCTTAAATACAGAGAAGAAACTCATGGTTGCCAGAGGGGAGATGGATGGGGGATGGGCAAAATAGATAGAGTGGATTTAGAGGTACAAACCCAGTTATAAAATAAAAAAGTCATGGAGATAAAAAGTACAGCATAGAGAATATAGTCAATAATATTGTAATAACATATGTTGACATTTGGTCACTACACTTATTGTGGTAAGCATTGAGTAATGTATAGAATTGTCAAATCAGTATGTTTTACACCTAAAAGTAATATGGCATTGTATGTCAATTATACCTCAATAAAAACAAAATTCAATGTTTTATTTAAAACATTATACTTACTGTGAATAGTAAAGTGAAACAGTTTTATTTTTTAGAACTGAAAAATGTTTTTCTCCATGATTTCATATAGAGTAATATAACTTTAATTATCAGGATAAAGGAGTAATTAATTTCCACATTGTAAACTAAAAATTAATCAGGATATCAACTTTTGTAAGTCAACATATTTTGATTTATACTTGAATCATAGGATTTTTTTCTGGGTCATTTTTATAGAAGATTTTAAAAGCAAAGAATTACATTATCTTCATTTTTTAAAAAACTTTCTATCAGAAAAGCAGATGAAAAGAAAACTGCACCAGTATCTTGACTAAAACAAGTGTCTAAAGGTTTAAAGGAGATACTTTATCAAGTATAAGGTCAAGACTAACATATCAAGTGATTTCCAGACACAAACACACTTCAATGCCAAAAAGCATTTTCTATCCATCTCCATTTTAGAGATTAATTTTTCCCACAATTGAGCATAGTTTGTTTCTATTACATATTGACCTCCAAGTGGTATAAAAACCTAGTAATTATTAACAACTTCATTAGTTAAAATTCTGTTTATACTTTTGTTAATTTTTAAGTATTTCTTGATTGAACTGAGATATTCCTGAGTTCCTTCTAGGTTATTGACTAAAAGAAAAAAATATTTGCTTGAACTTCAGGCACATATATAAACTGAACAGGTATGGTTCTCATCTGAACAGAGAACTAACTTTTTAAAAAGTTTTATTAATAATTTTTTGTAACAATGATAGTGTCTTACATTCATTTTACAGAGTTCTTTTTTATTCAATATTTTTTCAACATTTTACTTTCTTTAATCATGTCTTTTAACCTGTTTTTATAGTAGACTACCAGTTTTGAAAAAAATAATTGCAAATATATTTACATCTAAAAGTTAGATTGTCAAATGCACTTTATGTTGCAAATGTTTTGTGTGTGTGCGTTTTGTTTGGTTTCAAACATGAGCTAGCAATGTTTTAGATACTTGTGAGCAGTTAAATAAAAATGAATATGACATAGCCTTATTCTAAAAGCTAAGAGACTAAATGTGGAAAAATGCACAATTAAATAATCATGGTCTACAGTAATGGGTGCTATAATACACCCACTATGTACCTGGAGCCCATGAGAGAGGATAATAGCATTGCAAAGAGTAGTAAAGGAAGACTTTACCTAGGAAATGACATTAGACCCATCTGTTGAGGGATGAATAACAATTCCTTAGTCATTGGGGCGTCTGGTGGCTCAGTGGGGAGCCTACTTCTCTCTGCCTGGCTCATGATCGCTCTCACTCTCTCTCTCTCTCTCTCTCTCAAATAAATATAAAATCTTTAAAAAAATAAATTTGTAAAAAAGAAAAAGAATACCTTAGTCAAGGAAGAGAGGAAGGATCAGTCTGGGTGGAGGCAACAACTTGTGCAAAGTAGCTTTGCACAAAGTAAAACAGCTTTTTTTTGTAATTCTTTTTTTAAATATTTTATTTATTTATTCATGAGAGACAGAGGGAGAGAGAGAGAGAGAGAAGCAGAGAGAGAAGCAGGCTCCCAAGGAGCAGGGAGCCCGATGCGGAACTCAATCCCAGGACCCTGGGACCATGACCTGAGCCGAAGGCAGACACTTAACCATCTGAGCCACCCAGGCGCCCAAAGTAAAACAGCTTTTTGAGTTTCCACCTTGGGTTTTAATTTAGTGAGTGTGATAAATCTCAGAGTGTGGTAGCAGAGGGAAGTAGAGTTTAAGGCAGCTTGAGGCAAAGGCTGCATATTGGTGAGCGGTGAATGTCATGTTAAGGAGCTTGTTCTTTCTACACAAGTGAATAAACAATCAGATTTATATTTTGGGAAGTTAACTTTGGAATTAGGAAGAAGTAATTGAAAGGCCGACTAAGGTATTTCTCCTATACGACAGAACAACATATGAGATCCTAGTCATCTTATTTATCCTAGACTAAGTTTGTTACCATTTTTTTAAAGATTTTATTTATTTATTTGACAGAGAGAGACACAGTGAGAGAGGGAACACAAGCAGGGGAGTGGGAGAGGGAGAAGCAGGCTTCCTGCAGAGCAGGGAGCCCAATGTCGGACTTGATCCCAGGACCCTGGGACCATGGCCTGAGCCGAAGGCAGACGCTTAATGACTGAGCCACCGAGGCGCCCTAAGTTTGTTATTTATATATTATAAGTATGTATGGCATAAGTAAATATACAACAAATATATAATCTTCAGGGCGTTTTTTTCGGAAGGTGTGATTGGCTTATCTCACTGCTGGAATATCTGCTCATCAAGATAATGCTAATCAGCTGCACTAGGTGCTTTCTGGCTCTAACCAACCTGTTCCTCTCTGCCCCATAAGTCTGCACATCAAAATTCCTCCAATTAATCAACACTCTCTGCACATTAATCTGACTCTACTACCTCTTCTATACCTTGAAGACTCCTGTCTTGCATGTTTGGTTTCTAGGTTGTTCTCTCTGTCTCAGCTATTATTTGACATTGTGTGCTTTAAGCAACTTTCTAAGATAAGAGACAACACAATCAAAAAAGTCAGGCTCCTTATCTTCTATATCTTATGACAACATTTTTAATCCATTGTCTTCAAAATTGTCTTAAACAATGAGAAGCAACTGCCTCAATTTACATTTAATGCACCACTCATGTTTACTTTCCAGCATAAATCTTTTAGGGGGATGAAGACAGGTGGCTATGCCTTCTACAAATTTCTAGATGTGAGAGCCAAGGTTAGAGATCCTTCCTATAAACTTTTCCACTAACAGCCCTAGTCTATCATCTCATGCTTGCTTACATTGTAGCAATTGACCTTTGTTATTACAGATTCATGTTAGCTGCTTCTAATCAAAATAGTTGTAAAAGTCTAAAATGAGAACCAGATATACTTTCTTTGCCCAGAGGGGCCACTAGTGAAGGAATTTGGGTGCATAACATTAGATCTCAGGGCTTCCTAAATGTTAAATTGAAGGATTATAGGTGATAAAATTATTTTGAGTGGATTCTGTTTAACAATGCTCCCCCTGCTCGTGTTCCTTCTCTCCCTGTGTCTCTCTCTGTCAAATAAATAAATAAAATCTTTAAAAAAAAAAAAAAGAAGCAGAGAAAAGTGTGTTGACTTATTTACTATTCCCTGTCCTGCTATACCTACACAGCTGTATTCAATTAAATGGAAACAAATGAAAATAAACATAAAATAAGCAATTGTAGAAGTTGAAAATAACTGCTCACAAGTCCCTGAAATGTCCTTTCATGTTGAATCCTTTTTTTTTCCCCTTATTCTGGCTGCATACACATCATTCCATATGATCTCACTGATATGAGGAATTTGAGAAACAAGACAGAGGATCATAGGGGCAGAAAGGGGAAAATGAAACAAGACGAAACCAGAGAGGGAGACAAATCATAAGAGACTCTTAATCTCAGGAAACAAACTGAGGGTGGATGGAGTGGTGGGGGTTGGGGGGATGGGGTGGTTGGGTGATGGACACTGGGGAGAATATGTGCTATGGTGAGCGCTGTGAATTGTGTAAGACTGATGAATCACAGACCTGTACCCATGAAACAAATAATACATTAGATGTTAATAAAAATAATAATAATAATAAAAAAGAAAGTCTTAGGGATTTGCCCATTGCCTGAGAGTAACTGATTGACATGGAAGTGTTTTCTAAGCTAGAACCTGAGCAAAGTATTAAAAAAAATATATCTCTTAAAACATGGAGTTGGCTGCAAAAAGTTTTGAGTATCCTTATGCCAGTAAGTCAATTGCTTCAACTCTTTGAGCTTATTTTCCAATCTATAAAATAGTGATAATAATAGTATTTACCTCAAGGAGCTATTGTGAGATTTAAATGGGAAAATGTACTTAAAGTGCTTGGGAGAGATTTTAGCACTTAGATTTTTTTTTTTTAAGTTACTTTTAGTTTAATGTGATTTAATGTACTGCAGGTCAAAAATAAGGTCAAGGTCAAAACTTTGTCTCAGAAGGAATAACGAAATGGTCTGGATTCACATGAGTCCAGTTGCTTTTTGCACCATTTTTTCTTATAATTTCCCCCTTTTCCTTCTTAATTATAAATTATAATTTATAATATAAAGTGTATAATATTGACATTTTACACTTAGTATCTCTAATGTTTGGCAATTATTATTATTGAGGTTCAGCATCAAGTTACTGCTTGAGGATGTTGAATAATCAATATGTTTTTGTTCATACTGATTTATGAAATATGCGACTATTTATATTTGTCATGGTTGAAAGGAAAAATACACCTCAATATTTATTTTGATTGTGTTATCTATAGTTAACGTGGTCTTAATGAAGTATAAACATTTTATAATGGAGGTAAAACAAAATGATAGGCTGTATCTTAGAAAAAAATAATGGGACTATTGTTTATTTTCTTATTTTTTTAAAAAATTTTATTTATTTATTTGACAGAGAGATAGAGAGAGAGCACAAGTAGGCAGAGCGGCAGGCAGAGGGAGAGGGAGAAGCAGGCTCTCCGCTGAGCAGGGAGCCCTATATGGGGCTCAATCCCAGGACCCTGGGATCATGACCTGAGCCTAAGGCAGCTGCTTAACCGACTGAGCCACCCAGGTGCACCAAGGGATTATTGTTTAAATAAAAGATAAAAACCCTAAAGAAAAAAAAAATTATAGATCAAAGTATTTGTCTTTTTATTAACAAATAGTGTGAGAATTTATACATTCAACATGAAATAATGTGCTAGGAACAGTTTAAAATTGTTTTATTCTTAAAAAAATCCAGAAGTTTTAATTCCTCATTAGCTCTAGGTTAGAATATGTCAGCAACTAGAGTACAATGTTTTTCTCATTTTTTTTTTACTTTAGCCTTTATTGAGAGACCTATTAATTAATATCTGAATTATCCTTATGTAAAGTAACTATTGGGGAAGTAGCTGCTACAAAGAAGAGTGGTTTGTTAGCTTTTAAACCCTCTAATCAGAAGCTCAGATTCAGGTGTGGACTATTATATGACCATCATCTATTTTAATCTTATAATGATTTATTTAAATATATTTCAGACCTTTTCTGTCCTTTAGCGAAATGAGTAGCCTTTAAGGTATGTGGACTAAGGAGGAATATTTTATAAGCACCTCTGCCCCCATATCAACAGGTTATATGATTATAGAATAAGGTTATAAGATTATAATTAAATAGGTTGTTCAGTCAGCCGTTCAAAGTCAAGGACTTTTTCAACTATAGCCAAATATAAGGATTCTATTGCCTAATTTAAACCATAATTTTAGCTGTATTTCACTACAAAATACTGTCTTTTATTTAGCCTAAAATCGAGTAGTGAGTCTAGCTTTGCTTGTTTCTGCTTTATTTGCAAATAAGTATATGTGCATCAGAATTTGATTTGATGCTTTATTTTTCATTGACACAGACGGTAAGGCTGTGTGGAAAATAATTACATTCCACAACTACCTACAGCTACTGAAGGCTATGACTACCTACCAAAGAAACTCTGATACTTGTATTTCAAAGTTAATTATTTATATAAAATATATTTATATTATATATATTACATACATTTATATATGTTTATATTATATATATTAGATGCATAAATATATATATAATTAATTTGTATTCTCTCAGAGGCACTCATCATTTTGTGCCATTAGCAAGCACACATATTATGCAACATAATTTTTGTATCAAGGTAAATTTACTGGTACTTTTTATATTTGAGAGCATAATAATAAATACCTTTCTTATAGAAAAGTTTTGAAAACTTTTAGTGTGATGTATCTATTATAAAAATGTACACATTTTATTTATAAGTATAGTATTTTTTCTTAAATAACCCCTAAAAGAAATGTTCCTAGACTCAAAGATCAACAACTACTAAATAATGGGGCTTTTGTTACCTCACTAAGCCTGAAGCAATAAGAGAGCAGGGTCTTTTTTTTTTTTTTTAAGATTTTATTTACTTGACAGAGAGTACTAGCCAGGGAAGGGGCAAGGGAAGAGGGAGAGGCAGGCTCCCCACTGAGCACAAAGCCTGGCGCAGAGCAGCATCCTAGGACCCAGAGATCATGACCTGAGCTGATGTCAGGCGTTTAACCAACTGAGCCACCCAGGTGCCCCTAGAGCAGGGTCATTTTTGCTCACAGTTTTCTGTCTAGCACCCAGAGAAATTCTTGGCAATACATTTGTTGAATTAATACAATTTAGTCTGAAAGTTTCAATCTAATACAATAAAATATCAAGTTGAACTTAAATTATCTGTAAATGCCTTATAGACTCACTATTAATAGCTAATTATTTTCTAAAAACATAAGTGAGGCAAATGGTTCTATTGCAAAACTAACAAAATGTTAACCTTCTTAAAAGAATCTATACCAAATAAGGAAAAAACTAGTTTGAGTGTCCAAAAGGATAGTAACATCCTCTTTTTAACATGCTTGGAGTCCTCCTAATAATTAGGTCTTTCAGACTAAGGATAAGGATTAATCACAATGTACTATTCTTTGTAAAAATATATAAACTCATAGATATATATTTGGTTGAAAGAAGCATTAAAATGTCTAATTCAAAAAGGCTTTAATCAAATTTTGACATGAGAATACAAATATATAGTTACACAAGTATATGTATAAAATATAAATATTGTGATCTATTTCAGCTTCTTAAAATTTGACATATTGTGTTTTTATGTATATTACATTATAACAATATTAATGATAATGCATTTTACCATCCTTTAGGAATGTTAAATTGTACAGTCTGGCAAAATAATCAAAATAATTTGTTTTTTTCTTCCCTCCTCCCAAGGATAAAATGTAGTGTGGGTTAATATTTGCATTACTCTTTCCTTTTATCCCAAGTTTAAAATGCAGTGTGAATCTAACTGGTTAAACAAAGCACAAATAGCCTATATTGTTTTGTTCAATTGTAACATAATAATGCTATAATATTTTCTTGTGTATTAGCTTCTTAGAACCTACTACTTTTCAGAAATCATTTTACTGAGGAACTGTGAGCTCTCTTTCATCATAGCCAAAGGATTATCATTAAAGCCCCTTCCAAATTCTATTTGAACACCTGCATTTAAAATTATCTTTTAACTGAAACGATCAGGAAAGAAAAGTTGCTAGGACATCATTTTTCATCTTTATTGTTTCTTGAGCAGAGGCTTCATGTCCTATGCAAATGTGAAATGTTTTTGGAAAGAACTTTTGTCTATATTAAACCTGACAATCTAATGCCATTATCTGGGCAAAGAAAAAAAAATGCAGTGCATTTTTATTTAAATCCTTTCCTGTGAATGCCGAATGATGAAATCGTTTAATGAAATTAATAGGTAAATCACTATTAAAGGCAGGAGTAGCTTCTAGACATGGCATTGCTAATGTACTCCAGCTTAAGTATTTTGTGTCTTGGAATGTTTGTTGTGTTACACAAATGACATCTAATTGTCGTTAGAGGTACTAGTGATTCAAAAGTTGGAACATATAAGATTTATATTATATATGTCTGATAAAATAAACATTAAAATAATACAGAAACTATTAGAACTTCTCAATATTGATACCTTCAACCTTATAGGGCACACATTTAATTGAAAATATTAATTCATTCAAACATATTTGGTTTCCTATATGCATTGGGTTGGGTGCCTGACCACAGACCGCAAAAACCAAGAACAATGTCCTCTTGGGGCTTACATTCTAGCAAGGGTGATCTGAATAAAGATATGAAGCAGGTTGATTCGATTTCACCTAGAAATAAGAAACATTGTCTTTACTTTCATAAGGAGACATTTCTTGGGTAATTTCCATGAATTGTGTTTTTTTCTGGAGGCCTAAAGAATTATAGGACAAGGGTGCCTGGCTGGCACAGTCAGCTAAAGTGTCCAACTCTTGATGTAGGATCAGATCTGATCTCAGGGTTGTGAGACAGAGCCCTGCCTCAGCCTCTGCACTCAGCACAGAATCTGCTTGAGTTTCTCTCTCCCTCTCCCTCTGTCCCTAACCCCCCAACCCCCTCACCCCACCCTCTGCTTGCTTGCACACACTCTCTCTCTCTCAAATAAATAAACAAATCTTTAAGAATTACAGGACAGAAATTCATACTATTCCATTAATAAAATGGCAAATAACATTTTTCTAGCATCATAACATTGGCCATGACAAAAGTATATATAGTTTATCTCATAGCAGCTATAATTCAGAAATCCCTAGATTTATATGAACAATTGTTCTAATGCTTTAGAACTATTTTATCAAATCAGCCACTCAAATAAACATCATAAGTGTGCATATCCACAGAATTTCAGTTGGATATTTATGTATTCATTTCAAATATTTTGCACCTTGGTAAATGTATAGCCAGAGGGTATAGGTCATGATGCTTATAGCTCTTCTACTATATGAGAAAAGAAATCAATTTTTATGAAATTAGAAACTGTATATACTCTTGAATGTGATATGAATTTAATATGGAATATAACCCCATCAGTAATCCCCATAAAAAACCATATCAAATTACATAATGTATTGACTCTAGCAAAATATCGTCTTACAGTAAATGCTACTAACTTTGTTCTTTGAGGAGGGATTTCCTGTGAGATGATGAAGCTGAAAATTCAGTGCCCCTCCCCAACCAGGGTACTTATGGGGCCCTGGAAAGGGCCCTAACAATGTGTTCAGATGACAATTGCATTTCTCTTTCTTAAGGGCAGTCTCATCATTAAGTCCCACCACACCTGGTTCTGCTCCAGGCTCATCATATTTATTGTATAAAAAAATAAATAAAATTAAAAAAATAAAATAAAATAAAATTGATATAGTCTAGAAATAGTAATATACAAATAATCAGAATGAGGTAGAAAATCTATGCAACAAGCAAAGCAAAACAAAACACAAATGTGTGATGAATTCCAAACCAAGTTTTGCCACTAATGAACCGAATGAACTTCAACAAGCTATCTAATCTTTCTGGCCCTCCATTTTTTTTTTCATTTGTAAAATTAAGGTTCTGGAGTAAACATCTTCTTACATCCTCTCTAAGTTTAAGTACCTATTAGTCCACATAATTTTTGGTTTCATTTGCTTTAACATCTCATTACCACCTGCACATTGATATGGAAACTATTAGGGCTGAAGGAATTTTTCTGTTAATCATAATTTTAACATGCATTTTACATTGAGCCTTAGAAGATTTGCATGGTCATTCAGGTTGAAAACATCAATGAAAAAAGTTAAAATGTAAACTAAAATTACTTCCCCAGATAAATCTACAAAAGCAAAAAGCAAGCAATGATATTAGCAGTCAACCAGAAAAATAGGAACTGAAGTAGTGAGCTTACTGTAGTTGATTTAATATTTTTCCTTCTCTGTTAATAGCTTGCTGTGGGATTCACCTGAGCAACTAGATTTTCCTCATGTTTTCTGAAAACTGAACCTCGTTTGTTTTCTATTGAATATGGAAAGGATATCACATGAATGTGAAACTTTATTTTTTGAAGTTTGGGCTGAATTCAAAGATATAAGGTCAATTAGGGACAAAAAATTACCTCAAAATAAATATCTTGTTATTCAGTTTCAAAGGTCAACTGAAATATCATAGAATGGGATTATAGAGGTCATATTATATATTCTCCCATATCTCTTGTACTACAGATTGAACATGAAATAGGGCATTTGTTATATTTTAAAATATATTAATACGATACTAAACATCATTGAAACGAATTTGTTTTCTAATAAAATTGCGATTTACTATCCAAATATTCTATGCTTTCTTTTCACTTTTGCCTCGTTACAAATTTCACCTTGTTGGAGCACCTGGCTGGCTCAGCTGGAAGTTCGTGCAACTCTTGATCTCAGGGTCGTGAGTTCAAGCCCTATGTTGGATGTAGAGATTACTTAAATAAATAAATAAATTAATTAATTAATTTAAAAAACCTTAGATTTTGCTTTGTTGACTGAAATATATTTTTCTTCTTCAATTTGACTATTAATCCTTTATGGTTCAGTTTAGGCATCACCTCTCTTGAGATACCTTTCCTAATTATCCATTCTGACTTAACACAGTATGATCATAGCACTCACTTATTGTACTTATGACACTTTATTTTAAGTGTCTGTTAACTTTTCTGGTCCCCCTCCTCAGTTATAAGATCTTTGAGTATAATATCTTATTCACCTTTTCATTCTGACACGAGTATTATAGTACATAGAGGTATACTTTGTTAGTTGAAAGATGGAATGATTGAACCAATGAACATTCTTGCACAAACCTTCCTCAGATTTAATTAGACTAATTTTTCTAGCTTTATCTTCAATTTACCTCATCTTATTAAAAAATGAAGGTGATTGCTAAAAAGGATAAAATAGAGATGGATATATTTGATTAAAACTACATACTACAGAAGATAGCAAAATAAGCAAAGAAATATAAATAGAGCCAAATGTGAGACTGCTACAAAAACAGCACGCATATTTGTTACTCCTAGATGGCAAACTTAATTCTAGACTTTATAACATTTAACACACAAAGGAAAATCTAGTTAGTGACATCGTTTATGATATTTGGGGTATAAAATCTGATCAGTTGCTCGGGAAGATAAAGTTAATACTGCGACTCAGATCAAACAGTTAAATTTCTCAAGTTGTCTCATAAAGAGGAAACTGTCGGTATTCAGCATCAGACCTTAGTTTCCAGGGCCAGTGTTCTAGAAGATCTGTGAGCCTTTACCATTGTATCAAAGCACAGTATAGTAAAAAGAATTCTGCCTGCTCAGTCCACAAATCCTTAACACCACTGCAAAATTCAGTGTTCTGTATTTTTTAGTAAAATACCACATCGACTGGTAAAATATAATTCTTGACTAAGAGAAGTGATATCCACAAATCACAGAGGAATATGTTGAGGACCAGTGAAACATTTTCTGATACAAAATCTTACTTCTGGAAATGAGTAAGAGATTAAGTAAAAGATTATTACACAACAAACAAGGCATACATTCTCTGTGGCTGAATAAATAAATTTTATTTGTAACTACTCTATGTAACTAGTGTGTAAAATCTTGAATGTAGATATTCCTTCATTCATCTTTTTTGCTCAGCACTAAAAAGTCTTTAATAAATATTTATTTGAACAAGAAATAAGTCAGTGGAAAGACACCAGGGAATATCTAACCTTAGAATTCAATAGGTAGCAGGACCCAGAAGGCTAAATATATAATGAGGATTTTGCTGATACTTAAAATTTATAAATCAGTGTATAAAATAATATTCTGCTGATTAGCAGAACTAATCTTAGTTTGCTGATGTTTCTTTTCTTTTCCTTCTTTCCTTCCTTTTTTTTCTTCCTTTATTGCTAGGATTACTAATGGTGTGTCTATATTTCTAAGAGGAACTGATAAAATTAGAGAAGTAGGTATAAAAGTTCTAAAATACTATTAGAAATTTTACACACATATGTCTGTATTGATATCATATCTGCATAAATAATAAGAAAGGTGACTTTATTATGATTTTCCTGTTACTTACTTAGTTTCAAATGTAAATGGCAAAGTTATCAGCTCCAAAAACTTGTTTTTATGTCCCATATCCTGTTCAGAAATTTCACTATTTTATCAATCTGACATTCATAAGTACTGAAAATTATGAGTCTGTGTATACATTTGTTTATATGTGTTTGAGTATGCATACAAGAGAATACATTATCAAAAAATAAATATTTTGTTTGCAATCCCAACCTAAACCATTATATATTGTTTCACAATATCATTTTTTATATCTGGTGCATAAAACTGAGTGGGCAGTTTTGAATTTTTTTTCCTTGTAAAAATTTGCAAAACTTTGAAGGGAGAATCATGTTAAAGAAACGTAGGCCCTCCGGTATTGCGAGAAATGCTATTTTTTAAGTAAAAGAGACATGAAGAGGACACACATATACTGGTCTAATTTAAGAAACGAAGGTTTAGCTGAAAAAGTATTCCTTTTAAGACAATGAACACTGACAGCTTAAAATGACATTTTCTAGTCTAATGGGTTATATAACAAAAAAATGCAAGGATTTTTGTACTCATATTTTCCTCAGTCCACTTATTACTAATTGTTATAAGCATAGTTTCTAAAAGCCAAGGAAAAAACTGATAATAAATGCCACTTTAGGTTCTCTTTCTTTATAAATACATTCAGGAATTTTATTAATTCAAATACTTAATTTTGTTTTGAAAATATTCTTTAATATTTTCATTTTAACATCGCATTCTCCCCATGCATTTTATGAAACCTGATTTGTTTTCTTCTCCAGGCTGAGTGTTCCTAGATGCAGATAAGCAGCTCCCTCCATCCTCCCACCTGACCTGGCCCTTAGTTCGGAGCAGAGCATCCTCAGATTGCTTTAGTAACTTCCCTCCAGTCAAGGATAACAAAGCAGAAGTGGAAGCAGACTTCTTTTATGTATTTTTTTATTATTATGTTATGTTAATCACCATACATTACATCATTAGTTTTTGATGTAGTGTTCCATGATGCATTGTTTGCATATAACACCCTGTGCTCCATGCAGAACGCGCCCTCTTTAATACCCATCACCAGGCTAACCCATCCCCCCACCCCCCTCCCCTCTAGAACCCTCAGTTTGTTTTTAGAGTCCATCATCTCTCATGGTTCATCTCCCCCTCTGATTTCTGCCCCCCTTTCATTCTTTTAAGCAACAAGAAGGAGGGCAATTCAGTGACACATTAGGATTGCCCAAATCTTGGCAGGTGGGAAACAGTCCTGTGTTTGCTTTTGGCAAAGAGATCATCTCATGGCCTATTTCTTCCACGAGGCTGAAAATTCTTTGCACGCACAACCATTTATCCCCTACCTTTCCTAACAGCAAAGGAGATCTTCAAATCCTAACACTAGAACATTTGTTCTTCTTGAGACACTCCTTTTCCAATGTCAAGTCTGTGAGAATGGATCTGGAGGTTCACGTCCTTACTGAGATCAGCAGAACCAATAATGTTTGAAGATGCTTTTTTTCCCCCTCCCTTCATACCTGAGTGTAGTTTGACTTGACTTAAGTGAGTTGAAAGCTTTGCCCTTCAGAGGTTTGAAGTATGCTTTCATTATTGTCTAGCATCTAAGGTTGATACTGAAAAGCCTGAATCCAGTCTGATTATCCTTCCTTTGTAGTTGAATCCGGTATCTCACTGCTATTTCATTGCTGTTCATTCAGGGTTATTCTTGTTAGCTCAGGTTCAATTTTTCTCTTTGGCAGATATTATAATCATCTCTTTATTCTCGATATTCTGAAGTTTGATACAGACAGACTGAACTTGCTCTTTCTCATTTTTCTAATTGCTTTCTGGGCTACTCATTTTTGAGGCCATGTACTGTACTCAGAGAAACACTCACATGATTTCTTATTTTTCTCTCCCACTTTCTTGGTACTCTCTTAAAACTACCAGGGGTAGAATATTATACTCTCTTACTACTGATTTTTGTCTTATCTATTTTCCCATAATCTTAATATATTTTCTCTCGTTGACTTTAAGAGATGACATCAACTTTATTTTTTTCTGTAAGTTTTATTTACACTTAATTTCAGCAAACATTTTACATTTAAAGAGACACTACTTATATTTTCTTTTCTCTCTCTCTCTTTTTATAACTGTTTGTTTCAAGAGTTAATATCTTATGGTTTCTATTAGAGGATACCAAATGAATTTGTGTTCATGTTTTATGCTTTTTTTGGGGAAAAAAAGAGAATGTTGCATGTACCCCTTTACCCCTCTCCTATCTCCAAACTAGCCTAGGAATCTTGATAGTTTGTACATCTTAAAAATGAGGTAATAAGTTCCTACACCTCCACATGCATACAAGAGTTTCCTGTTAGGAAGACTGGATGGCAGACCTCCCTACAAGGTGGGTAATCCTGAAGTGCTAGAATACAAAGATTTTTTTTTTCTGATTTGTTAGTTCTAAACTGTATCATTCCAATGCATAGAAATCACTGATATGAAAATAATAAACAATTATACCAGTATTTTCCCTTTTTCCAATCTTAGCACAATTCAAAGGAATATAGGTGAATAGTGAAATAGCACAGAATATATCCATACATTATCATCTATCTATCTATCATCTATCTACTATCATCTATCTATTGATCTCTCCAACCATCTGTCACCCATCCATCATCTATCATTTATCTACCTACTTATCTACTTACCTGTTTGTATCTATATCTAAACCTATATCTATACATCTGTACTTCAAATCTAAAATATTTTGGTTGAATCATTCCTTAAAATCATCCTACAGGAATGATCAACACAATTGATCAGTCATGTTAAAAATTCAGACACGGAATTCATATTCTTGTGTAGATAAGGTGATAGGTGAATTGTAATTGATAAACTAAAGTGAAAATATAGTAAATAGAATATATTTACATATTTATTACTAATAAATAGAATATATGTATTACCATTTACTTACATTGGTAACATCACGTTGTATTAAAAAGAAAATGATTTTGGAGTCAAATAAGTTTATTTTTTAAAATTATTTTTAAAGATTTTATCTATTTATTTGACAGAGAAAGAAAAAGAGCACAAGCAGTGGGAGCAGCAGAGGGAGAGGAAGAAGCAGGCCCCTTCTGAGCAGGGAGCCTGATGCAGGACTCAATCCCAGGACCCTGAGATCATGACCTGAGCCGAAGGCAGATGCTTAACCATCTGAGCCACCCAGGTGCCCAGAGTCAAACAAGTTTAGACTAAAATCACAAGTCTTTCTTGTAAGATAATGTGACATTAAGAATAATTTGATATTTGATTCAAAAAGAATCATGGTTGTGAGTATTTAATCAGTTAACAAATGAATAGTAGACATTGCCTTTTTCCCTTTATTACCCCAACATCTGAAAGTCCCTTTTATTTTGTGAATATTCACACATGTAAATATTCATAGGAAGTAGGCCTTGTCTTCCACTATCCATGCCAACGAGTGGAGTAACTTCTTTTGCCTGATTCTGAAAAACATCTTTATCATCACCAGACTTTCACAAGGATGTAATTTTGGTCTTGGATTGATTAACAATTTTCCCTTGGTTTTAGCCAGGTTCTAGATTTTACCTGAGCATGTGCACAGCCCTGAACATGCACTTGACCTTCAATTAGTTTTCTAAGACAAACATTATGTTTCAATAGACTCCTTTTGCTCATTGATCAATCCATTTCTGTTTATTGTACCCATGTAAAAACAATTCCTACATAGTGACAACAGCAGGAATGGTAGACACCTTTGACTGGTCGCACCTTCACATATTTGCATTCTTAGCCCAGGCACCTTTATTCCCAGGCTCTTTGTCTCAGGCCTTAGGAGAAGGTCTTCTTTGGGCACCTCTGTCAAAGTCTCCTTATGGGGGAGGAGGAGGAAAACTTGCCTTTGTTGGGGTTCAGTGTGCATGTTGGACATATTCCTTTAACACTTTAATAGGCAGTTTACAACTCTGTCTTGTTAGGAACTCACCTAAGCTGTGAGACAAATTGCTGAGCATAAGAGACCACCAGTAGGATAAGCTGAAAGACATGCACACCTGGCACATCACAAATGGTCAAACACCAAAGACAGAATCTTGAAAATTGCAAAAGAGTAGCAACTTATACAGGGGATTCTCATTAAGATTAACAAGACTATCCTCATCAGATGCCAAGGAGGCTAGAAGATAGTGGGATGGCATATTCAAAGTCCTAAAAGAAAAATACAGTTAAGAATTATATAGTCTTCAAAAATAAAGGAGAAATGATATCATAAATCCAGGTTAAAAAATAAACAAATTGAGGGAATTTGTTGCCAGCAGACCTGCCCTACAGGAAATATTTAAAGGAGTCCTTCGGGCCAAAATGTGACATTTTTAGACAGTAACACAAATCCACATGAAAGAAGAAAGAGTACTAATAAGGTATTTTTAGAAAGCATAAATAGATTTTTTGTTTACAACTTTATTTTCTCCTGTCTTATTTAAAAGACAACTACACAAAGCAATAATTTTAGAACTGGGTTGATGAATGTATAATGTATAAACATGTAATTTTTATCACAATAATAATAAATATGTAGAAATTAAACACACTTCTAAATAATCAATAGGTCAAAGAAAATTTAAAAAATTAATAAGAATACACTTGAGAGGAATGAAAACAAAGAAGCAAAACACCAAAACTTACAGAGTACACCTAAAGCATGGAAATGTATAGCTGTAAAAAATTAAGAAGGATCTCAAATCAATAACCTACTTTCAACATTAAGAAATAAAAAAAGAAGAGCAAACCAGATGCAAACAGAAAGAAGGGAATATAAACAAAAAATAGAATGAAAACAAATAAAATAGAGAATAGTAGAATAAAGAAAACCACAAAAATTGCAGTTGGTTCTTTGAAAATATCAACACAATTGACAAATCTTTAAGTAGACTGAACAAGAAAAAAAGAGCCAAGTATCAAATTACTAAAATCAGAAATAAAATAGGGAACATTAATTACTTCCTCCCTTACAGAAACAAAATGTATTATAAGAGAATACTAGAAAGAATTGTATGTCAACAGTTTAGGTAATGTAATGAGATGGAGAAATTCCTAGACTGACTCAAGAAGAAATAGAAAATCTGAACAGATCATTAAGAGTAAAGGGATTGATAAGTAATTCAAAAACTTGGTTTTACTGATGAATTCTACTAAATGTTTAAAGAATTAACATTAATCATTCACAAACTATTCCACAAAATAGAAGATAAATGAACATTTCCCAACTCATTTTATGAAGCTAGTATTAGCTTGATACTCAAGCCAGACAGCCATATCACAAGAAAATTACAGACTAATACTCTTTATGAATATAGATGAAAAACACTAAACACTAGTGAACTAAATACAGCAACATATGAAAAGGATTATAGACCATGACCAAGTGAGATTTTTCTGGGGGAAAAAAAAAAGGTGATTAACATCTGAAAATCAATCAATGTAATACACTGTACTATTAGAATAAAGGGAAAAAATCACATGGTCATTCTAATAGATACAGGAAAAGCATTTGACAAAACCCAGTATCTTTTATGATAAAACATTCAACCAACTAGGAATATAAGGGACTTTTCTTAACCTCATAAAGAGCATCCACACACACATACAAATAATGGATAATATCATGTTTAATGGTGAATGACTGAGACCTTGTCCCCTCTTACTATTTCTTATCAATATTGTGCTGGAAGTTCCATCTATGGGCCAATAGGCAAAAAAGAGAAAGACCATATGAATTTTAAAAAGTAAGTAAAAACATTTCTCTTTGCAAATAACATGATTATATATATATATATTATTATATTATTACATGTATAATACATATATACATACTATATATTACATATATATAATCTTAAGAAGTTCATAAGAATACTACTAATCTAATAAAAATGTTCAGCAAGGTTTCAAGATACATATTCAATATGAAAATATAAATTGTGTTTCTATATATTAGTAATGAAATATCTAAAAGTGAACATAGGAAAACAATTGCACTTATAATAACATCAAAAATAATAAACTATTTAGTAATAAATTTAGCAAAAGAAGTACAAGTAGACTTAAATAAACGGAATGATATCTAATGTCCATTGATTGGAAGACTTACTATTGTTAAGGTGGCAGTACTTACAAACTGATCTACAGTTTTAATGCAATCAATATCTGAATCCCTTATCTGAGAAACTGATTCTAAAATTTATATGGAACTGCAAGAGAATCCAAATAGCCAAAAAAATCTTGAAAAAGAACAACAGTCAGAAGTCCACACTACCCACTTTCAAAATTTCAATCACTAGAAAATGACAACAATAAAGACAGTGTGGCACTGGCATATGGACAGAAATAGAAATCAATGGAATAGATTTGAGATTCCATAAATAAACCCTCACACTTAAGGTCAATTGATTTTTGACAAGGGTACCAAGACAATTCAATGGGTCATATGGTAATTCTATTTTTAATTATTTGAGGAACCTCCATACTGTTTTTCAGAGTGGCTCTACCAGTTTTCATTCCCACCAACAGTGCATGAGGGTTCCTTTTTCTCCACATCCTGGCCAACACCTGTTGTTTCTTGTGTGGTTGATTTTAGCCATTCTGACAGGTGTGAGGTGATATTTCATTGTGGTTTGGTTTGCATTTCCCTGATGATGAGTGATACTGAGCATCTTTTTCTGTGTCTGTTGACCCTCTGTATGTCTTCTTTGGAGACATGTCTGTTCATGTCTTCTGCCCATTTTTTAATTAGATTATTTTGGATTTGGTGTTGAGTTGTATGAGTTCTTTATATATTTTGGGTATTAACCCCTTATTGGATATATCATTCACAAATATCTTCCTCCATTTAGTTGGTTGTCTTTTTGTTTTGTTTTGTTGATGGCTTCCTTTAGACAAATACCATATTATTTCATTCATTGGTGGAATTTAAAAGATGAAACAAATGAATAAGGAAAAAAAGAGACAAACAAAAAAACAGACTCTTATATAGAGAGAACAAACCGGTTGTTGCCAGAGGGGAGATGGGTGAGGGGATGGGGGAAATAGATGAAGGGGATTAAGAGTACACTTATCATGATGAGCACTGAGTAATGTATAGAATTGTTGAATCACTATATTGTACACCTGAAACTGATATAACACTATATGTTAATTTTACTTGATTTAAAAACATAAATAAATATAAAATTAAATTTAAAAAAGACAATTCAATGGGAAAGAAAGTTTGTGTTTTATTTTGTTTTTAACAAATGGTGCTGGGACAACATGCAAAAGAATGAAGTTGAACTGCTTCTATACATCATATACAAAAACTAAAAATGAATCATATTCTTACATTTTAGTGCTAAAAATGCAATACTTCTAAAAGAAAACATTGGCATTTATTTTCATGACCATAGATTAGACAGTATTTTCTTGGATATGTCACCAAAAGCATTAAAAATAAAAGAAAAAATTAAGTTGGACTTCACCAGGTGTAATTTTTGTGCTTCAAAGGACACTATTAAGGCAGTTAGAATAGAATGCATAGGTTGAGAGAAAATAACTGAAAATCCTATACCTGACAGAAGACATATTCAGAATAGATAAAGAATGATTAAATTCAACAATAAAAAAACTAATCCAAACAAAAAATGGACAGAATACTTGAATAGAGATTTCTCCAAAGAAATAAATGGCAATAAGCACATAAAGATTCTCAAAATTATTCACTAGAGAAATGCATATAAAACCACAATGAGATACCACTCCATATATGCTAGAATAATTACAATATAAAAGGAAAGGATAATAAGTGCTGGCAAGGATGTGGAGAAATTTGCACCTTCATACATTACTGAGGGGATAGAAAATGGTGCAACCATTCTGAAAACCAAATGGAAGTTCCTCTAAAAGTAAAATATAGAGTTGCTATATGACTCAACAATTCCACTCCTGTATGTAAGAGAACTGAAAACATATAGTATAGAAAAAATCCATACATGAATGTTCACAGCAGGTTTATTTTATGCATAATAGTCAAAAAGTGGAAACAATCCAAATTTTCTCCTGTTTGTGATGTATAAACATGATGTATGTAGCAAATTCTAACAATGGAATATTATTCAGCCATAAAAGGAATGAAGAACTGATACATGCTACAAGGATGAACCTTGAAACATGCAATCGATGTAAAAGAAGCCATAAACAAAAGGCCACAAATTGTATGATTCTATTTATATGAAATGCCCAGAATAGGCAAATCCATAGAGACAGAAAGTAAATTAATTATTGGTCAAGGCTAGGAGGATGGGGCAATGAAGAACAAGTGCAATTGGGTGGAGAGTTTCTTTTTACAATAATACAAATATTTGGAATTGATAGGGGTGATAGCTGCACAACTGTGAATATACTCAAAAGCACTCAATTCTATACTTTAAAACTTAACTTTAGGGGTACCTGGGTGGCTCACTCATTTAAGCATCTGCCTTTGCCTCAGGTCATGATCCCACGGGTCTGGGATCAAGTCCCATGTCTGGCTCCCTGTTCACAGGGGAGCCTGCTTCTCCCCCTGCCCCTCCCCCTGCTCTTGCTCCCTCTTCCTCTCTGTCTCTCTCAAATAAATAAATAAAATCTTTAAAGAAAAATAAAATAAAACCTAACTTTATGGTATGTGAATTTTACCTCAATGGACAACTAAATAAAGTAAAAACAAAAACACTAAAGCAACTCCTACCATGTGTTTAATATACAATATGGTGCCTAGCATATAGAAAATCCATTAAGTAAACCATAGCTCTTACTCTTTATCAATTTCTCCTAAAAAGACATAACTGCAAACACTGTATTCTAGTAATGTCTTATTCAGTTTTATATAATATGAAATGTGGTGGGGAAAAAAGCATGATATCTAGAATTATGTGCTTCAAAGACATAAATGTCAAAATAAAAACTCAGCATATTGAGAGAACCATGATCTTAATTAGTTTAATTCTCTAGGCATATGCATTGCTCCCTTGACATCCAGACTTAATATGCATATAATTTTTTCTATGCTGTTTTATTCAGCAGAAGGAGCTTTCTTCATTTTTTGATAGCTATGAAGCATTTTTGGTCATATCATTAGCAACCAAAGAACTCATGTGACTTTCTCAAAAAATAATGCAAGTTTTTGTTTTTCCTATACAAATCAAGGGAGGAAAAAGTTATATAGGTCAAAAATATCTTGAATTTTTATTTTACTTATTTTTTAAATTTTACTCTAGCCTGTAACTTCTAGTCACTTGAAAGTATAATATGGGATTACATAGTCAAATTTGTAATTTCACTGTGTAACACAGAATACGTACTGATTAACTAAATAGCAAATAAAATGGGAAATTCTAATTTCTGAACAAATAAAAAACTAGCAGAGAAGGCTGTTGATTTACACTCAGACCCATTCCTTAGGATTGCATGAAAGTGAGAGTCATGGTGTGTTTTTGAAAAACAGATATCAGGACTGTAAAAAATAGAGAAAAGAAGTCAGTTGTGGCTTACTAGTGAGACAAAAGTACATGGTACTACCCTGGGGGAATATCTTGGAGGAAAATTTGATCTGTGCTCTTTTGGTGTGGCCAAAAGAAGAGCTACTGCATCTTATACACTGCTTGGCAGTGAAAGAGCAACACCCATGAAGAGCTTGCTGTAATTGGCTGGATGATGTCAGGATGTCATCAGAGCCCAGCTTAGAGGAGGAACTGTTAACAGCTCTTGCTGGTTCAGAATTTTCTCTTCCTATCCAAGCTCCCAATCCTGTAGTTAGGACATCATAGATGAAGGAAGCCTCAAGGACATTTGTGTGCAAATGAAAGTAATAGATGTGTCCCGTGGTGTTTTGTGTTAGGAATAACAGCAGATAGGTTGAGCAGTCAGCTTGCAGAGTCAGGGCTCTACACCTGGCATAATTTCCCCAACCACTCCTGAAAAATTTGGGAAGACACAGAGAATGGCATATGCCTTAACTTCCATTCAATTAGCCAAAGTATCTGATATATACATATGACTTGAAAATTACAGTGGAAAAATAGATTTAAAAATTACATATTTCAGTGATTACAACTACTGTTAAATAGAATTAGAAGATAAGGAGAAAGAAAAAAATAGATATGAGGAAGATGAAGAAGAGGAAAATAAGGAAGTGGGGAAACAGAAGGAGTAGAAAAAGAACAACTAACAGGAGAAAGAGAAGAGTAAGAGGAGAGAAAGCTGAGAGAAGGAAGATGCTGACATATAAATAAAAAAGAATTAAAGAGGCAGATAGGAATTTGAAATAGGCATAATAAATAGCCTCACAGAGATAAGGAAGGGTATTAATACATGGAGAAGAAAGGAATTATAGTGAATTACCAAACAGGAATAACGAGTATGTAAAAACCAAAATTAATTAAGATCAAGACATCAATACAATGGAGAAATACCACAATGCACACAGATTAAGAATAATTTGTAGCACTAAATAGTAAAATTAGCCATCAGGAAGGGACAAAGGGAAACATAACATTAAACTTGAAAGATATGATGGATTAAATAAGAAATATCAACATCAATGTAATGGTAGTCCTTGGAAGAAAGAAAGTAAATCAAAGATTGATGTGTAATATTGAAGGAACAAGAATCTTAGGCCAAGGAGATTTATTGCAGTTGAGTATGAAACAGAATAATGAACTTCCTGAGATTCAGCTGATGATAAGGAATGTGATTGATCATAAAGGAAACACTCAGCTTCCTCAGAGAACACACATGTGTCTTGTGATGCTATCAATCTGGCTTCAGCTGAGTGGACTTTGGATTGACAACCAAGTTGGAGGTAGTTTTCTGTGTACTGGGCATTGCTAGCAATCTATGAGGCACATTGAGATGAGAATTCTGTCCAGACATGATGCCTATCTACTAACTCAACAAGGTCAGATCTTGAGCTGTATTGTAGTAGAGAATTTTTTAAAAACTGACAGGAAGCAATAATCACTTGGAAGTAAAACAGGGAGGAAACCAGTGGCATGAGATATGGAGGAGAGGTGATCCACTTGAAAACAGAAGTGAAGCAGAACAAAAAACAAAAGCAAGAGAGGCCGAGGCATGAAAATACTGACTACTCTTGCTTTTGGGTCACTAAAACTTGTGAGAAATGCTGTACTACATGTCAGATATCTGTGATACTTACTAGCTCACATAATTCGCTGTGCAGCCTTACTTCCACATGGACCTTTACAATAAACTCTTTAGCAAATATGAAAAACTAGAAAACAATATCCAAGGTTACCATTTTGCCCAACCTTGATCCTGAAAAGACCAGAACCTTTGTGATAGTATTTCGAGGCAAACCATCACCTTGTACACTTGAAATTAACACCATGTAAAATGTATCCTTGGTGAAATATTTTGAAGTATGTTCTCTTGGCCTGCAAATAACCTACATAATTGAACCTCAGCATACCTTGATAGAAAAGAATTGAATTGTCTAAAACAAAAAGGGAGAAGACATTAAATTCCAAAAATTCCAATCCAGAGTGCTTATTCTCTGTATTTCACTCCAACAGAAATAGGTAATTAGATAGCTAGAGAATAAAAACAACACATACAGCTTTCACATGGATATAAAAGCAAAAATCCTCCAATATATTTGAAAAAAATCATATAAGAAATCTTTTATACTCATAAATATTAGCTGGGAAGAATCATATGCTGTTCAGGTTTTCCATATTATAATTGAGTTCCATGTGATTTAAATAAATTATATGGTTTTAATTTAGAGCACAGAATTTTAGAACTTGAAAAGGTCTCACACACTTACTACTATTCTTTAATTTAATAATGACTCATGTGAAGAAAAGGAAGGTAAACCAGAAGATCAGAAAGGTAAGTTGCTTTAATTCAGAGCTATTTTACTTACTTATTTATTTATTTATTTTTTAGATTGATGGTAGAGTAGACAAGAATGGGAAATGCAGTGCTGAAGACCTCAAAACACTAATACATGTTTTTTAAATGATCTACAATTTTGCTTGCCTATGAATGTCTATATCAGTGGATTTGCAATTAAACCTGGATACCTTTCTAATGTGTATATTCTAAATATGAAAGACAGTTGACTACTGACATATTTCACGTCTTCAAAAAAAGTAATTTGCACTTCCCTTTATAATCCCCAAGATACAAAATACAAATTCAGAAACTGTTAGCCATTATTACATTCCTCTTTTTCAAATATTTGTATAGAACTTTACAGTTTACATAGTGATTTCATATTCATTATCATCATTAGACTTTTATCTACTTAATAACTTTGAATTGGTGGCAAATCAAGAGACTGAGGGCTCATAGTTTAAGTGCTGACCTCAAATCATGTCAATATGGTAGTTTCAAGACTCACACCCAGATCTTCTGAATCCCAATATATTTCTCCCCATCTCCAGGTTACTCCATAGTAGAAATCAGTTGAATCCTATATTTTGACCCCTGATGCCAAGTGAGATGTTACTCTGTCTCTAAACCTTCCCCCATAAAGTTTTCAAGGTGGGATTACTTACGTGCAAAAGAATAGTTAGGCTTGTCTATCCAGCAGTGTGGAAGTGAGCCACCTCAATTTTAAATTTTTCTCAATGCACATTAGTCATTTCTTCCTCTGGGCTGCATTTCTCTGGCCTCTCTGTGATAGTTCTACTTTTTTTTTTTTTTCATATTGAACTTTACATAGTGTATGAATGTCAGATTGTGAAAACTTTAGGATAGCTTGAGACTTACTTATTTGGTATCTTTAACATCTTTCTCAACAGTTTAATGCACATTGATCAACACAGGAAAATGTTAAGAACTTAAAAATGCTCCAAATAAGCCTGTAATTTACCTAAAGTTAATGATAATTGATGACAATAATACTATATTTTAACATACATTTTCACTATCAATAAATGTTCTAAAAATAATATCAATAAAATAAGAGATCTTACCTAGACCATGTCTATGTGTTGACATTGGTGGTAAAACAGTCCAAGTCTTGGTTTTGGGATTGTAACATTCAACAGTGTTCAATGTCTTTAAGCCATCTCGACCTCCAATTACAAAGAGTTTGTCATCAATAACAGCCACACCAAACTGCAATCTCCTGCCGTTCATCATCCCTGCCTGGATCCACAAATTTGTTCTGAGGTCATATTTCTCTATGGTTGTAGCTCCTGATAAAACATAAAATCAAATAGTAACCATTTACTACTAATCCAACATATAACCTGCCCAAGGCAATGTACAAATTAAGATGTGAAAACATTCTTGTCACATTTATTTTTCTTAAAGAAAATGTGGCAGAAAGCCTAAGGGAGTAGTAATTTAACTACATTATTTTATCTTCTTGGCAGACACTAATGATCAAAATAGATACACATCTGTAACTTGTTTGAATTACATAATGGTCTCATGCTAAACTATTGATTCAATGGAATCATTGTTGGTCATATCACAGTTCTGTCCATAGATTTTACTACTTTCTATCACTGTTTGCTGTAAAAAAAAAAAAAAATCCTAGTATAATTTCTATATAATTCTTGTATAATTCTGAAAATGAAGATAAAAGAATTTAATAAATTCCTTACCATGTTTCTTTTTAGATTTTATTTATGCCTTAAGATAACAAAACATTTTATTTTACTTTATTTTTAAAGAGTTTATTTATTTGAGAGAGAGAGCACACACAAGCAGGGGGAGGGGCAAGAAGTAGACTCCCTACTGAGCAAGGAATCCCAATGTGTGGCTCAATCCCAGGACGCCGAGATCATGACCTGAGCCAATCCCAGGACCCCGAGATCATGAGCTGAGCCGAAGGCAGATGCTTAACTAACAGCCACCCAGGCGCCCCAAAATAAGAAAACAATTTAAAAGTCAATTTGAAGTTATGTAAATAAATGTCATCTATGCTTTTTTAAACCTTCTTTTTTGCATCTGGGGAATAGCTTAATAGAATTTAGAGACATAAAATGAATTTCTATGCTTTATCAATCATGTTATAATCTCTAAATAAAATAGCTTATCTTTCCTAAAAGCTTTTTATACATAAATTTGAGAAATGCAATAAATCTGATAGCAGTATAGAAATTGAAAGAATAAATAAGTTAAATTGCTGATTAGATATATTTTCATAGATTCATTTATACATTTCAATTAAAAATGTCTGCCTTGAACAAGTTCACAAATGTGTATATGACATGATATAGCTAATAAACACTAATCTTGCTTTTCAGTGTTTGGTCTTAACACTGTGAGACTCACAATCACCAATGTTTTATCTTCAATGATTAGATATCCCTAAAAAGGGAGTCAACATTCTTGTGTACTTTCACTTACTCACTAAAGATGTATTTTACTTGTAACATAATAAAAGTTTGCAAAGTAGGGAAAGCATTCATCAGGGGGACTCATTTACTATTTAGAAAGTAACCAGCACTGAACTAAACAAATATGAATAACTTGGTAGGAGAAGTTTTGCTAATTGAAGTAAAAATGATACAATGATGCTCCATTTTTATTCAAAGGTAGCAAAGAAGTAATAATATAGACACTAGGTTAGATGCATTAAATCTTTTTTATGTTATTAAAAATATGAGCTAATTTCCATATAACTAAATAACTAAAGGAATAAAAATAAACTGTAATGTTCATAAAAGTTATTTATACTACTTAGTAACATAAGAAAAAAGTATTTAAACCAGTGTGCTTATTTTATGCTTAAGTATATTTTCTATATTTTATATTTAATGTTTTATTGAATGATGAACACATCAAAATTCCAAGGCGAACTAATTTGTGGAATAATTTCAAGGTCATCTGAATTCTCAAAGCTTGGTAACATTGGGATTCCATGAATGCCTAATTAAAAATTATGTTATATGGAAGTACCTCTCTCTTATGACTAATCCTTGACAAATGATAATAGAAGAAATAGTGTAACTTAATCCTAATGAACCCAATTCCACGAGACCCATATTTTACAGGTATATATAGACAAGGAAGTATGTGTACAAGTGTACTTTTCATAATGTCCCAAACCTTGGTCAAAATCCTTGCAAAGAATTTGAGGTCCAGTCATCCTTCTAAAAGGAAATAGTTGGAAATGTGTGAAATTAATGGCTTCTGAGCAGCCAAAAGTGTTGTTATTCAAAGGGGAAAGTGAATATTTGATCTGAGTTTCAAAGTCTTATCCAAACAAGCTAGATATAACTTGAATCCCAACATATGGCAGGATATTTTACTTTTATAGCATTTTCCCTCTGAGTCTTCAGAAGTAACCTACTCATTTTATCCTAAAGTTGTTATATCAGAAATGGAGTACATCCTTGTCTTCATTTTTCAAATTAGACTCTTTTAATTTCCTATGGTTGCTATGAAAAATTACCTCAAACTTAGTAACTTAAAAAAATACACATTTATTATCTTACAGCTCTAGAGGTCAGAAGTTCAGAATAGGTCTTCCTGTGCTAAAATCAAGGTTGACAGGGACTTTAGGGAAGAAGTGAATTTCTTGCCTTTACCATTTTCCACAGGTCATCCATATGCTTTATGACTTTTTTTCCATCTTCAAAGCCAGCAACATTGCATCTCTGACATTGATTCTTATGATTACACTGGGCTCACCCATATATAATCTGAATGAATGTAGAATATTCCTATTTAATGTAGAATAGTCAGCTTAAAGTCAGCTAATTAGCAACCTTAATTCCCTTCACAACCTTAACACACACCCTCACACACACACACACACACACACACACACACTCATAGTTAGCTCTATGAGCTAGCATGTTCATAGATTCTGGGGATTAGAATGTAGACAAGGCCTATTTTCACTCCACTGTTTAACTTTGCATAGTTATAGAAAGCTTAGTAATACAAAACAAAGAAAGATTTATTGATTTGTAAAGCTTACTTATAGTCAATCTAATTGGTTATTTTTTTATTCAGTCAGCATGCAATATGAATGTTTTATCTCATTTTTAATGATCACAAAGCTAATAACATGCTTCCTCTTTTTCTAAAGAAAGCTATTAATAATAATGTTCTTTAAGAAATTTTCTTGGGGCACCTGGGTGGTGCAGTCGGTGAGGCATCTGACTCTTGGTTTCGGCTCAGGTCATGATCTCGGAGTCCATGAGATGGAGCCCCACATGGGATTCTGCACTCAGCGTGGAGTATGCTTAGGACTCTCCCTCTCCTTTTGCTTCTAAATAAACAGTATCTTTAACTTTAATAAATAAACAAATCTTTAAAAAAAAGAAAGAAAATTTCTACCAGTATACTTCATTAGCTATCTGTATAGACTTCTCTATTCTATTATTACTACTTTTTTTTTGTAATTTATCAATTTGTTTATGAATACTGTTTTTTTTCTTTGCTTATTAGAGTGTATATATTCCTTTAGTGGTTGCCTGAGTCAAAGGAAGAACAAAGCCATTCTCTCTGAGAAATGTTACCCTACGTTTCTCCTTACAGTAAAAGCAATATTTGTCGTTACATAAATTAAAAACAGAATATGAGTAAGAGTGGACTCTTGGGATAAATCATAAGTTTGAAAGAGATTAAAAAGAAAAATTTATTTTAGCATATAGTTAACTTTGGATTTATTCTGTTCATGAAACTATCACTAGTTATCTCAGCTGCCTGCATGACTTTAAAATGCATGACTGCAGACACAATAGAGTCCTGACAACTTTGATAAACTGGACAGCATCCACTCTGAGATTCCAAACCATAATCTAAGCAACCAATTTAAAATAATGTTTAGGCCCATTAAAACAGGTATAATGAGCACATCTGGCTATGGAGGTCTATTAGGTCTGGTTAGATCCCTATTGCTTTGTATTTTAAACTCTAGACTACTACGTTAAAGCATTTTGAGGTTGCATTATCTCTCGTAGAGAATTTTGCTATTCTATGAGCTATAACTTTGTATAGTAACAATATTATTTATAAAATGTGTAGTATAACTCAATAGAATCTAAAGCAATTTGTAAAATTTCCTAACTAAATGGAGTTATGTAATTCAAAGATAAATCTCATTCTTGGCATATAGAATAATGTGAAATAAAATTATAGACTATGTACTGGTAAGGACAAGGTGCCTGGCATTTAAGATAATATAAAGTTTTGATGTTGCTTTATTTGAAATAACTCCTAAAATATCATTTTCTGTAAAAAGTAGTCATAACATCAAGGGAAAACATAACACATATATTATTGAGGATTACTTAACATATTATCATGTTTTATTGAAATATGGTTGTTTAATAAGTATTGAGTAAAGGGTTTGGAGTAGACTTAAAAATAAGATATTAATATTAATAGATAATATTTAGTGAGTACTTCCTATGCTGTAAGAGATTTACATGTATTAGTATACTTTTTATTAAAAACTGATGACATAAGTATTATTATTATTGCCAAGTTTATTGAAAAGAAGATGAACCCACAAAAGCTTTAGTAACTTGCTCAGTGTCTCTGAGATAATAACTATTATTATGGATCCACAATATTAACCTGGCTCTAGAACGCACTCTGATAAACACATCTCTTTAGCACCTTATCTTGGTTATAGAACAGGTTCATTCCACTTAATACATGTGGTAGGCAGCGTTTCATAAATGCCCCTTCCTGAGATTTAATGACCTATTTCTCAGAACCTGTGAATGTGATAAGAAATCACTCCACTGGATTGTAACGCTGTCTGTCACAGTTCACCTTAATATAGGAAGATAACCTGATCACAGGAACCCCTGAAAATGGAGAGATTTCTCTGGCTAGTTGCAGAAGGGGAAGTCAGAGAGATTTGAAGCATGAGCAGGACTCGACCTGCTGGTTTGAAGATGGAAGGGGCCACATGAGAAGGAATACAGGTGGCCTCTAGGAGCCGAGAGTGTTCCTCACCTGACAGCCAACAAGGAAGCAGTCAGTCCCTTGGTTCTACCACAGTGAGCAGATTCTGTCAGTAGTCTGAATGAGCTTGGAAGATGGCCTCCAGCTCCGGATGAGAGCACAATCTAGCCAACACTTTGATTTCAGCCTTTTGAGGTCTTGAGCAGAGAATCTAGACATGCCACCCTGACTTCTGACCTACAGAACTATGAGCTAAGAGATGACAGTTGTTTTAAACCACTGTTTGTGGTAATTTGTCACTGCAGCAATAAAGTATAATTTGTTTTAATTTGCATTTTAAAAATTTATCAAGTATTTGTTTTCCAAGTTGAATAAACATAACATTGCATTAGATACAATGCAAATACAAAACTATTTTCCTCATGACAAAACAAACAGCAGGCTCCTGTCTTAAAATATCAAACTGAGAAAAAGTGCTCAAGAGATTATCTGGGGCTCTTTAGAGTTGTTCATTATACAGCCATATGTGATTAAATTGGGAACAACAGGAATTAATATTTGTACATTCCACTTTGGCATGACCAAGAGCAAGACTTACTCCAATATCTATAATTCAAATATCTTGAACACAGCACAGAATAAAATGATAATAGTTTTCTGAACTGACAAAATAATGTCACAGAAAAGCTCCTAGAAAGAAGATAAAGCTCCTTTATTCAACTCAACAGAAAGGCCCTCAGGTCTTCTCACAAAACTCTGTACTACAATTTTAATACCATATTAGTAAGCTCAGTTACCTGACTCACAAGACTTTTTATAAACCAGCAAAGAGAGTGATCTGGAGCAATTGAAAGCAGCAATAGCTGACAGTGAGGGAGTAATCAGGATAAAAATATGTGTTTTAATTGAAATAGAATACTCATTCACAGCTATTAAACAAAAAACACATTTTACAGTGCCTAAAGACTTTGGCATCAACACTGATGGTGATCTTGATGCCATCAAATCATTAAGAAAAAGTTAAATTATTTTAGATGTATTCTCTTTAAGGAAGCAGTAAATATGGAGAAGCATATTAGAAAAATTTAAAAGCAAAGATTTTTTTTAAGGATACTTCAAATACAAGACTTCAAGCTTTAAAGAAAATAGCATTATAAAGAATGGCATTTGTTTTTCAGAGTCCATCTTCTCTCATGGTTCATCTCCCCCTCCGATTTTCTCCCCTTCATTCTTCCCCTCCTGCTATTTTCTTTTTATTCTTAACATATATTGCATTGTTTCAGAGGTACAGATCTGTGATTCAACAGTCTTGCACAATTCACAGCACTCACCATAGCACATACACTCCCCAATGTCTATCACCCAGCCACCCCCTCCCTCCCACTCCACCCCCACTGAAGCAAAACTCAGTTTGTTATCTGAGAATAAGAATTCCTCATATCAGTGAGGTCATATGATACAAGTCTTTCTCTGATTGAGTTATTTCACTAAACATAACACCCTCCAGTTCCATCCACGTCATTGCAAATGGCAAGATCTCATTCCTTTTGATGGCTGCATAATATTCCATTGTATAAACATATACCACAGCTTCTTTATCCATTCATCAGTCGATGGACATCTTGGCTCTTTCCACAGTTTGGCTATTGTGGACATTGCTACTATAAACATCGGGGTGCATGTACCCCTTTGGAACCCTACATTTGTACCTTTGGGGTAAATACCCAGTAGTGCAATTGCTGGATCATAGGGTAGCTCTATTTTCAAATTTTTGAGGGACCTCCATACTGTTTTCCAGAGTACTTGCACCAGTTTGCATTCCCACCAGCAGTGTAGGAGGGTTCCCCTTTCTCCACATCCCCGCCAACATCTGTCATTTTCTGATTTGTTAATTTTAGCCATTTAGACTGGTATGAGGTGATATCTCATTGAGGTTTTGATTTGGATTTCCCTGAGGCCGAGCATTGTTGTGCACATTTTCATGTGTCTCTTGGCCATTTGGATGTCTTCTTTGGAAAAATGTCTGTTCATGTCTTCTGCCCATTTCTTGATTGGATTATTTGTTCCTTGGGTGTTGAGTTTGATAAGTTCTTTATAGATTTTGGATACTAGCCCTTTATCTGCTATGTCATTTGCAAATATTTTCTCCCATTCTGTCGGTTGTCTTTTGGTTTTGTGGACTGTTTCTTTTGCTGTGCAAAAGCTTTTTATCTTGATGAAATACCAATAGTTCATTTTTGCCCTTGCTTCCCTTAGCCTTTGGCGATGTTTCTAGGAAGAAGTTGCTGCGGCTGAGGTCGAAGAGGTTGCTGCCTGTGTTCTCCTTTAGGTTTTGATGGACTCCTGTCTCACATTTAGGTCTTTCAACCATTTGGAATCTATTTTTGTGTGTGGTGTAAGGAAATGGTCCAGTTTCATTCTTCTGCATGTGGCTGTCCAATTTTCCCAACACTATTTGTTGAAGAGACTGTCTTCTCCATTGGACATTCTTTTGTGCTTGTTGAAGATTAGTTGACAATAGAGTTGAGGGTCCATTTCTGGGCTCTCTATTCTGTTCCATTGATCTATGTGTCTGTTTTTGTGCCAGTACCATACTGTTTTGATGATGACAGCTTTGTAATAGAGCTGGAAGTCCAGAATTGTGATGCCACCAGTTTTGCTTTTCTTTTTCAACATTCGTCTGGCTATTCGGGGTCTTTTCTGGTTCGATATATATTTTAGGATTATTTGTTCCACATCCTAGAAAAAAGTGGATGGTATTTTGATGGGGATTGCATTGAATGTGTAGATTGCTCTAGGTAGCATTGACCTCTTCACAATATTTTTTCTTCCAATCCATGAGCATGGGACGTTTTTCCATTTCTTTGTGCCTTCCTCAATTTCTTTCATGAGTAATTATAGTTTTTTGAGTACAGATCCTTTGCCTCTTTGGTTGATTTATTCTGAGGTATCTTATGGTTTGGGGTGCAATTGTAAATGGGATCGACTCCTTAAATTCTCTCTCTTCTGTCTTGTTTTTGGTGTATAGGAATGCCACTGATTTCTGTGCATCGATTTTATACCCTGCTACTTTACTGAATTCCTGTATGAACTCTAGCAGTTTTGGGGTGGAGTCTTTTGGGTTTTCCACATAAAGTATCATATCATGTGCAAAGAGTGAGAGTTTGACTGATTCTTTGCCGATTTGGATGCCTTTGATTTCTTTTTGCTATCTGATTGCTGTGGCTAGGACCTCTAATATTATGTTGAATAGCAGTGGTGAGAGTGGACATCCCTGCTGCGTTCCTGACCTTAGGGGGAAAGCTCTTAGTTTTTCCCCATTGAGAATGATATTTGCTGTTGGTTTTTCATAGATGGCTTTTATGATATTGAGGTATGTACCCTCTATCACTATACTCTGAAGAGTTTTGATCAAGAAAGGATGCTGTACTTTGTCAAATGCTTTTTCTGCATCTATGGAGAAGGTCATATGGTTCTTGTTCTTTCTTATATTAATGTGTTGTATCACGTTGATTGATTTGCGGATGTTGAACCAACCTTGCAGCCCAAGGATAAATCCCACTTGGTCTTGGTGAATAATCCTTTTAATGTACTGTTGGATCCTATTGGCTAGTATTTTGGTGAGAATTGTTGCATCCATGTTCATCACGGATATTGGTCTGTAATTCTCCTTTTTGATGGGGTCTTTGTCTGGTTTGGGGATCAAGGTAATGGTGGCCTCATAAAACGAATTTGGAAGTTTTCCTTCCATTTCTATTCTTGGAACAGTTTCAGAAGAATAGGTATTATTCTTTAAAAGTTTGGCAGAGGGCGCCTGAGTGGCTCAGTTGGTTGAGCGACTGCCTTCGGCTCAGGTCATGATCCTGGAGTCCCGGGATCGAGTCCCCCATTGGGCTCTCTGTTCAGCAGAGAGTCTGCTTCTCCCTCTGACCCTCCCCCCTCTCATGTTCTCTCTCTCTATCTCATTCTCTGTCTCCAATAAATAAATAAATAAATCTTTCAAAAAAATAAATAAAAGTTTGGTAGAATTCCCCTGGGAGGCCATCTGGCCCCGGGCTCTTGTTTGTTGGGAGATTTTTCAGGACTGCTTCAATTTCCTTACTGGTTATAGGTCTGTTCAGGTTTTCTATTTCTTCCTGGTTCAGTTTTGGTAGTTGATACATCTCTAGGGATCCATCCATTTCTTCCAATTTATGTAATTTGCTGGCATAGAGTTGCTCATAATATGTTCTTATAATTGTTTGTATTTCTTTTTTTTTTTTAAAGATTTTATTTATTTATTAGAGAGTGAGCGAGAGAGAAACAGCATGAGAGGGGAGAAGGTCAGAGGGAGAAGCAGACTCCCCCGCTGAGCCGGGAGCCCGATGTGGGACTCGATCCCGGGACTCCAGGATCATGACCTGAGCCGAAGGCAGTCGCTTAACCAACTGAGCCACCCAGGTGCCCTTATAATTGTTTGTATTTCTTTGGTGTTGGTTGTGATCTCTCCTCTTTCATTCATGATTTTGTTGATTTGGGTCATTTCTCTTTTTTTTTTTTTATAAGTCTGGCCAGGGGTTTATCAATCTTGTGAATTCTTTCAAAGAACCAGCTCCTAGTTTTGTAGACCTGTTTTACTGTTTTTTTGGTTTCTATTTCACTGATACTGCTCTGATCTTTATTATTTCTCTTCTCCTACTGGGTTTAGGCTTTATTTGCTGTTTTTTCTCCAGCTCCTTTAGGTGTAGGGTTATGTTGTATATTTGAGACCTTTCTTATTTCTTGAGAAAGGCTTGTATTGCTACATACTTTCCTCTTAGAACGGCCTTTGCTGCATCCCAAAGCTTCTGAACAGTTGTGTTTTCATTATCATTTGTTTCCATGATTTTTTAAATTCTTCTTGAATTTCCTGGTTGACCCATTCATTCTTTCATAAGATGCTCTTTAGCCTTCATGTATTTGAGTTCTTTCTGACTTTCCTCTTGTGACTGAGTTCTAGTTTAAAAGCATTGTGAGCCAAAAGTATGCAGGGAATAATCCCAGTCTTTTGGTACTGGTTGAGACCTGATTTGTTACCTAGGATGTGATCTATTCTATAGAAAGTTCCATGGGCAATAGAGGAGAATGTGTATTCCATTGCTTTGGGATGGAATGTTCTGAATATGTCTGTGAAGCCCATTTGGTCCAGTGTGTCATTTAAGGTCTTTATTTCCTTGTTGATCTTTTGCTTAGATAATCTGTCCATTTCAGTGAGGGGGGTGTTAAAGTCCCCCACTATTATTGTATTGTTGTCAATGTGTTTCTTTGCTTTTGTTATTAATTGCCTTATATATTTGACTGCTCCCATGTTAGGGGCATAGATATTTACAATTGTTAGATCTTCTTGTGGGATAGACCCTTTAAGTAGGATATAGTGTCCTTCCTCATCTCTTTTTACAGACTTTGTTTTAAAATATTATTTGTCTGATATAAGGATTGCCTCCCCAGCTTTCCTTTGGTGTCCATTAGCATGGTAAATCGTGTACCACCTCCTCACTTTCAATCTGGGGGTGTCTTGGGGTCTAAAATGAGTCTCTTGTAGACAGCATATCGATGGGTCTTGTTTTTTAATCCAATCTGATAGCCTATGTCTTTTGATTGGGGCATTTATCCCATTTACTTTCAGGGTAACTATTGAGAGATATGAATTTAGTGCCATTGTATTGCTGTAAGGTGACTGTTATTGTATATTGTCTGTGTTCCTTTCTGGTCTATGCTGCTTTTAGGCTCTCTCTTTGCTTAGAGCACCCCTTTCAACATTTCTTGTAGGGCTGGTTTCGTGTTTGCAAATTCCTTTAGTTCTTGTTTGTTCTGGAAGCTTTTTATCTCTCCTTCTATTTTCAATGACAGCCTAGCTGGATATAGTATTCTTGGCTGCATATTTTTCTGGTTTAGTGCTCTGAAGATATCATGCCTGTCCTTTCTGGCCTGCCAGGTCTCTGTGGATAGGTCTGTTGTCAATCTAATGTTTCTACCATTATAGGTTACAGACCTCTTGTCTGGAACTGCTTTCAGGAATTTCTCTTTGTCTCTGAGACTCGTAAGTTTTACTATTTTGGATTGGTTTTACTCCTAAGTTTTACTATTTGGATTTTGATGCTTGTTTCCTTCCCCTCATTAGGGAAGTTCTTTGCTATAATTTGCTCCAATATACCTTCTGCCCCTCTCTCTCTTTCTTCTTCTTCTGGGATCCCAATTATTCTAATGTTGTTTCATCTTATGGTATCGCTTATCTCTCAAATTCTGCCCTCGTCATCCAGTAGTTGTTTATCTCTCTTTTGGATAAAGAGATTTTCCATCATTTGTCTTCTATATCGCTGATTCTCTCCTCTGCCTAATTTATTTCAGCCGTTAATGCCCCCATTTTTGATTGCACCTCATTAATAGTCTTTTTGATTTCGACTTGGTTAGATTTTAGTTCTTTTATTTCTCCAGAAAGTGTTTCTATAATAACTTCCATGCTTTTTTCAAGCCCAGCTAGTATCTTTAAAATCATGATTCTGAACTCTAGGTCCTACTAGTGTCCATACTGAGTAGGTCCCTGGCCGTCGGTACTACCTCTTGTTCTTTTGGTTGAGGTGATTTTTTTCTGTCTTGTCATTTTGTCCAGAGAATAGATGAATGAGAGAACAAAATGCTAACAGGGTAACAACATCCCCAAAAAATATACTCTAAACAAATCAGAGAAGACCTGAGACCAGGGGAAATAAAGGGAAAGAAAGAAGAAAGAAAGAGAATAAAAAAGAGAAAGAAAAAGATAAAAACAAAAACAGAATGAAACAAAAAAATCAGTATATGATCAAATATTATCAGGTTGGTGCATAGATCAGTGCCACACACTAGATGTTTTGTGTATTTTGGTCTGTTAGAAGAAAGTGCCTCCCAAAATTTTAAAGAAAGAAAAATTATATATGTACAAAAATAAGGGTTGATATGATAAAGGGATGGAATATGAGTGTAAAGATGAAAATTATAAAAGATTTCATAAAAGGAATTGATGATAAGAAGTTGGTTGAAAAAGAAAGAAGAGGATTTAAAAAGAAAGAAAGAAAGAAGAAAAAAAAGGGGGGAGACAACGTGATCAGACAGGAGAGTAGAACAAAGGCATACACTAGAGATTTAGGGTATATTTTGATCTGTTAGAGGAAACTGTATCTCTATATTTTAAAGAGAGAATAACTAATATATATATATATATATATATATATATATATATATATATATATATATGCCAAAAATAAGGTTAACTACTATGAAGGGATAGAATATGACTCTAAAAATGAAAAATAAAAATATTTTTTAAAAAAGGGATTGATATGATGGTTGAAAAAGCGAAAAAGAAAAATTCAAAAAAAAAGACGGTTAAAAAAATTAACTTTGAAAGACTAAAGAATCATGGTAAAAAAGCCATGAATTCTATGTGCAGTATTCCCCTAGCGCTGGAGTTCTGCTGTTCTCATTGATCGATAAACTTGGTCTTGGCTGGCTGTTCTTGCTGATCTTCTGGGGGAGGGGCCTGTTGCCGTGGTTCCCGAATGTCTTTGCTGGAGGCGGAATTGCCTGGCCCTTGTCATTCTGGGCTAAGTAATCTGCTTGGGTTTGCTCTCGGGAGCTTTTGTTCCCTGCAAGCCTTCTGTACAGCTTTGGAGGACAAGAGTGAAAATGGCGGCCTCCCAGTCTCTGCCCTGGAGGAGCCTAGAATTCGGGGCCCTGCTCCTCAGTGTACCCCCAGAGGAAAGCAGTCAATCACTCCTGTCTCCCTGGTCTCCGGCTGCACTCCATGCTCACCAGGCCTGTGACTGAGCGTTTCTATCTCTGGCACCCGACTTGGTGTGGAGTCTCCAAACCCAGCAGATCCCTGCGCGGTGCTCCCGCACCATTCCCCCCAGGGGAGGTAAGGGAGTCTTTTCAGATCTGCTGCTTGTTGGGTCCCTGCTGGAGGAGCAGTGGCCTGACTGTGTTGCAGAACACAGTTTATGGCAACCCCGAGCTGAGAGCCCACACCTCGGCTCCGTCTCTGCAGCTGGCTTTCCTGCTCCGATACCTGGGAGCTCTGCCACACTCAGGCACCCCCGGTGTTTCTGTGACCCTGAGGCTCCTGAGACTACACTGTCCCGTGAGGGTTCCACCCCCCACTTAGCCACTGGAGCGACGTGCCTCAGCGGAGCCGACTTCTAAAAGTTCCTATTTTTTGCTCCGCTGCTCTATCACTTGCCAGAAGTGGCCATTGGAGGCCCCCCTCCCCCGCCATCTCTCCTCCCGAATATCGCCTCGGATTCACTTTTCCGCACATCCTACCTACCAGAAAGTGGTCGCTTTTCTGTTCAAAGAGTTGCTGCTATTCTTTTCTTCGATCTCTTGTTTAGGTCATTGGTGTTCAGAATGGTTTGATCCCTATCCAGCTGAATTCCTGGGACCAGGAGAAATCCAGGTCTCCTACTCCTCTGCCATCTTGCTCCACCTCCCCCAGGGAGATTTTAAGTAAATTGTCCTGGGTTACACTTTACTAAAATCTTGAATGTCCCAGAAGATTAAAAAGCAAGGGATGAGCCTTGGGTGTTATATGCAACTAATGAATTATTGAACACTACACCAAAAACTAATGATGTACTACTCTACCCTGGCTAACTGAACATAATAATAAAAAAAAATTAAGACAGAAACAGGTGATTTATTTTTACTTCTAGGTGGACTTAAGATCAAAGGTCCATGACGTAAAACCTTAAGACCCAGAAGTTAAAAAGTACATATTAATATATATATCATTACCAGTCATCTAAATATAAAATAGTTACATCAAAAACGCACAAAAAAGAAATAAAGAAAAGACTGAGAACATTGACAACAAAAACTTTTTATAAATCTAGCAATGAGTAAATTTCCTTGATAAATAAAAAGGCTTTAGAGATAAAGAAGTATTAGAAACATTAAAATAGTAATATGATAATGATATTAGCAGGTGATAAATGGGAAAGTAATATGAGTAATATGTAAATGTCAGGAAATTTACTTAAACTTTCTAATTAATAACCTTATTAGATTTATAGCAGATTTAGAAAATGGATAATTTTGGGTTGACATCAAAACCAGCAGCTTGATATTAAATCGATGCAACTTTTGGGGAATGGGTAGAGTGTATGAGTGTGTGTGGTGTGTGTGTGTGTGTGTGTGTAGTAAAATATACAGTAAATTTAGGAAATGGGGGTGGATTTTTTATTTGTAACTTCTTATTTTAAATATTTTATCATAAATATATCTTAGTTCTATAATTGAAATACTAATTTCTTTTTAAAAGCAGCTTTTGGTGTTGTTAACAATGACATAGGAAAGGGACTTAAAAAGATAATCCAAAATTGTAGTTATTATTTCTATCACTATTACTTAGCTATCGTTTTTATAGCACAGAGCTCATATATTAAAATAACTTTATAGCAAAAGAACATATATGTTAAAGCATTATTGCAAGCATAGTTTTTTAATTTTCTTAATAAACACTCATTAAACATAAACTCATGTACTTAACATTTTCAAATTGAATATTTATTTTCACAACTAACATTTGCCAAAATGAACCAAATCTTTGCTATTTAGATTATTATTAAAATGCCCTATGTTATAATACTTTCCATATAATACCTATTAGAATTTTTCTAACCTTTGTTGAAAATGTAGGTACCAGTGAATGAAAGGAAAAATAAATATCATGACAATTGGATTCTAGTTCTATTACCGACTATATAACAAAAATACCAGTCATTGAAGTGCCTTTTCATAGGTATAGTAAAAGAACATGAGGTCTTATTGATCTCCACCTAAACTATGTACTCTTGGGAAATAAATTTTTGCCTTTTTCATAAAGGAGTACCCACTTTACAAAGATGTACTAATTGAAGGCTCTCTGTGATCTCCTGATATTTGCTCATTTAAAGTAAAGCCTTACATTAGTACCACATTAAGTGAAAGTATAGCAACCTCTACTTATCTTTAAATCTCTTACTTCTCAAAATAAATAAATGAATGAATCTTTTACTTCTCATTCTCTGTAAATATCTACCAAAGAAGTAACTTAAAGTAGCCCTTAGGAGTCCTTCTTTGCCAGGGAAGAGCCACACATTGAAGAATTCAGATCTGGTTTGTATGAAACATATGCACAAACACACACAGACTTATTCCCCTTGGATCTGCAAAAGGAGACTACATTTAGAAAACAGATGTATTTGTTATCATTTGCTGTATATTCACAAGAAGATTGATCAAAAAGAATGCACTGAGTGCCCCAGAATTTATGATTATGGTAGGCATTTTATCATAACACACTAATTTATTATTCAATCCACATTCATAGAAAGATCTACAGAATGTACAGTGATGTGGCCCAAATCCTCCGACTACTAAAAGGAGAAATAAAGTTATTATTAGACTAAATTTTGAAGAATTTGACTTATAATTTTCATCCTGATTCAGCCTCAGAAGAGATACCAAAAAGAGTTACAATCAAGATAGTCACTAAGCTTTGTTTCTTTCTAATGAGTATGAGGCTATGAAAGAAGACTTCACTGACAAGTGATTCACTTTTCACCAGAAAGAGCCTTCTTTCACTCTCCAATAAAGAGCATGGCTTCCACAGACTTTTTTTTTTTTTATGTTATGTTAGTCTTCATTAGTTTTTGATGTAATGTTCCATGATTCATTGTTTGCGTATAACACCCAGTGCACAGACTCTTAATTATAGAGAACAAACTGATGGTCACCAGAGGGGAGGGGGTGTGGGGGGATGGGTTAAATAGGTGATGGACATTAAGGAGTGCACGCGTTGTCATGGGCACAGTGTTGAATCACTATATTGTACAACTGAAACTAATATAACACTGTGTGTTAACTAACTGGAACTAAAATAAAATCTTAAAAAAAAGAGTATGACTTCCATGGCTGAAAGTCCCTTGTCTGGAGGCTCCCTGAGAATGATATAAACAACCAGAATTTAACCTAACACATAAGCATCTCTGATTCTAAAGACTGTTAAGGAAGCCAAAGTCTTGACTTTACTTTGTTCTCCCCCCAAGACCCCTGAGCAAGTATGGTTCTCCTCTAAAATATGTTAGCAGCCTACTAAGTAGATGTCTGTGCCAGAAGACAATTCTTTGTGTCTGAAAAACAAACTAGGCTGAGGCTAACAGGATGTCATCCATGGTTTTGAGTTGTTTCTATAATCTTGTGCAAACTGATGACCTTGAACTGGTAAATCTCCAATGGTATACTTTAAGTTCAAAGAAAATGTACTGAAGTGGAACCAAAGTGACTGAATGAAGTTACTGAGGCAGACATCAAGTAGGGCAGTACTCAAAGGGCAAAGATGAAAGAATAAGCTTTCTTTTGTTATATGGATTTTCTTCAGAAAAAGTCATACAGTATTTTAAAGTCACTTAACCTACCTAATTGTAAATGCTCACATAGAATTGTAAGTGAATCATTTTCTTAAAGCTATGTGATGATTACTATTGAGTTAAATGCTTTAAAAATTGTCCAGTTGTAGAACTGCAGTATTAAAAACTATTCTTTAAAGGTTCTTGATAGTGAAGCTTGGTGAGCTCAAGCCAAGGAAGTAAAAATCAGGTCAAGATAGTTAATTCTACCTATTTCATTTTCCATTTTTGCCTTTCAATAATGCTTATAATGATGCAATGTGATGAGACAAATTCAGGATAAAGAATCTGGTCAAGTCCTTTGAATAAAAAAAGACAAATATCAGGAGCTTATCCCTAAAGTTCAATTTTTTAATATATGAAAATCCAAGGTACACATTAAATGTTTAAATGCCATAATAACATATACTCTATAATCAAATGATCCAATAAAAAATATCAAGGAAATTAAGGTTTTTATTTTGTGGTTTAGAATTAATGTTTTTCCCTCCTTTATGGTTTTTTCATCAACATTCTTCTTATAAGCTTTATTAAGAAAATTTTATTTCAGTTCACATGAAAGATGTAGGGAGGGCTGTCTTATCGATCAGACACCTGGCTGTTAATGAAAATCAATAATTGACATGTGGCTGCAACTTGGCCATCAACAAGGAAGCAATGCACATATGTTGAAATAAAAGACTATACACTCAGTCCATTGTGACCTAAGAGAAGAATCACTGCTACTGTGGTCTTGCCACCAGTGTATTTGCTGTATCTTTAGCCTCCATTGATCATTCACAGCTGTCATGTGTGAGATGATAAACAGAATTTATAATACTTCAATTTTATTATTTTCTCTCTTTTACCTCCAAAGAATATCAATTTGGAAACTTCTCAGCTTTTAACCCTTTGCTCATTCTTTCTTTGGAACTAAAACAGTTGACCCTTGGACTACACTAGTTTGAACTATGTGGGTCCGCTTACAGATGAATTTTTTTTTTTTTTTTGATACAGGACTGCAATTGTATTTTCTCTTCCTTATGATTTTCTTAATAACATTTTCTTTTCTCTAGCTTACTTTATTGTAAGAATACAGAATATAACACACATACAAAATTCATGTAAATTGACTGTTTATGTTACTGGTAAGGCTTCCAGTCAACAGTGGGCTATTGGTAGTTCGGTTTTGGGGAAGTCAAAAGTTATATATGAATTTTCAACTGTGCAGGGGTCAGTGCCCCAACTCCCCCATTGTTCAAGGGTCAACTGTAGTCACTTATACATGGCTTACTTTAAGCCAGAGGGGCCTCTGCTTGCCTGTTGTGGTCCTGTATATAGGAAAGCCCACTGTGGTTGCTTTGTGTCAAGAAGACAGCAGTGCCTATCAGAATCTTAATTCCCCTTCAGCCAAAGCAAAGGAGGGTTGCTGCTTCATAGACTTATGCCTACAAGAAGGACCTTGCAGTGGCCATCAACCTCATACCCTAGCATTTTAGTTCCATTTCTCCATATCAAGCAGCATAATTCTACAATATTTCCTCAAATACAGTCTTTGCGTTGCATGGTTCTGATATGCATGAGTTTTAGTTATCCTGGTTTAGTTAAATAACACTAATCCCCCAACAAATTTCAGATACCACAATATATTAACAGTGAGTAATGGCATAAAATGCAAACTTTGCTACTAGCTCTTTAGTGCACAAATCACTACTTAAATGACAAATGTACATCAGGATCAGTGACCAATCACATCCCTTCTTTCAAAGTCTACAAATGATTGCTCATTGCACTTCTGTTATTGAGTTCATGCACAGGCTATTGTGTTGCCTTTTTGTCTCCTAGTGACAAACTCACTGTCATTTTATGAAATAAATAAATAAATAAATAATAAAAAGATAATTGAAGAGAGAATTGCCTAACAAAGGGGTAAGTGGAGCATAAAGGCGAAAGGTGATAAGGCTAGAAGTGAAATTACAGTAGAGTCACAGACTTTCATATCCTGTTGGTTGAGGATTGCCTCTGGAGCTCTAACCCCCATCCTATACTTGTACTACTGGGCTGCCCGTGCAAGGGCCATGCAATCTGAGTTTGTTCTCAATACAACAAAGAATGCTCTTGGGCAGATAAGCAGGGAGACTAGGAGGTCACTTGTGGTGGAACCTTGTAAACATGCACAGAAACTGTCTATTTCCCTCTGCTAATACGTTAAAGTTGGGTCAAGGGAATGTGGCATTTGGCACTACAGGTTTCCTAGAAATACTGTAGAGAGGTTTATTTTCTTCTGTAAGCTAGGGTTGGAAAACCTTTTCTATAAAGGGCCAGACAGTAAAAAATGTAGTCTGTGGGTCTCCTTATGGGTCTCTTTGTTGTAACCATATGGTTATTATAGAGTGAAAGCCTATAATAATCGGCTATAAACAATAGGCAAACAAATGAGGGATGTTCAATAAAACTTTATGGCTACTGAAATATGAATTTCACAAAATGCAAATATTCACTAAATGCATCACTAAATATTATTCTTTACTTTGCTCTTTACAATGCTTATAATGTAAAAACCAAAGCCATACAAAACAGATAGTGGGCTAGATTTGGCCTGTGGGCCATGGTTTGTCAACCCTTGCTCTTAGAATGCCAATATGATATAAATATTTGGAGAAAATGGCACTTGGCAAATGTTTGTTGGTTATAATAAATCAAATAAGTCTTCATTTTTGAAAGAAAGGAACTGAATTACATATATATAGCAATTTGTGTATCAGATTTTACTCATTAGAGTGGCCTTCCCCAGCCAATCATCATAAAACAGCAACATGGGCCTTTATCCTGAACTCCTCATCCCACTTTCTTGACTTTATATTTCTCTATAACTAGTCATCACATGAACTATTTCATACTAATGTATATGTTTGTTTATTGTCTCCTGAATATAATTTAAGCTACAACAGGCCAGAGACTTTTACTATTTAGTTTACCAGCACTAAGAACCATGACTAAAAGTTAGTATGAATATTTGTAGCAGAAATAGACAATTCAAAAAGAGTGAGTTAGTAATCTGAGAACCTAAGAAATGCTGAGGAACCAGCTATAGAAGGGAGACAATTATAATCCAATTTCATAATTAATACTTTCCAGTAATTGGGGGAGAGATTTTAAAAATACAATATCTATTTTTTCCCAATGTGGGGAAAAAAAGCAATATTAGCAGAATTATCAGAAAGTTTCATTTTTTATTCAACACGTGAACACCTATATAAAAATGATTTTAGTCTAATAGAATTATAATTAGACTGACAAATATATGAAACTGTTATTTATTCATGCCCATGCTTCAGAGGTGGACATTGGCAATGGTCACCTATAGAGATTCCTGTAAACAAGAAACTTAAAGAGAAATTGGAATTATGTACAACAAAGGTATCTCTAACTAGAACCTTGTAGGACAATAGACCAAGTAAAGCTTAAAGATAGTATAATATGTGAAAATAATTTATTTGTATAATTGCTATAAAATATACTTAATTTAATTATCCTTATAGTAAAGAATAATATGTTTTTAAATTCTTATCTGGATAAAGATCAAATTGATACATTCAAATTTTGATGCAGAAGCATAGTTATATGCTTTTATAAGTGAACTCATGTTGTTATAAACTTCCTTTTTTTTAAAAGATTTTATTTATTTATTTGTCAGAGAGAGAGTGCACATGCACAAGCAGGGGGAGTGGCAGGTAGAGGGAGAAGGGGGCTCCCAGCTCAGCAGGGATGCGGGACTTGATCCCAGTCAGAAGCTTACTGCTATGATGTTTCTTAGCTGGGTTTGCTCTGTGAACCATAACAGCCTCAACCCCAGTGACTAGCGGCTTAAGTGTGAACAAAAATTTACCAGCAATGAATAATATATAACACTTCAAAATATTACTCCCACCGGGGCGCCTGGGTGGCTCAGTTGGTTAAGTAACTGCCTTTGGCTCAGGTCATGATCCCGGAGTCCTAGGATCGAGCCCCGCATCGGGCTCCCTGCTCAGTGAGGAGCCTGCTTCTCTCTCTGTCTCTGCCCGCCACTCACCCTGCTTGTGCTCTCTCTCTCTCGCTCGCTCGCTGTCAAATAAATAAATAAATACACAAAAAATATTACTCTCACCATCAATTATTGAATCACTTAAGTTTTTCACATGTGTTCCTGTTGATATTTCTCACAGCATCTCAGAAATATGTAATATTATTCCCAATCTCCATATTAAGGGACACCAACATTTGGAATACTTACTTATCTTACTAAAGATCACAAAGCTCACACAACTCTGTTTCAGTTTTACCAAAATGAGTAAATGTCATGCACCAAGAGGTATTTGGGATTGTTGGTGAGGAATGAGGTCTTGAAGCCTGTAGGTAAGCCACAAGTCTTGAAATAATTAAAACTGTTTTTTTAAAAACTCCTTACATTTCTAGTAAATGCACATTAATATGGGCTTACATAAATATGTGCACATGCATAGTATGTACTTACATGTATATATAACTATATTTTCAAAAGTTTAAATCTAGTATGGAAACTTATTTTTGGTTTGGTGTTTTGTTGTTGATAGAAAATGGAATATTCAATTTTTTGTTTATAATTTGCTTTTATACTTAAAAAAACTAATTAATTAAATGTACAACTATACTCCCACATGACAAAGATAATAGGGATTTCTGAGGCATCAACATTTTCACTTTCCCCATCTCTTGCTTACTGGAGAGAAATTGAAATTGGCATCACCCTCATCATTGAAATTATTATCTCCCTCTCTCAGTAGGTATGGTTTGATTCCTTGAGTAATATGTATAGTTAATATGACTCTAGTGTAATAGCATAAATTAAATGTGCCTATCCTCTTTGGTATTTATTCATGCATTTTACTCTTGCTATTAAATCATCCCTTGGTGGATATATCATTATGTGTATAGATCATTATCTACAAATGTACATTTGTATTTCTAAACCACATTAATGCTGCATGGTCTTAAAAGAATTCCTCAAAAGTCAGACATCAAGGCTACGTGAGTGTGAAACAGAACTAACATAAAATTCTTCAAAACTTTGACACTGAGTAAAAATATATCCTAAATTCTGGTTATATCAGATAATATTTCATATTCATAAAAAATGCAAAAAAGCCCAGGTTGCACATGTGAAATGTTATTATGTAGAACACAAATCATGAAAAAGCAAAAAGGTTTAGGCATAATGAAAACAGCACTTTTTGTGATTTATTTAGTCACATATTATATAGTTTTCAAGAAGGAAACATTTTCAGTGATGTTTTACACACATATTTTTTTGCAAATCATGTGTCTTACAATATCAGCTTATGTATCTCTTAAACATAAATATGCAGTGGCTACAAAAATATTGTACATGCTGTTAACAGCAGCTTTATTTGTAATAGCTAACTCTGAGAAGATCCCAGGTGCCCATCAATAGAAAAATGGATAAACAATTATTAATAAACAATTACAAAGAATGAGCTATTGGTATAAACAATCTCCTGGATGAATCATCAAAATATTATGCTGTTTGACAGAAACCTTAAAGAGTATGAAATGTGTGAGTACATTCTTATGAAGTTCAAGAATAGGCCGAACAAATTTAAGGTGAAAAAAATTTTAAGGAGTGGTTCTCTTTGGAGATATGGAAGCTGGGGACTAATTAAAAAGGGGTATGAGGAAACTTTCTGGGATAATGGTAATGTTCTATATCTTGTTAGGGGTTTGAATTATATAGGTATATGTATTTGGCAAAACTCATTTAAGGATACACAAGAATTATGCATTTTACTATATGTTAAATTTACCTAAAAGCTCTAAAATATATTGAAATCTAGTTAATAATAAGCATGCCAGTGTTTTTAGGATGAAGTGTATCTATGTCTACAACTTTGAATGCATTAAAACTTTGATGGATGACCTTAATATTAACTATAAAATTGGCTGAGTATATAGATGCTCACTTTATGATTCTTTTAACTTATTACAGAAAATTTTGGGAAAATAAAATAATTAAAAACATGTTTTCTTTTCTTTTTCTAAAGATTTTATTGATTTATTTGCCACAGAGAGAGAGAGAGAGAGCACAAGCAGGGGGAGCGGCAGGCAGAGGGAGAAGCAGGCTTCTCGCTGAGCAGTGAGCCTGATGCAGGGCTCGAACCCAAGACTCCAGGATCATGACCTGAGCTGAAGGCAGATGTTTAACTGATTGAGCCACCCAGGTGTCCCCAAAACAGATATTTTCAATATAACTGGATTGGTGTAATAAAAGTGGTAAGCACAAAATGCTAAGACATTACAAAAGATGGACAGGATGCAGCTAAGGGGTGGGCAGATAGTGAAGCAGGGTTGGACAAACAAAGAAAGGGGTGATAAAAGGAGTAAGACACTGAAGCAAAAGGCATTGGATATGTATCAACCGTACTGCAACTAGTGTATAGCTTCAAACCTGAGAAAACGAGTTGTGAAATTTGATAAAGATTAGAGGTATCCTATCAAGACATTTTTGATGGAGAGAAAATAGGAAAAACCTACTGGTTAAATTTGAAATGGTAGACAGTGAAGGATAAATACACTGATAAAGAATGGGCTCTACCTGGGTGGTGGGGGACTAATGAAGGTTTTTATTATTATTATTACTATTATTATCATCATCATCATTATTATTTTGCATTTTAGTGATTATGCTAAAAGTCAAGATAAATTGATTTGCCAGTAGTGAGTTGGAGAGAGATTGGAGATAGGGAGATCATTATGTAGCTTATTTATGTGTTGTAAGAAAAAATAAGTTCATCTGAGAAACACATGATTTACCCCGGATCTGCAGGCATAAGGTGATAAAGCTTCAACCAATGTAGTGAAAATTCTGATGTAAATCAGACAGGCTCTGATAACTGATTAGCTACGGAAGGCAGAACAATTCTGATGACAGACTTCAGAGCCACATTAGATGGAAATATTGCTGATGGCGTATATTCTAGACAGGATCTTAATGATTTTTTATAGTAGGAAATATAATGACCTTGTTTGAATTGTAGAGCTTTTATTTAATAATTATACCATGTATTTCACAGTCACAGACAAGTAGGATTTTTACATTCATATCTAAAAGTTGCTTTATTCACATGGATAATTTGCTCTTTGAAGAAATAATACAGACATAAAAGTTAAATAAAAAAGAATATTTTTGAACACTTGCAATAAGAAACTCTTATTTTAAAAACAATAAACAAGGGGCACCTGGGTGGCTCAGATGGTTAAGCATCTGCCTTCGGCTCAGGTCATGATCCCAGAGTCCTGGGATCGAGTCCCACATCAGGCTCCCTGCTCCTTGGGAGCCTGCTTCTCCCTCTGCCTCTCTCTCTCTCTCTCTCTGTCTCTCATGAATAAATAAATAAAATCTTTAAAAAAAATAAAAAATAAAAATACTAACTTAATAGTTCTCCATACCTATCCTTAGAATAAAACTTAAAATACAGTTTGAATTCTTATGAAATGTCTGTGATAATTACATTTTGAAGATATGTTATTGAAATGTAAAGCTTATGAGAAATTGATCAAATAGAGAATTTTAAATCAAGGGGAAATAGTTAATATATTTATAATTCTGTGTGCATAAAACTAATTTATAAAACATGAAAGAGAAATAAATATAATAGAGAATATTTTACTTTTTCAATTACCTACTTTCTTATATCTCTAATGTGTTCTCCAGAGAACTAGTCCTAAATGTCAGTAAAATCTTGAAGAAAAATCATATATTAAGAATTAAATGTATGTCAGGCTTTTATACTGGCACTTAAAAAAGTCACTTTCAGCACAACTCATCATTAATAGGTTAAATGTGGGCAAAAGGGTAGAAGAAATAAAACAGATTTCATAATTACACAGATCTCTGCACTCAAACTCTACCTTAACATACTTAGTAAAAGGTAGAAATTAAGAATGTTTCTCATCTTTGTCAAAATCAAATGATCAAGAATATATTATCAACATAAGTTTTTTGTACAAAGTAAATGAGATATGGTATATGGTGGTGCTTTAGTATTAGGTATTAAAAATACATCATTGGTGAAGTAATTTTATAATTCCTAAATGTTCAGTTGCTGAGGAGAGATATAGATTCATAATATTTTCTTCTGCTTGAATTAGGAAAATTATTCAGGTAATAACAATCTTCTATTTACAGTCTGTTTTTCAGATCTTCAAAGGATTATAAATAAAGGAGATTTTCATATGAATACAAAGTTTATATTGATAAATATTACACTTAAAAGTTAATGCTTCATATATATGTATGTATGAGATTTGTTCATTTTGGACATCTACTAAGAGCAGTCAAATAAGTTGTAATTTCAATACGGCAAATATTTACTGAAAGCCTACTAGAAGTAACAATGTACCTGAAGTTAGAAATGTAAAGTTCTTGGGATGCCTGAATGGCTTAGTCCACTAAGCATCAGACTCTTTTTTTTTTTTAAGATTTTATTTATTTATTCATGAGAGACAGAGAGAGGAAGAGAGAGGGAGAGAGGCAGAAGGAGAAGCAGGCTCCCAAGGAGCAGGGAGCCTGATGCGGGACTCGATCTCAGGACCCTGGGATCATGACCTGAGCCGAAGGCAGACGCTTAACCATCTGAGCCACCCAGGCAACCTAAGCATCAGACTCTTGATTTTGGCTCAGGTCATGACCTCAGGGTCGGGAGATCAAGCCCCAAGTTGGGCTCCATGCTGGGTGTGGAGCCTGCTTGAGATTCTCTCTCTCCATCTCCCTCTGCCCCTCTGCCTTTCCCCCCACTATCTAAAAAAAACAAAAAGCAAATTTCCTTTCTCCAGTTTGCTTATAATTCAGGAAAGGGAGTTAATCTATTACATTAGAACAAATATACTCATGAATTTATACTTGTAGCTCTGAATACTTGCTAATGATCCTTCAGAACCAAGACATGTATCAATTTCTAATTAGGCTTGGGCATGAGTTTGAATTACATTTGCTGTCAGAAGAACGTTCAGGGATTTGATCAAATTGTTAGTGAGTCATCATCTACATTGTATCAGAGCTGTTCTAATTTATCACATGATCTAATTTAATACTTTGAGTTAGAAGTATAATCTCTATTTTAGAGATTTTAAAGTTACATCTCAATAGTATTACCAAATTTGTGACTACTCAAAAAGTATTTAACCATGGATATGTCTATGATCTACTTTATAAATGTGTGAAAGGGAAGAAAAAGTCAAGTTGCTAGTAGTTTCATTCTAAACAAAATACCTACATTCCAAAAAGGATAAGACATAAAACAAATGAAAAAATCTATGGAGAAAATGTCTAAATGGAAAAGAAAAAGGAGGCTTCTGTTTATTGGAGAACAGAAGACATGCTGACGTGCCCTCTAGTTATAACACCAATACACCTGGGCAAATTTCAACAATACAACTATTTTTTTGCATTGCCGGATTTAAATGAAAGTGAGAAAAAACTACAAGGGCACAACCAAGTAGCTGAAAGAAGAGTGAGGTAAAACCTGGGAGAGAGCTAACTGAATACAGAAGTCAGCACTTCCCTGTGGCAAATGTCTATGCCTGTGATAGGATCTGAAGCACCTGCCCTGGGCCTAACATAAGGTGGAAGAGTGAACCAGATACTTTGCGTGAAGTCTGGAGCTTTGAAGAGGGCTGACAGGGCTCACGTCAGTGGTGCCCCTCATTCTTGGTTGAAGCTAACTCATCCTCACTGGACAAAAGCATCCCCAAATTAGGTCCCCCAAAGCCCCACAGAGTAAATGAAATTAACAATGACTTCAAAATATTACACAACACACAAAGAATCAAACTAACAAAAATGAGACTTGTCAGAAACAACAGACAACAGGCTTAGACCCTCAAACTTTAGATGTTGAAATTACTCATCACAGGATATAAATTAAACATGTAAAACATTTAAGCAAATAATAGATGAAATTAAAACATAAGATGAGAACATAAATGATTATTTTATAAATCTCAAACAAAAGAGAGAACTTTCAGAAATGGGAATTGTTGAAATTACAAATCCACAGGGGCCTCATATGTCATTCTATATCATTATATAGATGATTTTAGACATAAAAATTCAATATACAAAAAACTCAATTTCACTGTTAAGAGAAATATAAATGTAATGACAAGAACATGGGAGTTTTCACTGTATAATTTTTTCTACTATTGCTATGCTAGAAAATTTTTATAAGTTTTTTTTTTAAGACAGAAAACTGGTTGAGAAGACACTTAAGCTGGCATTATTGTTTAATTTGGTGATGCTATATTCTTATAAACTTTCCAGAAGGACATTGGATCATATGTCACAACAGCTTTACCTTCCCACCCAATAATTTTTCATCTAGTAATCTTTATAAAGAACACTCAAAGGTCAAGAAAAAGTCTTAATGAATGCAGATGCTAATGATGGCATTATTTACAGAAAAAAGAATTGGATGCCACCAAATGTTTAGAAATAAGTTTGAGCTAAAAAAACTTGTGGCGTTTCCATGTAAATAAGAATTAGTAAGCTTCTTGATAAGATGTATTTTAAAATGTTAATGAAATATAAATTTACATATATAAATAATGAATAAAAACAACAAAAATAACAATTTTAAGTAAGTCAATAAATCCACATATACTTATATATTATACCTATCTAGATAATCACAGACTTTATGAAGACAAATGTTAATAGGTATGTCTTTATATAAATGTAGATAGATAGTTATGGCTTTACATACTCACACACACATACATAGAAATTTGAGAAAGGAAATACATCATTCTGTTAACAATGACTGTACTTAAGTTATAAGCTGATTTTTCTTATCTATACTATTATATATTTATCAGATTTTCAATACTTGCATTAGTAGAATGAAGAAAATTATCTCAAGAAAATACTATTTTGATCAATACAAAACCAAATTAATCCTATTTCTAAGGAATTGTCTAATAAACAGTCAGGATCAGAATATAAATCCAATAATGATATTTTGATGCAAATATTTTCCATTAACCACTACCACCAAATTTTATTTCATAGCTTACATGAATCATACATAAGTGTAAGTCAATCTAAGCACTTGAAAGTAAGTGATTAATGTTTTACCTTTAAATCAACCTTCTGAACTATTTATGATGATTACTGTGTGATTTGTAATAAAATTCTTACCAAAACAACAACAAATTGATCAATAGTTTACTGCTTTGATTTGAATCTGCATTTGATTTCTGTTGACACCATTTAAAGAAAATCGTTCTCCTTATAAACACAGCTTGTATTTATTGCCTTTTTATTTAACTTTATGTCCCCTCATTTCTCAATTCATAGTAGAATAAATATTAAAACTTATAATAATGTTTTAATTGGCTTCAAAATATGCTATATATTACTAAGTTTTTAAAGATTTATTCTTTTTTTTAAGATTTATTTATTTATTTGAGAGAGTGAGAATGAGAGAGGGAGAGTACATGAGAGGGGGGGAAGGGTCAGAGGGAGAAGCAGGCTCCTCGCTGAGCAGGGAGCCCAATGCGGGACTCGATCCCGGGACTCCAGGATCATGACCTGAGCCAAAGACAGTCGCTTAACCAACTGAGCCACCCAGGCGCCCTTAAAGATTTATTCTTCAGTATTTTCCTGTTATAGAAGTAAATGAAATCATACTTCCTAAAACACATTACAACCTTCTATTTATGGCTTGATTCTTTTTTACTCATTTGATTCATCATTTTTGAATGTTCATATTAGCGTAAAAGGCATCTACCATGCACATGATATAAATATAAATGTCATTTATATGAATATTTTATTCCCTTCCTTGTGTCATATCACTGTTATTTCACAGAACCCACATATTTTCATGTCTCCAAAGTTCCTACACAGCTTGGCCTTGTTCCACGTGATTAGGATGGTTAGCCCAGGTTTCTGCTCTGAGTCCCCTGGGAGTCCCTTTGGTACAAACATGTTGGAATGCTTTGTTGTGTTTTAGTTTAACCTCTTTACATATTGTTTCATCTCATTTAATGAATATACTTTTTACAGAAGTGGATATAATGCTGAGAAAGGGTAAATTATATTAAACATTTTAAGTGACCTCCTGGATTTGAATGGGCATCTCTCTGATTTTGAAGACTGCTTTCTCTACTAGGAACGTCACCAGCTTTCTAAGACCTCTGTAGTTTCAAATCAGAATTGATCCTGTAAAATCTCTCACTGAAGCCCACTGTGTCTCTCTTCCACAACTAACATGCTTTCATTTCCCCATGGCCATAATCCTGCCATAAGGGATTTTTCTCCATTTTTTTTTTCTTTTGAAGATGTCACTTTTCTTCAACTGTGAACCTTCACATTTGATATACCTGGAGTCTGGAACTTAGCACCCAGACCATCCTTCCATTCTAATAATGTGCTAAACTAATCCCTAATAATTTTTAAGATTTCAGCTATCAAAACAACAGGAGCAGACACTTTGCACTTCTGACTTTTCTAGACTAGACCAGGTTTGCTCCACAGGCATTATATTCATTCCACTTGCAATTCCCTTCTTGTAACATTCATTTTATAAGTATTTTGTTTATTATTTGTTTTCCCAGATGACCTTGGTAGCTCTGTGAGGTAGGGGTTATATGCATAATGCTCACCACAGTACACGGGTTCTTAATAAAGACCGGGCACAAAATAGATGTGCAAAAAATTTGCATCAGTACTGAATGCATATATATATGATTATAAGAAGGGAGAGAGGAGAGGCTAGCGCTCTGAATTTTCATGTCTATGGAAAATCTGCCAGCATTGTGTCCACAGTTTATCTATCTCATTTGATATCATCTGAATCTCAATAATTATCTAGCTGAAGAGGAATCCCAACAAAATGTTTATATAGCCCTTTATAAGGCACAATATAAATATGTCAAAATTTAAAAAAATGCACTGAGCGTTATATATTGTATTATTTTTCAAATTAATCATGCCAACAAAATTCCAATTTTTTACTGTAAGTTTTTCTTTTGATTACTCTCTTTTTTATATTTCATTCCCTTTTCCTCATTACCTTCCAAGAAAACAAAATTTTAAGATAAAATCTTAATGCCCATTTAAAGATAAAATTTAATAAAGTGTAGAAAGCACTATTAAGCAGTAAAAGCAGGATGTAAATAGGAGGAATTACCATGAAAATGTTCTATTTGCTCTTTAAATCCCTTGAAACATGGGGCTTTTATAAGTTTCTGCTTCACTAGGAAAAATGGGTTCTCTAAGGTTTGGTATTAAGTATTAGATTTTTATCTAAGTTTATGGGATATTAATATCTCACTCTGATAGGGCTAAGGATATGGTAAAATTTCTTAAAAGTTCCTTCAAATAACTTTTTCCATTGTATTGCTGATTTAATCTGGGATATCTGTTTAAACCTCCTGTATTATCACATTCTTTTAAGCTTCTACCTTATTGAATATGTGTAATAATAACTAAATTGTTGGTATTACTCAATTCTAAAGTGAGAGTTGGAATATCTAAGAAAGATCAATTTTTAAATAATTTAAAGAATTTTAAAAAGATTGCTTAGGGAAATTCAAAACCCGCCAACAGTTTAACTCAGTAGACTCCATATTCTCATATTCTTTTATGCTACAACAATTTGAAGTCACCAGATTTAAATCTTTTTTTTTAAAGATTTTATTTATTTATTTGAGAGAGAGAGAATGAGAGATAGAGAGCACGAGAGGGAAGAGGGTCAGAGAGAGAAGCAGACTCCCTGCCGAGCAGGGAGCCTGACACGGGACTCGATCCCGGGACTCCAGGATCATGACCTGAGCCAAAGGCAGTCGCTTAACCAACTGAGCCACCCAGGCACCCTCGAGTTTCTTAAAGTAGAAGCATATACAATACTTTGAGATATCTCTTCTAATGTAAGCATTTTATGCCATAAATTTTCTCGTATGAAACATTTAGCAGAATTCCACAAATTTTGCTATTTTGGCCTTCAAATAATTTTTTTCTAATTTTAATTATGAGTTTCTCCTTGATCCATGGGTTATTTAGAGGTGTGACCTTTAATTTCCAAATATTTGTAGATTTTCTAGGTACGTTTCTCTACTAATATCTTCAATTTCATTAAGGTAAGAGAATATGCTTTGTATAACTTTAATTTTTTTTTAAGATTTTATTTATTTACTTGAGAGAGAGAATGAGATAGAGCATGAGGGGGGAAGGGTCAGAGGGAGAAGCAGACTCCCTGCTGAGCAGGGAGCCCGATGTGGGACTCGATCCCGGGACTCCAGGACCATGACCCGAGCCAAAGGCAGTCGCCTAACCAACTGAGCCACCCAGGCACCCTGAAGTCACCAGATTTAAAAATTCAAATTTAGCCATGACCTTTGGCTCTTTAACAGTATAGTAATTTTTGTGCCTATTTTAATTTATGGTTATTACTCAATCTTAATTAGAGGCAAACCAGATTCAATAAATGGCCTTCCTCCAACTCCTCCTTCTCATCCTCTTCCTCCCCCTCCTTCTCCTTCCTCCTCTTTCTTCTCTTCTTCCTCTTCTTTTTCTTTAGAAAAAAATATTATGTGCAGATTTACAAGTGGAATCAGTGTTGTATGGGCGTTCTTTCTGAAGAATACAGTTTCTTTAAAAACAAATTTCACTCATTTGACTTTAAAATTTGATAAGTATTGGGAAGCCTGGGTGGCTCAGTCATTAAGCGTCTGCCTTCAGCTCAGGTCATGATCCCAGATCCTGGGATGGAGCCCCGCATCGGGCTCCCTGCTCCGCGGGAAGCCTGCTTCTCCCTCTCCCACTCCCCCTGCTTATCTTCCCTCTCTTGCTGTGTCTCTCTCTGTCAGATAAATAAAATCTTTAAAAAACAAATTAATAAAATTTGATAAATATTATAAAAAACCACTACCCATTTATAAAATCTTAGACTTGGATGCATATATTTATTGAAAACCATGGAAATCAGGGTATATACTTTTACACTTACAATGAACATGTTATAATGTTAAAATAAAGTTTGCATGCTTCTGCTGCAAGAGATGACTATGTCATGTGGTGTATGACATTTGCTATTTATTACTCTCATAAGGACAATGTGGGTTACTAGATTTGTTTTCTTAGCTTGAAAAAATTTCTTTGGAATTTTAGTACAGGTTCTGACTATTTTTTTTATCAGGTTTGTATCTGATAAAACTTTTTCTATTTCACCACTTTACAAAAAAGGGGTTTGAACCACACTTTTTGAAAATGTCTGACATATTCCCTTATGCAATAACATATATTATAGGATAAGCAGAAAATGGAGGGAGAGAAGGTGGGAGAGAGAGCTGAAGCCATTTCCCTAGTTCTTAAAACAACAAGTTATTTACCCCCTTTAACTGACAGTTATATATATAATATATAACCTAGATATCATATATGCAAAAATATATGTAAATAGAAAATCTCTAGTGCTCATTTAATGTGATGATTACTAAAAATCAATGTCCCAGTAAACAGGAAGTAAACTTCTCAAAAAATTAAACTGGTGAAAACCACCTAATGGCCACAAGGTATCTTCATAACAGACAAAAATATGGGAATATGTGTCTTTCCTTATCAATTACTTTGTTTTCCTTTAGCTGCTATTTGGAGATCTCACTTCACAATTGTAGAAGTAGGTTTTGTTGCTTTCTTCTTTTTTTTTTTAAAGATTTTATTTATTTTTTTGAGAGAAAAACAGAGAGAGAGCATGGGAGGAGCAAAGGGAGAGGGACAAGCAGACTCTGCTGAGCACAGAGCACAGAGTCCAAGGTGGGGCTTGATCCCAGGACCCTGAGATCATGACCTGAGCCAAAACTAGGGGTTGGAGGCTTAAACGACTGAGCCACCCAGGGGCTTTTGCTGCTTCCTTCTGATTCTTTAATAACAAAGTTCTTTAATAGAGATCAAACGTGTAACCACAGTCTATTGTTGCCATCTATATATATTGTGGATTAGGGTGCCTGGACGGTTGAGTGAGTTAATAGTCTGCCTTCAGCTCAGGTCATGGGATGGAGCACCCCCCTACTGGCTCCCTGCTCAGCAGAGAGTCTGCTTCTCCCTCTCCCTCTACCCTCCGCTCTGCTCATGCCCTCTCTCTCTCTCTCTCAAATAAATAAATAAAATCTCAAAACATATATATATATATATATATATATAGAGAGAGAGAGAGAGAGAGAGAGAGAGGATAATTATATCACTTATCAGACACAAATATATGGCAGTTTTATTATTTGTGTTGTGTACCATATAAGACAAGCTGAGGAAGACAAATATTCATGGAATGTTTTCCACGAACTATAGAAAAGTAAGAATAAAACCTTCAAATGTGGGGCGGAGCAAGATGGTGGAGGAGTAGGAGACCTGGATTTTGTCTGGTCCCAGGAATTCAGCTGGATAGGGATCAAACCATTCTGAACACCTACGAACTCAACAGGAGCTCGAAGAAAAGAATAGCAGCAAATCTCTGAACAGAAAAGCAACCACTTTCTGGAAGGTAGGACGTGCAGAGAGGTGAATCTGAGGCAATATTTGGGAAGATAGACAGTGGGGGAGGGGGCCTCCGTCGGCCGCTTCTGGCAAGTGATAGAGCAGCGGAACACAAAATCGGAACTTTTAGAAGTCGGCTCCACTGAGGGATGTCACTCCAGTGGCTAAGTGGGGGGTGGAACCCTCGCAGGACAGTGTGGTCTCAGGACCCTCAGGGTCACAGAAACACTGGGGTTGCCTGAGTGCAGCAGAGCTCCCTGATATCTGAGCAGGGAAGCCGGCAGCAGAGATGGAGCCGAGGCAAGGACTCGCAGCTCGGGGTTGCCATAAACCATGATTAGCAGCACAGTCAGGCCACTGCTCCTCCAGCAGGGACCCAACAAGGGGCAAATCCAGGTAGACTCCCCTTCCTCCCCTGTGAGGAGTGATGCGGGAGCTCACCACAGGGATCTGCTGGGTTTGGAGACCCCACAACGAGTCGGGTGCCAGAGATAGAAATGCTCGGTCACAGGCCATGTGAGCATGGAGTGCGGCTGGGGAAGGGGGAGACGGGAGTGACTGACTGCTTTTCTCTGGGGGCGCACTGAGGAGCGGGGCCCTGAGTTCTTGGCTCCTCTGGGTGGGAGATTGGGGGGCCGCCATTTTCACTCTTGTCCTCCAAAGCTGTACGGAAAGCTTGCAGGGAACCAAAGCTCCCGAGAGTAAACCCGAGCAGGGGAGGGGCAATTCCGACTCCGGCAAAGACATTTGGGAACCACGACAACAAGCACCTGCCCCAGAAGATCAGCAAGAATGCCAGCCAATACCAAGTTTACCGATCAATGAGAACGGTAGAACTCCAGCACTAGGGGAATACTGCACATAGAATCCATGGCTTTTTACGATGATTCTTAAGACTTTCAAAGTTAGTTTTTTTTAACTTTTTTTTTTTTGGAACTTTTCTTTTTCCCTTTTGCAACGAACATTTTATCAATAACTTTTTTAAAAAATATTTTTTATTTTTCATTTTTAGAGTCATATTCTATCCCTTCAGAGTAGTTACCCTTATTTTTGGTATAAATATATATATCTATATATATATATAGATATATAGAAATATATATAGATATATATATATAAGTTGTTCTCTCTTTAAAATTTTGAGATAGTTTCTTCTAACAGTTCAAAATATACCCTAAATCTCTAGTGTATGGCTTTGTTCTAGTCTCCAGCCTGATCACATTCTTTACCTTTTTTTATCCTCTTCTTTCTTTTTCAACCAACTTCTTATCAATTCCTTTTATAAAATCTTTTATAATTTTCATCTTTACAGTCATATTCCATCCCTTCATTGTATTAATGCTTATTTTTGTACATATATAACTTTTTCTTTCTTTAAAATTTTGGGAGGCACTTTCTTCTAACAGACCAAAATACGCCCAAAATCTAGTGTGTGGCACTGAACTATGCAACAGCCTGATCATATTTGATCATATTCTGTTATTTTAGTTTTGTTTCATTTTTGTTTGTTTTTATCTTTTTCTTTCTCTTTTCTTTTTTCTTTTTCTCTTTTCTTTCTTTCCCTTTCTTTCCTCCCAGTTTCAGGTCTTTTCTGATTTGTTTAGTGTATATTTTCTGAGAATGTTGTTACCCTGTTATTTGTTCTCTCATTCATCTATTTGCCTCTGGACAAAATGACAAGATGGAAAAAATCACCTCAACAAAAAGAACAAGAAGCAGTACCAACTGCAAGAGACCTAATCAATATGGATATAAGTATGCTGTCGCAACTAGAGTTCAGAATGATGATTTTAAAGATACTAGCTGGGCTTGAAAAAAAATGGAAGTTCTTAGAGAAACCCTTTCTGGAGAAATAAAAGAACTAAAATCTAACCAAGTCGAAATCAAAAAGGCTATTAATGAGGTGCAATAAAAAATGGAGGCTCTAAATGCCAGGATGAATGAGGCAGAAGAGAGAATTAGTGATATAGAAGATCAAATGATGGAAAATAAAGAAGATAAGAAAAAGAGAGATAAACAACTACTCGATCACGAGGGCAGAATTAGAGAGATAAGCGATACCATAAGACGAAACAATGTTAGAATAATTGGGATTCCAGAAGAAGAAAGAGAGAGAGGGGCAGAAGATATATTGGAGCAAATTATAGAAGAGAACTTCCCTAATTAAGGGAAGGAAACAGGCATCAAAATCAAGGAGGCACAGAGAACCCCTCTCAAAATCAATAAAAATAGGTCAACACCCCGACATCTAATAGTAAAACTTATGAGTCTCAGCGACAAAGAGAAAATCCTGAAAGCAGCTCAGGAGGAGAGCTATATAACCTACAATGGTGGAAACATTAGATTGACAACAGACCTATCCACAGAGACCTGGCAGGCCAGAAAGGACTGGCATGATATATTCAGAGCACTAAACGAGAAAATTATTCAGCCAAGAATACTACACCCAGCTAGGCTGTCATTAAAAATAGAAGGAGAGATAAAAAGATTCAGGACAAACAAAAACTAATAGAATTTGCAAACACAAAACCAGCCCTACAAGAAATATTGAAAGGGGTCCTCTAAGCAAAGAGAGAGCCTAAAAGCAACATAGACCAGAAAGGAACACAGACAATATACTGTAACAGTCACCTTACAGGCAATACAATGACACTAAATTCATATCTTTCAATAGTTACCCTGAATGTAAATGGGCTAAATGCCCCAATCAAAAGACACAGGCTATCAGATTGGATTAAAAAACAAGACCCGTCGATATGCTCTCTGCAAGAGACTCATTTTAGACCCAAAGACAGCCCCAGATTGAAAGTGAGGGGGTGGAAAACTATTTAACATGCTAATGGACACCAAAACAAAGCTGGGGTGGCACTCCTTATATCAGACAAATTAGATTTTAAAACAAAGATTGTAATAAGAGATGAAGAAGGACACTATATCTTCCTTAAAGGGTCTATCCAACAAGAAGATCTAACAATTGTAAATATCTATGCCCCTAACATGGGAGCAACGAATTATATAAGGCAATTAATAACAAAAGAAAAGAAACACATCGACAACAATACAATAATAGTGGGGGACTTTAACACCCCCCTGACTGAAATGGACATCATCTAAGCAAAAGATCAACAAGGAAATAAAGACCTTAAATGATACACTGGACCAAATGGACTTCACAGATATATTCAGAACATTCCATCCCAAAGTAACGGAATACACATTCTTCTCTGTGCCCATGGAACATTCTCCAGAATAGATCACATCCAAGGTCACAAATTAGGTCTCAACCAGTACCAAAAGATTGGGATCATTCCCTGCATATTTTCAGACCACAATGCTTTGAAACTAGAACTCAATCACAAGAGGAAAGTCAGAAAGAACTCAAATACATGAAGGCCAAACAGCATCCTACTAAAGAATGAAATGGGTCAAACAGAAAATTAAAGCAGAATTAAAAACATTCATGGAAACCAATGAAAATGAAAACAGAACTGTTCAAAATCTTTGGCATACAGCAAAGGCAGTCCTAAAAGGAAAGTATATAGCAATACAAGCCTTTCTGAAGAAACAACAATGGTCTAAAATACACAACCTAACCCTACACCTAAAGGAGCTGGAGAAAGAACAGCAAATAAAGCCTAAACCCAGCAGGAGAAGAGAATAAATAAAGATCAGAGCTGAAAGCAATGAAATAGAAACCAAAAGAATAGTAGAATAGGTGCACCTGGGTGGCTCAGTGGTTAAGTGTCTGCCTTCAGCTCAGGTCATGATCCCAGGTTCCTGGGATCAAGCCCCACATCGGGCTCCCTGCTCCACGGGAAGCCTGCTTCACCCTCTACCACTCCTCCTGCCTGTGTTCCCTCTCTTGCTGTGTCTCTCTCTCTGTCAAATAAATAAATATAATCTTAAAAAAAAAAAAAGAAGAGTAGAATAGATCAACGAAACTAGGAGCTGGTTCTTTGAAAGAATTAACAAGATTGATAAACCCCTGTCCAGACATATCAAAAAGAAAAGAGAAAGGACCCAAATCAACAAAATGATGAATGAAAGAGATATCACAACCAACACCAAAGAAATACAAGTATACAAACATATTATGAGCAACTCTATGCCAGCAAATTAGATAACCTGGATCTCCCTAGAGATGTATCAACTACAAAAACTACAAAAACTGAACCAGGAAGAAATAGAAAACCTGAACAGATCTATAACCTGTAACCACTAAGGAAATTGAAGCAGTCATCAAAAATCTCCCAAAAAACAAAAGCCCAGGGCCACATGGCTTCCCAGGGAATTCTACCAAATATTTAAAGAAGAATTAATATCTATCCTTCTGAAACTCTTCCAAAAAAATAGAAATGGAAGGAAAACCTCCAAACTCATTTTATGAGGCCACCATTACCTTGATCCCCAAACCAAAGACCCCATCAAAAAGGAGAATTACAGACCAATATCCTTGATGAACATGGATGTAAAAATTCTCACCAAAATACTAGCCAATAGGACCCAACAGTACATTACATTACAAGGATTATTCACCACGACCAAGTGGGATTTATCCCTGGGCTGCAAGGTTGGTTCAACACCTGCAAATCAATCAATGTGATACAATACATTAATAAAAGAAAGAACAAGAACCATATGATCCTCTCAATAGATTCAGAAAAAGCATTTGACAAAGTACAGCATCCTTTCTTGATCAAAACTATTCAGAGTATAGGCACAAGGGTACATACCTCAATATCATAAAAGCCATCTATGAAAAACCAACAGCAAATATCATTCTCAAAGGGGAAAAACTGAGAGCTTTCCCCCTAAAGTCAGGAACACGGCAGGGATGTCCACTATCACCACTGCTAGTCAACATAGTATTAGAAGTCCTAGCCACAGCAATCAGACAACATAAAGAAATCAAAGGCATCCAAATCGGCAAAGAGGAAGTCAAACTCTCACTCTTTGCACATGATATGATACTTTATGTGGAAAACCCAAAAGCCTCCACCCCAAAACTGCTAGAACTCATACAGGAATTCAGTAATGTGGCAGGATATAAAATCAATGCACAGAAATCAGTGGCATTCCTATACACCAACAAGACAGAAGAAAGAGAAATAAGGAGTTGATCCCATTTACAATTGCACCCCAAACCATAAGATACCTAGGAATAAATCTAACCAAAGAGGCAAAGGATCTGTACTCAGAAAACTATAAAATACTCATGAAAGAAATTGAAGAAGACACAAAGAAATGGAAAAACGTTCCATGCTCATGGATTGGAAGAAAAAATATTGCGAACTTGTCCATGCTACCTAGAGCAATCTACACATTCAATGCAATCCCCATCAAAATACCGTCCACCTTTTTCAAAGAAATGGAATAAATAATCCTAAAATTTGTATGAAACCAGAAAAGACCCCGAATAGCCAGAGAATGTTGAAAAACAAAAGCAAAGCTGGTAGCATCACAATTCTGGACTTCCAGCTCTATTACAAAGCTGTCATCATCAAGACATTATGGTACTGGCACAAAAACAGACACATAGATCAATGGAACAGAATAGAGAGCCCAGAAATGGACCCCCAACTCTATGGTCAACTAACCTTCAACAAGCAGGAAAGAATGTCCAATGGAAAGAACAGTCTCTCCAACAAATGGTGTTGGGAAAATTGGACAGCCACATGCAGAAGAATGAAACTGAACCATTTCCTTACACCACACACAAAAATAGACCCAAAATCGTTGAAAGACCCAAATATGAGACAAGAGTCCATCAAAATCCTAAAGGAGAACACAGGCAGCAACCTCTTTGACCTCAGCCACATCAACTTCTTTCTAGAAGCATCGCCAAAGGCAAGGGAAGCAAGGGCAAAAATGAACTATTGGGACCTCATCATCATAAAAAGCTTTCACCCAGCAAAAGAAACAGTCAACAAAATCAAAAGACAACCGACAGAATAGGAGAAAATATTTGCAAATGACATATCAGATAAAGGGCTAGTATCCAAAATCAATAAAGAACTTCTTAAACTCAACACCCAGAGAACAAATGATCCAATCAAGAAATAGGCAGAAGACATGAACAGACATTTTTCCAAAGAAGACATCCAAATGGCCAACAGGCACATGAAAAAGTGCTCAACATCGCTCGGCATCAGGGAAATCCAAATCAAAACCTCAATGAGATATCACCTCACACCAGTCCAAATGGCTAAAATTAACAAGTCAGGAGATGACAGATGTTGGCGGGTTTGCTGAGAAAGGGGAACCCTCCTACATTGTTGGTGGGAATGCAAGCTGGTGCAGCCACTCTAGAAAACAGTATGGAGGTTCCTCAAAAAGATTAAAATAGAGCTACCCTATGATCCAGCATTTGCACTCCTGGGTATTTACCCCAAAGATACAAATGTAAGGATCTGAAGGGGTGTGTGCACCCCAATGTTTATAGCAGCAATGTCCACAATAGCCAAACTGTGGAAAGAGCCAAGATGTCCATCGACAGATGAATGGATAAAGAAGAGTGGTATGTATATATATATATATACATATTATGCAGCCATCAAAAGGAATGAAATCTTGTCATTTGTAAAGACGTGGATGGAACTGGAGGGTGTTATGCTGAGTGAAATAAGTCAATCAGAGAAAGACATGCATTATATGACCTCCCTGATTTGAGGAATTCTTAATCTCAGGAAACAAACTGAGGGTTGCTGGAGTGGGCTTGGGGGAGGGATGGGGTGGCTGGGTGATAGACATTGCGGAGGGTATGTGGTCTGGTGAGCGCTGTGAATTGTGTAAGACTGTTGACTCACAGACCTGTACCTCTGAAACAAATAATACATTATATGTTAAAAAAAAAAAAAGAGGTAGAAGATAGCAGGAGGGGAAGAATGAAGGGGGGTAAATCGGAGGGGGAGATGAACCATGAGAGGCGATGGACTCTGAAAAACAAACTGAGGGTTCTAGAGGGGAGGGGGGCGGGAGGATGCGTTAGCCTGGTGATGGGTATTAAAGAGGGCATGTTCTGCATGGTGTGCTGCGTGTTATACGCAAACAATAAATCATGGAACACTACATCAAAAACTAATGATGTAATGTATGGTGATTAACATAACATAATAAAAAAAACCCTTCAAATGTTATGTTAAATGAATCATTCACTTCCTTTTGAAGGGCCAAATTGGTAATCCAATTAGGTTTGTAAAATATAACTGCCACTTATGTATAGTTGTCTATTTATTTGCCTGGCTTCCATATGAGATTCTAAATGCCTCAAAAGAAAGTCACTTCTTCATAATATTGCTCTCAGCCAGTATGTGTTTGGCATATTACATTTTCTTTGCTTAGAATTGAAATACAGTTGTCAATATATCCAACACATTATTTGGCCTGTGTTTTGTAAGTGCTTTAAATCCCCATTTCATTTCATATGAACTCTGGCCCATAACGCACAAGAGATAAAGGATTTAAAGATGAATTATAAGCAGAAGCAGCAACCCCAGACTGAAAATAAAAGATGTTCTTTAATGTTTTCCCTTAATATTAAATCTTAATATATAAAGCATGTGAGTTTCATTAGTATTATACAGATGTCAATATTAAGATCGTGCCATGGTATGGTACAGGGTGTGTATTATATAGAGATGAAGAATTGTATACCTTTGTTGTTATCCATTCCTCCTACTGCATATAGAGTTCCAACTGTAGATTTTCTAGGTTTAGTTCTTGGACTTTGCATTAAAGTTCTTCTTTCTGGCAATAGATGATATTTCATTGCTTCCAGAATCAGCTTTTGACATTCCAGATCATTCTTAAATAATGCATGGTTTTCTAGGTCAGCCAATATCTGTGAATAATACATAATCACTGTTAATAATGTTTTTATAGGAATGAGTATATGACATCAGTAGTTAAAATTAGAAGCTTAATGCCTATGATATTACCCATATATTGGGAGGGATGCAGAATGTAATAACAATTAATTACATTGACAAAAAAATGAGTAAAATGGAAGGCTTCCATGAGAAATGGAATGGATTTTATTTTCTATTTAATACTATTTATTATCATTTTATTACAAGAATATAAAGGAACTTTTAGAAATCTCTTTTTCCATTCCTTTCCTCTTATGAAGTCTATTTCTAAATTGAATATTGTTGCCTCTCTTGGCCATAAACCTGTCTGGTGAAGGAAATTAAAAGGTAAGCTTTAACAAATTCATTGTAACAATTTTCATAAATATTCATATATTTATTTTAAGATATTCCAGGTATGGCTTAAACATCTTTGAAATTAAAAAAAAAATCAATAAAAATGAAAACAGTTATCCTTATCTCTTTAAGGATGCAAGCAGATGGAAAGTTGTATAGTAGACAAGGTAAAGTTTCCAATAGTGAAATTAAGAAGTTTTATACCAAAAATCCAGCACCTGAGGGAGGACTAGAGTAAGATCAGCTGTTTGAAGCTATAGTATGTTTCTCTTTTGCTACACCAGGATTTTATCCCCCCAAATTCTTCTGTGTACATTTCTTTGAGCACATCCAAAATATCTTTTATTTTTTCCCCTCCTCTTCTGTTTTTCTTTAGACTCTCTTTTTTTCTGTATTCTTTCAGGATCACTTTCTCTTTCTTAATGAATGAATGTTTCATTTCAAGTGACAGCTAAATCTGTCACATAGACTTAGAAAATTAACAAGTTGAAAATTTAATATTAATACACTGACCTTTTCATCCAGATTGATAAGAAACTTTATCACACATCTGTACACAAATATGTATTGAGTGAATAAGTTAATATATGATAGCAGCATCTAACTAAATCATTAATTTTCACATTTTAACCTTAATTGAGTAAATTTATTCAGCCATCATGATACATACATTGTTGGAGTTGACAAGAAGAAAATAAAAACACATAAGATAACGTGTAACATGTGAGAAAGAACAATAGTTCTGAGGCTGAATAAGGAATGTAATGTATTAGAGCTACCAGAATACTTTGGAATATAGAAGGGAAGATGTTCAATTAAATTCTTGGCTACATTGCACTTTTTGTATATTGAAATCTTAGTTGCCTTTCTACCCACTTTCATTCTGAACACTAAATAAGAAAAACACTTTTTTTTTTTTTAATGGTATGGGTTAGGATAGGAGATCTCTAATGGATTTTTTTTAAAGACTACTATTTTACTCTTTCAGTAATTAAAAAAAAATTAACCACCAAATAGAATATCTATTTCTAAGAAAATCCTAGTGGTCTTTATAAAGTAAAAGAAAAAAAAAAAGGATTTTGATATGACTTTTGGTCATCTGTATATCAAAGTATAATTGCTCTACATCTAAGCCTTTTCCTTTCCTTAAAAGGAAAACAATTTGGCTTTTCCAGTGATAAATGTATATATGGTTGAACTTGGCTCCCTTCAGTTCTTCTTTTCTTTCTTCTTCTCTTCCTTTTTCACCTTTTTGGAGAAACTTTGGGATTAGTTGATCATAAGAAACTGTTCTTTTATTAGCAGTACACTCTAGGAATATCTTATCCAGATAAATAGTTAAATACAAAATAAAAGGGGTAAAAAGAGGAAAAAAAACTTAAAAAAATTCAAAAGATATGGCTTCATATCTATATTTTTTTCTTGGAAAACTATAACTCATAATCAATAAGTGTAACTGGAAGTTTGAGTAAGGGCTTAGGTTTTAGATAAATAGATTCATAGCATAGATGTAAATATTTTAAGTTTGACATAAGAGGACATAATGTCACTTACATTAAAAGGAGTTCATACACTAGTCCCAATATGTAGATGACTCTTTTATCTAATTAGAGTGGGTTAGTTTTAGCTTAAAAATATCTCTATGCATTCTTTTTTATTTTATCACTGTGTAAAAATAAGGTTAGTACAATATTTAAATAAATACAAGACGGGTTAATTTCTTATATTTTAAACTTTAAAAAAACTTGCACATTAATTATATGGGTCGAGTAAGGTATAATTAATTTAATAAATATTTTAGGATTAACAAAATATAAGATTGCTTAGTAAGTTGTATCTTTTATAAAGGTTCAGTCTTGTGAATTCTTATAGTCCTACATATCAAAAAGACCAATGGTGTAGGCTTATAGTTTTTATTTCTTCAGAAAACTTTAAGACAATAGACTAATATTAAATTAATTTAAAAAGTTTAGTTTTTGAATACCGTTTTGATTTCTAAGAAAAGTCACATTGATCACTGAAATATTTCCAACTTGTCCTGGTTCCTTATTTTATATATATAAAATGGACATAGATTAACAGAATGTGCAACATGATAAAGCTAACATCAAAAATATTAATTTCATTACCTACTCAAATGGCTACATATCTATATATTTCTAAATACATAATGCAGAGATAAATAAGGATTCTCTCAATTTTTTCATTAAAAATAGGTCATTATAAAAGAAAATTTAAGAAATTTCATCAAAATACAGTATCAGAGGACAGTCAACCCTAAGTGCCTACATTTATAATACTTTCAAATAATTTTTAAAGGGAAATTAGTTTTATTTTGTATATCTTCCTTGTCATACTTTGAAATAATTTATAATATTTTTCATTATGCATACATCTATGAACATTGAGCAATTAAACTTTATAATTTAATTCTATAAAATAACCAAGGTATTCTGTACTTAAATATGTTTTCCTTTAATTAATATAACATTGTGTAAAATTTCTTAATTTTGGCATACCCCTAATCATTTGACAATTTTTAAATTTTATTTATTTTTTATTTTAAAAGAGATTAAATTTTTCATGATCACTTTTCCTTGCTATTGTGTATTTTCAAATGATTATTTATATTGCTTATGGCTACTATGACTGTGTCTATATTTCGTCTCCTCTGATAACACTTTTTAGCATTACTATTTCATCCCAAATTAAGACACAAATCAGAGTAATAAAATGGTTAAGCTATCTTTTAAATGTGAACTATCTTTAGATTTCCTGCAGTAATCCAAGATTCACACAATTATTGCTCTTCCCTATAAAATGAAAATAATTTTTTATATTCTTCAATTTTAATGAAATCTAAACTATTGTGACAGCTCTTTTGACACTCAAATTTAGAAAATATATCAATATGTTTCAATAATTATATGTTACATAGAAACATACTCATGTTTATATATAAGAATTTGAACAATAGTTGTCTACAAATTAGATTTTCTTTCTAGGATACTACCAAACAATACACCTTCCAATCAAGAATAATCATAATGTAATTTATTTTACAATTTAAAAAATTCTTGGATGTTTCATAAAATCTTCACTGTTACTATGTTCTTACACTTAGAATAATCATTAACTACATCATAAATTGTGTATTAAACCTCAAGGAAAGATCCTACTCTCTACAAACAATAATGTTTCAAAATATTTTGTCAACCAGAAAAGATATCAGAAATCAAAATATCCTGAGACTCAATAAGAACGACAGTATAGGGTATATTAACAACATTATGTAAAATTCTAATGGGTTGATCTGTGTCAGCTAGGCAGTCACTTTGCATGTCCTAACTCTCCATCACCTTGGTAGGTTTCCTTGTGACTAAATAATGATCTCCAAGTTAAAGGGTAAACATGTAGCTGCAGAATAGAACACAGTCAAGAAACATGTATGATATTCAGAATTGACTAATATGAAAAAACAGGATAATTTACCCATTTCTACCTAGAATTCTCGACAATAACTTTGTTAGAGCATTCCAGTTGCCAGCAATGTCATGAATTTTTATTAGAAATGTTCTTTGCCATTGTGTGTATTAAAACATTGTTACTGTCTTTTTGCATACCCTTCATAAAGTTCCATTTACTTTATTTCTAACTACGGCTTTGGGGAGAAAAAGAAATTCCATTATTAAAACAATATTTCTTAAAAATTACCATTACATTTGTCATTAAAATACCAATAATTTGATTGTTGATGGCTTGAGAAATTCACCCATGTGCTTAAAATAGCCACGTTTAGCAACGTGAGAATATTGATGAATGTTTTAATCCCATATATTTACACATAGATACTCCTCAAACTGCAGTTTTCCAAGAGTATTTATATGAATTTATTTCAGATGTTTTTTTGCGATACATTGGAAATTATGACTCTAAAAGGGTATTGCTTCACAAAAATAGAATGCATTATTCAAGTATCTAGAGTTTGCATTGTTTTTCCAACCTTCAAATAAGAAAATAGAATAAATTGTCATATCATTCAGAAAAAAATTGTCTCCTATCTTTATATTTTTCCTTAATATATCAAAGAAAATACTCTCTTGGTTAGAATCTTTGTCATGATTCTCTGCACTAAATTGCATGTATAGATACTTCTCTAACATTGTAAACAACTCTTTCTTATATCACAAGGAAACAAAATCAAATGCATAGATTTATCTGTGTTGCATGACCTACTCTTATTACATAAAGGGCATAGTCTAACTTTATAGTAAAAGTCAAAATATTTATATTATAAAAATTTGCATTACAGACTTTTAAAAATATCATAAAGTAGTGCTATTTAGGAGATAGAAATTATAGTGATATACTCCTATCATGTTAATGGCTGGAAACAAGAAAAATATCTATATTGTAAGCTGTTTCTTAAGGAAGAGTAATACTGCATGAATGAAGACATAATTTGAAAGGCAAGGTGACTAATAAGATCTGTACAAAGCATGGCAAATACATCTATACCTTCCACCTGGTCAGGGAGTCCACTGCAATATGGAATGCAATAATGGAAAAACACCTAAAGTAAGATAAATTTAAACTTACTGAGGACCAAAGGAAGTATTAACTCTTCTAACACTATATCCTTGGGCTATCAAGGTTATGAAAACATTCTCACATTCATAACTGTGTGACAAAATTTCATTTACCTCATACTATTTCATAATATTTCAAACTTCTGTTTTGCTACGGGGTGTTGTGCTAAAAAAAATCTACTCACAGAATCTGAATCTATAAAACCAAATTGATTCCTATTAGAAGTGACAGTCCTTAGAGAACAAGTGACAGTTTCATACATAGTCTTTCAAATTTTCTGCTTGACAAAATGAATACGATGAATGATAAAATATTATCATATGCTATAAGCTGCAAGAAAAGATACTACTTCAGTATCTTATAAATAGGTCTGAGACAATTAATTTTCAGGTATTTTTATGAAGCAGTTTCTAAGACAGAGAAACACTGATTTAATGAACACACTCAGTGCTACAGAAGCCCTGAGCCTGTTCAAAAGTCAGTATTTGGGGGCGCCTGGATGGCTTGGTCATTAAGCGACTGCCTTTGGCTCAGGTCATGATCCCCGGGGGTCCTGGGATAGAGAACCGCACTGGGCTCCCTGCTCCGCGGGAAGCCTGCTTCTCCCTCTGCCACTCCCCCTGCTTGTGTTCCTGCTCTCTGCTATCTCTCTCTCTCAAAAAAAAAAAAAAAAAATTAAAAAAAAAAAGTCAGCACACGGTCCTGGTGAAAGGAGAGAGTTAAGTTATCAGAGAATTCTGTAGCAGCATAATAAACTCCTAGGTAGAGTTATTCCACTTTGCAAGGGAAGATATAAACTGCCTCATGCCTAGAGGGGTTTTCTGTGTATTTCCTCCCTCTCACATAGATTTCAAAAACACAGATAGAAGAAAATGGACAATTCCTTTGAAAACTTGGAATATAAGTTAGTTGGTGCACCAATGCTCACAGCACCTCATTGGCTACAATTTGAGTATCTGCGGGGACTGGGACAGCCTAACCTTGCACAAGAGGAACTAACTCAGCTGTAGCCAGGATATCAATCTGCAGCCTGAAAGAAACTCATTGATATGAGTAGATAGGTGCTTAAAGTCCATTTAAAATCCCATTTATATCCGTTGAAAAGAATTTTCGCAAAGGATAGAATCATGACATATTAAGAGATAGAAATATCTTCTCAACCTTTCTGCTGGCATAATCACTATTCTGGCTAAACTACTTGAAGATATTATTTATATTTTTAAATAAATGAGAAAGAGGATACAGTGGAGCTTTCTCTGTCTCCTCCCATGCTGTCATTTCAAAACGAAAACACAAATTACTGACATGCTAATGCTACCATCAGATCCATCTGAATAATTCCTGCTCAAATATTTGAGGAACAGAAAGAAACCACCTACAAAATAAGGATCAGGTTCATTAATTTTATTCTGAATACAGGATATCCTGAATTCTGAATATTTGATTGCCTTAAGATGAAAAAAATAATTGGCTGAGCTGACAGTACAAATAAAGAAGAATAATGACATAATCACAATGAGTAGAGATCATAAAATTAACTCAAATGATAGTTGTTATTAGTGACAAATGAGATGGGGTTTAATGTTGCTAGAATTTATAATTAACTTTTAGTTATTTAACATGGATTTGCTATTCCATAGATAATTTGAAAGTTCAAAATTTCTAAAATTGAAAGAAGTGATTACATGCCCTGCATGAACATCATTTTCATCCAGAAAAATTTCATTGCCTCTTAGGTAGGCTCTGGACCTTGCACACATTCATTCATTCATTCATTTGGCAAATATGGAGTCAGCACCTATTCTGCGACAGGTGCTATAATGGGTCCTGGATACCTGCAATCTCTCTCACCACTAATCAGTTCTACTCAAGGCTACCTTCCTCCCCACCTCTTAGAACACTTTTGTTAATTTACTCATGTCTAGCTATAGTCTAAAGCATGCATTTGTTTATTATTGCTTCCAGGACCTTATTCAACATCCTCAGACTCACAGCCCAAAAATACAATTCAATCACTTTTTAGCTATTTTACCTATTCAATCACTCTTCAAGATACCTTATGTATATTGTTTTCTATATTTCATCTTTTAGCTCTTCAAACCTCTTTCCTCTGGTCTGAACGGATCCTGCTGTTTTTTTAAAGTAATATTGGTAATGCTTTTTCCCTCTGGGGCTTCTATTAAAATATGACCCAATCTTCAGAGTCCAGGGTATGTTCTGTTACTTCCATGATGACTTACCTCATTATTCAGGGCACAATTGACACAAGTTCTCTCTCTCGGTCATATCAGACTTTAATCAGTTGACATCTGTGTAGTCACTTAAGGACTTCAAGTGCATGCTAGTCATAAACTTATAGGAAACCAGAAAAAATGTCTGTCACCTCTTATTGAGTACCACTGACAAGGTTACAGGCTCCTAGGAATTGCTCAATAACTATTTAAGTGATAACTTACTTTGATTAGAGTATCTATTAATTTATTTTAAATAGCATATCCAGTATTGAAGTTTGAAAATATATAATGTATATGCAGAAATATATTCAATATCACATCTCAAATTATATTCATAAATTAGTCATCTTTGTAAATATTTGTGGTCTTTCAGAAACATCTTCGCTTAACAACCAACCAAATATCTATGTTTATCCCAGGCTCAGCTGATAGCATGCTTACTTCCAGTCATAGTCAATAGCAAAACCCTATTACACAAATAATTCGGCTCTTGGACATTACTGTAAGGTGATTTGACTCATAACCAAGAAGCATTTGATTCGTAACCAAGAAGCACTGAACTTGGATGTTCCACTGACAATTCAAACTCACACATTTAAATCTGAACTTATTCTTTAGCACTGCCATTCTTCTTCTTGTATTGACTTATGCATTCTATTTTTTATTGATGTGTTACAGTATTTCTTTACCTGTGCTTCTGTTTTAAGCTACTTCTATTTAAACGGATTCAAAATTTTGGAAAATACAGTATTTGGATAAGTAAATATTCTCAAAATGTGTCTTAATTCAATCAAGCCTTAATCCATTGGCAATATTATTTAGAAAAGTTTATCTTCTCAGTCAAGGCCATTCCAAAGAGTCATCAAATATTATTGGTTATTATAATACTGCCTAAGATCCTTCCATTCCACTATTCCCTTCTCCTTCCAAAAGCCACTTTACCAGTTGATATTAACTCTTTTCTGAATTTTTGAGAAAGATTAAAAATTTTAATTCTTGTATGTGGCATAAGAAATCATATGCAAAATTCAGACTACTCCCACATAGTGTCCTAGAACATATACATTCATCATTTACTGTCTTATTGCCTTGTTTTAATTCTTTGCATTACAATTGAAAGTATTTCCTAATGTAACTTAAAACACTGAGTTTAGGCTCATTTCTCACTGTGCCTCCAGAACAACCTTCCGCTTTGATAAGGCTGTTCTATTTACAATCTCCCACGTGAACAATTTCTTTATTGCATCTTTAATGTGATTTTTCATCTTGGATCTATCTGAGTCTTAGCTGAGTGTTCTTGTTTTATCTGTGCTTTCAATGAACTTTTAAGTTTCCCTGTCTTTTCATATATAAATGAATCTCCCTAGGACTTAGACTTGATCTGTAATTTCCTTAATTCATTATTTAGTATTCTATTGCTTATACTTAGTAATTACCAGGGGAAAAATATACTGCTTTTATCTTGTTTTTAAGGTTTTGTAGGTAGCTGTCTCATTCTTAAATGTTAACTGTATTTATTTGAATTTTAAAGGTAAAATCTGGAGGAGTTTATCTTTCTAAAATTCCCCATTATCTGTCATCTTATTTTGCAAGAAGATAATTGATAACACAATGTCCCCAGACTAACCATAGTTAACAAGCACAATGCAATAAGTGTAAGGGTCATTCTAAAGTATACTTTCATTGAAAGGGATAAATCTGCAAGTGGCCTACACACAATATCCAAAAGAAGTAATTGTCTTAAACCTATAAAGAGCATCTGGTGCTACCAGAAAGATTGAAAATTATTCCTCTGCTTCTCCCATGTTCTGTCTCAGGGAAGTTAATGCTGATGGTGAGAAGCAAATGATGCTCCTGGAAGTTCTTTGACACAGATCTGCAGGAAAGCAATCGAAGGGACTGCATTTAGTTTACTCTGGTAAGCTAGATTTCCTGATTCCTATTATAATAATAGGCGCAGTATTAAATTTTTGTTTTGCTTTAGCACTGTCTCAATTATCTTAAATAAAAACCTTTCCATTTCTCTCACACTAACTATAAGGTATCAGTCAGTATTTCACTTCCCTTATTCCACTAAGAGAAGATGGAGAAAGAATTTTAATCACTGCATACTTGCAGATTTCCAGCTTTCTTTAGATTTACTCCGATCAAAGTCCAACATACCTCTTTTGATCATCATCAGTGAGATAAGTTCCTGTGAAAACATCAAGGTGGATGCATCTTGCAAGTCAATAAGGGATTAAAATAAATCTCCCCAGGAAAGCTAATTCCACTGGGCATACACTCTGCCTGTGGAGTTTCTAAAGTTTGGGTATGAAATGAGTTGTTCAAACATCTTGACTGAACAAACTTCAGGGATAAGGGAAAATATAAATATGAATATTAATATAAAGGGCATTAAAATAATTGAAATGTGTCAAACCCTATGTCAGAAACTTTGGAGTATGCAAAATGTATCAGTTCCTAACTTAAATCATTCACAATATAATTTATATTATAATGGAGTAATATATAACATAATTTATAATATAATGGAGCATATGGTTATGATTTTCTAGTACTCACAGCTAAGCAAAAGTATATGATGCTGTGTTGGGAAGCCTGTTATATCTGTATCCAACAGCCCAGTTTTCAGTTGGTTGACTTTTTCAAAACAGGAATCATTAAACCATTCACTCTTCTTCCGTTCCTTACAAATAACCCTCTTGGACTTGCATAACAGTTGAAAATCATTGCAAGAAGCAACACTAATCAATTTAATGTGTAGATATACAGGAAGATAATTGTTTAAAGGGTATTCACCAGGTCCAGCAATTCCACTTCTGGGTCTTTATCCAAAGAAAACAAAAACACTAACTTGAAAGGATATCTGCACCCCCATGGTCATTACAGCTTTAGCATTATTTACGATTGCTGAGACATAGAAACAAACTGGGTGTCCACTGAGAGATGAATGATTTTTAAGAAAATGTGATATGTTATATGTAGGAATATATGTAGGAATATATTCATCTCTGTGAAAGAGGGGAGTCCTGCCATTTGTGAAAACATAGATAGACCTTGAGCCCATTATGCCAAATGAAATGAGTCACAAAGACAAAGACAAGTACTATATGATTTCACTTATATGTGGGGTCTTAAACACACACACATAAAAAAACAACCAACCAAAAACCAAACTCATAGATACAGAGAACAGATTAGTGGTTGCCAGAGGCAGGGTGCAGGTGGTGCGTGAAATGGGTGAAAGTAGTCAAAAGGTACAAGAAATACGGATAAGGTACTCTAGGAAATAGGAAGATACACTTAATCAAGTGTTATGTGTTAAAGAAATACTTACAACTGGGTGTCTTCCTTAAACCAAATCAATAAGATAAGTACCTATTTGCCAGGCATGGAAAACAATAAAGAGATTTCAAGAGAAAAGGTCATAGGTACAGAGGAATGAAAGGAAGTCAAGTAGAATCCAAACTAATGACATTTACTCAAAATATACTGTTCAGGGAGAGTCTATTCTTAATAAAATCTTTCTCTCTTAATTCTGTATTTATTTCAATCTCCATCCATCCATCCATCCATCCATCCATCCAAAATTCCATCCTTATATATAAAGCCATGTAATCATACAACCCTAACGTTCTTATGAATCCTCTTTTTCTTTCATTCAACACATCAAATCCACTGGACATACTTGTAGTTTCACCTTCAAGCTATATTTAGAATATATTTACTACTACAGCCCTGGGACGAGCTAACATCCTCACCTGGACTATTATAAAACCTCCTGACTAGTATATCTACTTGTAGTCTGCCCTTTTAGTGCTGATTGTTTTCATTTGCTTCCCTGTCATCCAGTTTGCTCTGTTCTCTGTCCAGTTCAGTTCCTTCTGAAGCTGAACCTTCTGGAACTGCATCACCTGTCTCCCTTGCTCACTTGCTTTAGGCTGGATCCAGCCAATGGGACTTATAACCAGAAAGTCAGGTGGTGGAAATGAAGATAAGTATATTTTTTTCCTTATTCCCTTCATGATGTGGTGCTTCTTTATGACTACAGCTCAAGGAGGGCAGCCACTCTGCCACAGCTCCAAGCTTTCTGAACTATGTAATACGGTTTCCTCCATCATTGCCTTGGTTCCAGTTCCCTGAGTCCTCAACAGCCTTTGTTAATTTCTTGAACACTGGCCACACCTCTGTAAGTAGTGCCTTCATTAACATCTCTTCATATGAACCATTTTGGGTAAATTTTATCTCCTGCTGGGATTTTAGTTATTGCGCCATCATCTAGTTTATTTTTCATACACTAGCTAGAATGCTCCTTTTAAGATAGAGGTACTCTCTACTTTTGAATACATTTGAATATTTCCATAATAAAAAATAAGAAAAAAAATGGGAGTATATGTTTTCTCTGCTCAAAAGCCTGCAGTGACTTTCCGTAGTCAGCATAAAAGCTAAGCTCCTTCCAACCATCTCAGCCTCGCATTATCTATCTCCTGAGTGCTTCTGACCTCATTGTCCACACCCCTGCTACCCTGTCCAAAGAACTCTATTTACCTTGGCCTCTTTGCTGTTCCTTCTTCCTGGAACCCTCTTTTGCCTCATATCTATTTGGTTTTTCCCTCATTTCTTTCATGTCTCTGCTCAAAGTCACTTTTTCATAAAGGACTTTCCTGGACACCCTACCTAATTTGGCAACCCCAAACACTCTCTCACCTTGACTTAGTTCCTTTAATTCATAATTATTTTAATCATCTGAATTACAATGAATGCATGGTTTGTTTGATGCCTGCTGCCCGCTCTCTGCCCTGTCCTCCCCTTCCTGCTAAAATGTGAGCTGCATCAGAGTAAAGAGTGGTCTGTTTGATTCAATGCTAAACACACAGGGCATACTCCTGGCATACAGGTGGCACTTAGAAAGTCTCTATGAAATGAATGAGTGAGTGAATGAATGAATAAACGAAGAAATTTCTAGACTGATTTTCACCAAATGACTGATTCTGGTATTATTAATGGTAGCATTTTGAATTTCTATTGTTTTCCCTGTTGTATGTGTGTATGATTTGCCTTTTAATCAATAGAACATATCTATAAAATGAATTTGTGTTTTAAAAAATTCATTCCAGGGCGCCTGGGTGGCTCAGTTGGTTAAGCGACTGCCTTCGGCTCAGGTCATGGTCCTGGAGTCCCGGGATCGAGTCCCGCATCCGGCTCCCTGCTCAGCGGGGAGTCTGCTTCTCCCTCTGGCCCTCTTCCCTCTCGTGCTCTCTATCTCTCATTCTCTCTCTCTCAAATAAATAAATAAAATCTTTAAAAAAATAAATAAAATAAAAAATTCATTCCAGAGGCATTGTGAAGAATGGATATAGGTGGGGAAAGATACCACTAGAGTTGGATGATTACTATTGAGTCCATTGCAAAAAAAAAAAAAAAGAAGGATAAGGTCTAATCTAAAGGTATCGATAATATACATGGAAAGAAGAGGTTTAAAGCATCACATTTCCAAAAAAAAAGCTTGGTGCCACACAGAGTAAGAAAACAATAGCTGTTGATAAGGACTTTATTTAAAAAGATAACACATATCTAGTCTTTGTTTCTGGAGATGACATCAGGACAAGATGCCATTCCAGTCTCCTCAAAAAATGACCAATCAGATGAAATGGGCATTTACCATTCAAATTGATCTTTATATTTCATGCATAACTTATTTATCTGCCCAATTTTATATATATTTTAGCATATATAGGAAAAAATGAGCATTATCATGAATATTATCATGGGGTGAAATCTAATGGTCAAGATAAAATCCCATCTTTTATTCTTATAATAGATGAATGTTATGAGTGACTGCTCACTGTAACCAGATTTTAGGTGTTCCTTGTGATTAAATATTCATCATTCCCTAAATTCTTACCATATACTCGCCATCTCTTATTCTAGCTTCCTTTTGAAAAGAGTACAACACTTAACGCTGATTTGTAGCAAATTGGGAAGTTGTTTAATGGTTTGGAAAAACCCTACAGCTGACTGAATTGAGAATAACACACTCATTATTATTTATGACTCTATTTCCAGGTCTTTATAGGTCAGTTTATTGAATTCACTGAATATGCTGCTTTTCCAGCTCAGCAAAGCCAATTTTGCAGGCTACTTTGTAGTAGATAGACTCATAGAAATGGAAGAGAGCCTATTTTTTTGAATATAAACACACCTAGAGTGCCTTTAATTTAGGATAATTAAAAGAAAATCTATTGTTTATTAACCTGTGTCATAAAGAATTCCAAAACTTTATTTTTTTTAAAGATTTAATTTATTTATTTGACAGAGACAGACACAGCAAGAGAGGGAACACAAGCAGGGGAAGTGGGAGAGGGAGAAGCAGGTTTCCCGCCGAGCAGGGAGCCCGATGCGGGGCTCGATCCCAGGACCCTGGGACCATAACCTAAGCCGAAGGCAGACACTTAATGACAGAGCCACCCAGGCGCCCCAAGAATTCCAAAACTTTAAAAAAATAATAACAACCCAGAGCAGTGCTTCCCTAGTGTGTTCTGTAGATAATTCTTTCCATGAGACTTTAATAGCCATTACTTGAAATAAGTTTTCTTCAGAAAATCCATGAGTTTAAGGGAGTTTCTCTATTAAGAGATTACTATGACAATCTGTATTACAAAATTTTAAGGGTGGGGATGGCAAGATGGGTTTATTTTACTTTTTTTTTTTTAAGATTTTATTTATGTGACAGAGAGAGACACAGCGAGAGAGGGAACACGAGCAGGGGGAGTGGGAGAGGGAGAAGCAGGCTTCCTGCGGAGCAGGGAGCCCAATGCGGGGCTCGATCCCAGGACCCTGGGGTCATGACCTGAGCCAAAGCAGATGCCTAACCAACTGAGACACCCATGTGCCCTGCGAGATGGATTTATAAACTTTTTTTTTAAATATGAAACAGTTTTGTGATGAATACCTTTAAATACTATTTGTCCATGGATAAAGTGTTAGAAAATGCTAGTCTACAGCAAATCTATTTCAAAGACCAAATGTAGATGAAATAAGAAGGTTTAATAATTCAAAAACAGAGCATGTTTTGTTGTTGTTTTGTAATTTATAATTTAGCATCAAAAGTTGCCCCTTTATCCCATGGGAAATATGGGATATTTTGGCTTAAAGAGCACATATATAATCCTTACACTCTGTCTCTCTCTAAAAATAAATAAATCTTTAAAAAAGAAAGCCTAGGGGTGCCTGGGTGGCTCAGTCGTTAAGTGTCTGCCTTCAGTTCAGGTCATGATCCCAGGGCCCAGGGATTGAGCCCCGCATCTGGCTCCCTGCTCGGTGGGAATCCTGCTTCTCCCTCTCCCACTCCCCCTGCTTGTGTTCCCTCTCTCGCTGTGTCTCTCTCTGTCAGATAAATAAATAAAATCTTAAATAAATAAATAAATAAATAAATAAGAAAGTCTATCGAATAATTTTTCTCAATTTTTAAAAGAAATAGTATTTTATATATTTTGAGGAAAATAACATAAACCTTTAAATACAGAGTTACTGGTCATGAATTCTATAGTATAATGCATGAAAACTTAAAAATACGTAATGAAGATACTGCTTTTTAATTTGTCTTCTATTCTGTTTCTAATTTCTGGCTTTCATCGATGAAATCTCCACCACCCACAATCCTGATTTGCTTAAGCTAATTATTGCAGCTTTTTGTCACATTTGAGAAATATATATGTAAACTATATCAGAAGAGTTTAAGAATAGACTAATAGAATATGACTTACATTATATCTATATATCTATCTATCTATATATATATAGATAGATAGATAGATAGATAGATATATAAAGGGGCAGCAGAGGGAGAAAGAGAGAATCTCAAGCAGGATCCAGCTCAATGCAGAGCCTGATTTGGGGCTGGATCTTATCATAGGTGGATAAAATTATCTTTTGAGAGTTAGAATTCCTAAATTCTCTTGTACATGCATCAGTGAGTTTTTAAATTTAAATTATTATCTAAAATAGTCTGCTTTAATTTTCAAAGCCTCAATTTCTACCCGCAAAATATTAGAGAGTTGGTTTTGAAGGTCTTTTCTGCAATAGAAATGTGAAAGTAAGGTAGATATACATTTTAGTATACACATTTTAGTATGTTGTCATGTGATCACTCACATATTTTCCCTGGTGATTATGGAAAAATAAATTTTAAGCTGATCTGAATTGGCCTGATAAGGAAGACAACAGTGGGTTGGAAATATTGGAGTAAACATAACTTCAAATTAACAAAGTTAAAAACAATCACACCAGTGTTTCATAAATTATTGTTTGGATTAAAAAGAAAAAGTAATATGCCCACTTAACGAATCCTGTTTGATGAAGTTAAATTAGAGAAGACTAAGAATTTCTGATAATAGCAAACTCAGGGGCGCCTGGGTGGCTCAGTCGTTGGGCATCTAGATTTCTAGTAAATTCTAAAGGACAGGTTTCTAGAAAGTTCTGCCACACCTGCACCACAGTGATTTCACTGCCATCCAGTTAGCCATGGCTGTAACCTCTTCAAGGAGGTCTGGATTGCAGGCGGGGTGCTTCCTTGGGTGCTCTATCTCAGCCCTAAGGTAATAAGTAGCTGCTCCTTATACAGGCAAGCTTTCTTTTATAGTGCTTTGCCTTATTATGCTTTGTAGATATTGTGTTTGTTACAAATTAAAGATTTAGGACTTCACTGGAGGAAGTAACTGAAGATGTGGTAGAAACAGAGAACTAGAGTTAGAAATAGAGCCTGAAGATGTGACTGAATTTCTGAAACCTCATGATAAAACTTGAAAGGATGAGGTGTTGCTTCTTACAGATGAGCAAAAAAAGTGGTTTCTTGATATGGAATCTACTCCTGGTGAAGACTGTTGAAATAAGAATTTATTGTATTACATTATGAACTTCATTGATAAAGCAGTGGCAGGGTTTGTGAGGATTGACTGTAATTTTGAAAGAAGTTCTACTGTGGGTAAAATGCTATCAGCATTGCTCACTACAGAGAAATTAGTAGTGCAAGGAAAAGTCAATCAATACAATAAACTTCACTGTTGCCTTTTTTCAAGAAATTGCCATAGCCATCCCAGCCTTCAGCAGCTACCACCCTGATCAGTCAGCAGCCATCAACATGGAGGCAGGACACTCCACCATCCAAAAGATTTTGATTCACTGTAAGTTCAGATGAAGGTTAGCATTTTTAGGAATAAAGTATTTTTTAATTAAGGTACATATGTTGTTTTTTTAAAGACATAATGCTATTGCACACTTAATGGACTACAGTATAGATTAAACATAACTTTTATATGCACTGGGAAACCAAAAAATTCACTGAACTCACTTTATTGTGATATTCACTTTATTGAGGTGGTCTGGAACTAAAACCACAATATTTCTGAGGTATGCCTCAGAAATCTGCTATTTCTATATTTTTTAGAGTTCTTTTAACTTCCTACTTTCTAATTATTCTTTACTCCAAATTCTTTTTATAGTTAATGATTCTTTATATAAACTTTCCATGTTAAAATTTCACTGTGTTTTTGTTTCTCTTCATTGGGCTTTTGGCTGATAAACCCAGCCACTTACGGATTAATTTTTCTGTTCAGTTTTGCAGTTTTAAAGATTCTATGTATTTACTATTTTAAATTCCATTTACCCCATATTTGCTTAGCTCTATTCTATAGAAACTAATCTTGTCAAAGTTACCAATGACTTTCTTATCCTTAAATTCCTCAAAAGTCAATTATCGGGCATCATTCTATTTGACCTCTCAGCAGCACTTGATACAGCTGATCACTCAGTCCTCTCTGATGGTTTACTCCCCGCTCTCTGCACAGCAAGCTCCCTTGGTTTTTATTCTATTTGACTAGTGTCTTCATTTCAGTTATTACGTTCTTTCTTTTTATCTCTAATTTGGTAATGTTTCAATGCCCAAAACATCATTCTTCATTCTCTTTCCATATTTATGTATACTGACTTCTTTAATGATACTATCTCATGTCATGGCTTTAAATTATATCTATATGCCAACATTTTCCTAATTTATATCTCCTAGCGTACCTCCACAACACCTGAATGATGCATTCAACTGCCCACCCAACATCTCCACATAAAGACTTAAAGAAATCTTTTTTTATTTTAATTTTTATTGTTATGTTAATCACCATACATTACATCATTAGTTTTGGATGTAGTGTTCCATGATTCATTGTTTGTGCATAACACCCAGTGCTCCACGCAGAACGTGCCCTCTTTAATACCCATCACCAGGCTAACCCATCCCCCACCCCCTCCCCTCTAGAACACTCAGTTCATAAGACTTAAAGAAATCTTTAAGTCAGTGTTCCTTAGTATCCTTCCTCAACTGGGGCTCAAGCCAAAAAACCTGGGATCATCTCTGATTCCTCTCTTATTCTCCCATCTAATCGACTGTACTTTAAAATAGGATGAAAACACTTCATTGTTACTACCTTATTATTCTTATTCGACTTCTCAAATATCTCACCTCTGCTATTGCTATCACCTCCTAACTGATTTCCATTTTCTACTCTTGTTTCCCTGCAGTATACTCTCAACACAGCAACTAGGGAGTCCATTTAATTGTGTACATCAGATCAAGCTCTCTGCTCAAAACTCTGCAATGGCTTCCATTACACTCCAAGAAGTACCAAAGTCCTTACAATTGCTTACAAGTCATTCAATGATTTATATCCTCACCTTCTCCAAATTCTTCTAACAACTCACCCCTTGGATCACTCTGCTTCAGCCACACAGGCTGCCTTGCTTTTCCTCAAAGAGTAACAAGCAAAAATATTTTATAAAAATAGCAATGTTGAAAAGGGATTTAGGAACATATGTATTTTATCTATATCCCAAATAAATTACTTATCAAAATAATTTTATAAATGGATCAAGGTAAATTTCCTCTACTATAGCTTTACTTATTAGATGTGCCCACAGATTAAGAGTATTCTTTAGTGTCAGGATCCTATTTTAATCTCCAGATTTCATCTCTATTAACTTTAGTTACTAAAATATTAAAGTAGCTTCATCAGTTGAGTTCCCCAAATCCTAAATTAAAATCACTGGAAATGGTTTAATGATTTAAATAGCTTTTGCTTCATTATAAACGTTCCACAATTTTTGTTAGTCCTCTTACAAATTATTATATCCTTTAATTTTATCATTGTTATATAAAATAGGCATGAATCAAAAATGAAATTCTTCTTTAATGTTTAATTGAGAAAAATAATCGTTCTTGCACTGTGTGGCCTCTTGGTAAATGCTATTTATATTACTTAATATGTACAAAAATGCTTACGAACTAACTTAAGTTCAGGTTTTGTTTTTGTTTGTTTCATGAAATGGACTTTGTTTTCCGATTTATTATGCTAGCAATGAAAATGGAACAAATTTTTCTTGTAGCCAAGTTATTTTTAAATACATCATTGAATTAGAGGAATTCTGATAAATCTATGTTCTTTGAATATCCCTAATAAAGCAAAGAGATGAGAGAGCATATCCTATTTAATTTGCCTTCCCATTGTCCATTCGATAAGGGAATTTTAGTAAAGTCCAAATCAATGTGCTCTTTATGACTGTGTTCCTAGTACCCACTGTTAGCGCCATCATAATACACCAGTGTAGGTTTCTCTCTCATTCCAGGTAAATCTTATATCAAGAGATGGTAAAATGAAGCTAAAATTCCTAAGACCTAAAATAAACTTTTCATTTGTTGATTCAACAAACACTTACTGAGTACCAATTATGCCAAGAACTTTGTGAACAAGAACGTCAGGTCTGGTGTTCTGAAAAATATAAGGAAATAGATAAAAACAGACTAAAACTAAGCAAGAAAATAGTAGGCGAACGTGCTAAGAGCAGGACACATTGGATGTGGCATGTGACTAATTAGAATGAGCAGGCCATGCTATGATAAAGTTGAACATCTTCTAGGCAGTAGAGGACAAGACAAAGGGTGTGGTGGGCAGTTCATCCCAGTAGGTAGGAATATGTTATCAATGGCGTTGTATAGGATTGTCAAGGTATAGTAATAATAAAAGCAGACTGACTTTCAGCCATTGATTATTGTCTTTAATTTTGTATAAACTATGCCTCCCCTTTCATTGCTTACACCTGAGAAGACTATTCATATCACCACCACCCTCTTCCGCTGGCAGGCCTCTGATTCTAGCCCCCAGAATCGGCTAGTACAAATGTGCTATAGAAGAAATAAACCTGAATTGTATAAGAAACAGAAAGAATATCAGTGACCCAAGAGGATACTAAGTGCTGGGAGGAGATTAGGTCAGGGAAGTAGTAATCATGGTACTGATATACACCTTGTAGGACAGGGATATTATGATTTTGTCCTAAGGGTATAAATCTTAAGATTGAAATTAATGCATTCATACTTCAAAAGTTCTATCCGGTTGCTAGTTAGAAATTATTGCTATAGTTAAGCATAAAAGTTAGAATAACAGGTAGGAGACTATTCCAATAGTGCAGGAGAAAGATGGTGGTAGGTTATTTTAGGATGGGGCTGTAGAAAGATCGAGAAAAAACAAAAAAGAAAGAATGAACAGAATTAGGATCTGTTTAGAATACAGCAAAAAGGACTACCTAAGGAACTGAATATTAAATGCAATGCAAAAGAGAGAATTAAAAGTGAGTCTAGAATTTAGGCATGAGCAACTAGATGGTTCCTAAGGCTATCTACTGAGAATGGGGGCAGGGCGGAAGTCTTGGGATTTTGAAATCTTCCATTTTGACCATATGAAGTTTTGAATGGCTATTGGACATCTAGTTAGAGATGTCAAGTTGTTAACTGGGTATGTGTATCTATCTCTCAAGAAGAGTTTAGGGCTAAAGATACAAATTTGGAATTTATAATTGACTGCTATATAGTATTTAAAAGTATAGAAGAATGTTATTCTTTATGGAGAAAATATGGTGTCCTGGGGCATTGCAACATCAAAGAGTAGAAAAAATTAGCAGTAACAGTTGAGTAAGAGTGGCCAGATCAACTTTGTCAAAGCTGCTGGGAAGCCAAGTAAGATGAAAACAAGTGAGATGGGGGAAAATATGACAGCATGGAGGTTTTGGGTGATTTGGAATAGATCAAAGGACTGATTATAGTGTACTGAAGAGAGAATGATGACTATTAATAAATATATATATTTTAAATTTTTTATTTATTTATTTAATTGACAGTGAGAGAGAGAGAGAAAGAGAGAGGGAATAAAAGGTAGGGGAGGGGCAGAAGGAGAGGGAGAAGCAGGCTTCCCGCCGAGCAGATAGCCCGATGCCGGGCTCGATTCCAGGACCCTGGGAGCATGACCTGAGCCGAAGGCAGTCACTTAACCGACTGAGCCACCCAGGCACCCCAATGAATATATTTATTAACTCTAGATAATAACTACATGTTTTGCTGGAAATGGAAACAGAATTGGAACAGTTGGTAGGAATATGAGGAGTTTGTTTTAATAGGTTTGAAATAATAAATCTTTGCAAGTTAATTAGAATGATCCAGTATGGAAAAAATTGATAATATAAAACATAGAAGGGTCACCAATGTAGAGAAATTTCAGTAGCAAGACAGATGGGATACAAACCACAAGCAGTGGGCTCAGCCCTTGACAAAAGCAGAGACACTTAGAGCACTGTAGCAAAAAATAAAGGCTTTCAGATTAGGTTCCGACTTCTCTGCTCTTTTTATCGAAGATAGTAATGTGTGTATGTATGAGTTTGTGCTTGTGCATATCATTTTTTACATTATATCTCATTGACAAAACTGTTGAAATAAGAAGTTTTTGTATTTTCTTAATGTTGTAACTTGAACTGTGAATGTCATCATGGGTTAAATGATCATGAAACTAAATACTATTTAAGGTAAATCTGTAAGATTTTAGAAGCATATATTGTCCGTGCATTTCTGTTTTAACGACGCTGTTTCTCAAGTTTGTTTTAGAGAAGAATAACATTATTCCACACTTTTAAAAACTATTATAGTCTAGTTTTGTAGAGAAGATTATTTCTTTGATGATGCCTGTATAACCATTAATTAATCAGACAGCAAGCAGATCAGAGAGAAAAAAAAAAGAACAAAAACAAACTAAAAGGAAACAAAGACCAAAAATAGACTGTGTTAATGTATTTGATTAATTTTTACCTTTTTCGTTTGTAAGAGTTAAAAGTTCTTTTTTTGTGTTCCTTTTTCTTTTGTAAAAATAAGATATATAATACACTAAATAGTGAACATTAATACTGACAAACATGGAAAATTGTCAGATTTATCAGGAAGTAGTTTACCTATCCTTGCTTTGGAGAAGTAAAACCAAACAAAACATATAAATTACTCAGGAGTATAATCTATTCTGTATATCACACATTGTGATTTATGAATGTTCTTTTTATATTGATTTGTTGGTTGCTTTTCATTAGGGTTTTTAGTTGTGGCTGTAATTTTTATGGACAGCAGAGTCTATGTCACTGGTATCTGATCAACTGTCACATTTCCAATGGAGCAAAATTAGTTGATAACTTCTCCTTTCCCATGTTGCTATTATTGCATAAAGAAACTTTTGGGATAAATTAATTACAGCTTTGCATAAAAAGAATTTATTCTTATAAAATAGAGATAGTATCTGTTTCCTTAAGTTACACTCTTGAGTTTCTTTGTTATTTTGTTATTTTTTATTATTCAATAAACTATACTTCTCTAAGCTTATGCAATAACTTGTTATTTCATTGCAAATGTTTTTTTTCCTTTCACATTTTGTACAGAAAATAAATGTTTATGCACATAAACACACACACTGCTACATATTTAAGAGTTAGTAGGTATTCTGGTTTGCAAGATCTGAGAAATCTTTATCCTTGTTGTCTCAAAAGAGATAAACAATACCAATTCCAAGATAGGAAGCAAAGTTTATTTGTATATCTCTAACCTTCTAAATAATCTCTGACTATGATAAAAGTGAATTTTCCTAAAGACCTTTTGGCTTGACTATATATAGAATTGCATTCTCTTGATTTTTTGAATAACATGCTTCAACTTTCCAGATCAATCATTACAAAAGAACCCACCAAAAGTTGGATAGTTGTGTGTACTTTTAAAGTATGTATATAATAAATATTCATGTACATATTACAAGGATACACCTCGTGAAATCGGTTAAAACCAGTATAAATGATAGTTAAATAATGCTAAAACATGTTTATTGCATAGCAACATATTCTTTTGTTGCATCTTTGTAAGAGGAAATAGAGAAAACCGAGTAAATCAAATTGGGTAACCGTGTGTGTGTGTGTGTGTGTGCACACGCGCGTGTGTGCGCATATTTATGCAATCACTCACTCTCTAAAATTTTTTCCAATTCTGTTGAAATTTTTAAACCTCTGGGTATTCAAGAAAACACAGAAACTATTATGCAAAATTCTATTCCTCACTTATATAAAAAGATAATAGAAGTCATTCACTATTTCTTAGACTATAACTCAATTATGTATTTCTTTCATTTTGCCTTTTCCTCTGGTCCTTTCTGCAGCAAAGCCAACTGAATTTATTTCAGTGTTAGCTGTTATAGTACAATACAGGATAAAATAGACATTTCACTTCTGAGTCATTTTATGTCTCTTCTTTTATTCTTTTCTGAAGCTCATTTTGTCTACCACTTTCCTCAACTAAAATCCATACTGTCTACCAAAATTTATATCCTCATATTTTTCTACACCAAATTACCATAATTTATACATTATAATAATATACATTAATTTATAAATAATAAAGAATATCAGAATAGATTTTCTCTTGAGGACTTAAGAAATAACTAAACACAGATACACATAATGGGTCTAGTAATAAAAAAATGAGAATGCCAATTGTGATAAATGATTAAACTGATATCCATCTAAGTCAAGTTGGTCAATTGGCTCATGAGTATAAGAGAAGACTGTTACTGTAATCTAGATTTATTCTTTGACAATAATCAATCTTTTAACATGTTTTCTTTGTTGATGAAATCTCTGTCATTGTGTTTATTTTTACTTTTTTTAAGCTCTAGAAATTATTCCATGCATTTACTAAATAGAGACTAAAAACTCATAGCCATAAAAATGACTTACAGTCATTTAGTTTAACTCTATCCTGGAAGCATATATTTTTTTCTATATTTATTTATTTGTTGTTTTAAGCATCTCTAAATCTCATCTTTTCTACTCTTGCCCTGGTCAGTACTATTGTTATGTTTTGCTTAACCACGTTACAAGCAGTTACAATTGGTCTTCCAAATATTGTTCTCTCAGTTACCTGAAACCCATCATTTACATCAATAGGAATTATCTTACAAAAACATAAGCCAAATTCTTCTCTCAAATCTCCTTCAAAAATTAGCCTATGTACTCTTTCCTTTTGAAAATAAATTCTTAACTCACTAGAAAAATGGAGACCCTCCTTCTTTTAAATATTGTTAGTAATTTAAAATATTATATTTTATATAACTATTAAATATTAAACATATATATGTAAACATATATAAGGAGAGAGAGAGGGAGAGAGTGTGCATGCAGATAAGCAACATATATTAGGGGGAAATCTATATTTAATAGCTCTAAGATTAAGAAAAAAGTCTTTCCTGATCATCATAATAGCTTCTTAAGGAATGTAAGATGCTTAGCCACTTTGAAAGTTCACATAAAAGGCTGGAAAATCCTAGATTTGATTAAAGTCTTTTTTAGCTCTGGTTGGACACTGAGTTAAATCTGAAGCCCACCACACAAGTAAATACTGCACTCATTTCCCTTCAGTGGATTAATAACCACATTAATGTCAGACACATTGAGAGCACAATCTGAGCTCTACAACTTAATAGGAAGATGGCTATTGTGCTGATTCTCAATTTGTTCATTTGTCAAATGGTAATGATAATATTTACTACATAGGGATAATGTAGAAATTAAATGAAATAAAGTATATTGTGTTTGGGAACCAAAGAAAGAAAGAAAAGCATGTTAGTTTCTATTCCCTGGCTCTTTTTCACCAATTTTTTTTTTTATCGGAAGCTTCAAAATCTGGGTAGAAATATATGGAAAATGCTTATAATAACATGTAATTCATTAATATTAGTTAAGGAATTGACAGCCCCTCTTATATCCAAAATATTTTATGAAAAGAAAATGTGTTTTACTCTTTCTTCCCGCACATCTAATTAGAAAGAAAAAAAAAAGAAGATAGCAGGAAGGGAAGAATGAAGGGGGGAATCAGAGGGGGAGATAAACCATGAGCGACTATGGACTCTGAGAAACAAACTGAGGGTTCTAGAGGGGAGGGGGTGGGGGGATGGGTTAGCCTGATGATGGGTATTAAAGAGGGCACACACTGCATGGAGCACTGGGTGTTATACGCAAACAATGAATCATGGAACACTACATCGAAAACTAATGATGTAATGTATGGTGATTAACATAACATAATAATAAAAAAATGCACTGAAGAATAGAAAACTAGAATAAATGGAAAGATATATCAAAAAATGAAATTAATATAAAGTTATGTTTGTAATGCCCCTAATTTGAGAAATAAGAAATAGAGAAAAGACATATGCTGTATTTACAACTATTAGATGCTGTAATAAGAATTAACAAAAAAGTCTTTTACTAGCTAGTTACACCAAAAATTATATCTTATTTTCTAATGTTAATATTGTTTCACTAAGTAAGATGAAGCAGCTGAGCCAATAAGAATTAAAACTCCGTTTGTAATGTGTAGCCTTAGTAACAAGTCAATAGGATGTACATGTCTGTTCTGATGGAATAGCACAGATGGATGTACAGGTGAAAGCATCTCCCATTTTTGATGACAGAAGATGGGGGAAGAGTGTATGAAAGAAAGGCATATCGTGAAAATATTGAGCCCTGGTCACATTCTTGGCCTCTTCAGTTATGTGTCCTAGTAATTATGATTTTTTTATATCCATGATCATTTTTGACACTGGTTTAACTTCAAGCTCCCCGCATTTCCTTTTCTTTCTTTCTTTCTTTTTTTTTTTTTGTTAATTCAATTAGCCAATATATAATACATCATTAGTTTTGGGGGTAGTGTTCAATTATTCATTAGTTGCGTATAACACCCAGTGCTCATCACATCATGTGCCCTCCTTAATGCCCATCACTCAGTTACCCCATCCTGCCACCCTTTCCATAACCCTCAGTTTGTTCCCCAGAGTCCAGAGTCTTCCATGGTTTATCTCTCTCTCTGATTTCTTCCCATTCAGTTTTCCCTCCCTTTCCTTATGATCCTCTGGACTATTTCTTACATTCCACGTATGAATGAAACCATATGATAATATTTCATTTAGTATAATACCCTCCAGGTCCATCCATGGGGATGTAAATTGTAGGTATTCATCCTTTCTGATGGCTGAGTAATACTCCATTGTATATATAAACCACATCTTCTTTATCCATTCATCTGTTGAAGGACATCTCAGCTCCTTCCACAGTTTGGCTATAATGGACATTGCTGTTATGAAAATTGGGGTGCAAGTGCCCCTTCTTTTCAATACATCTGGATCTTTGGGGTAAAGACCCAGTAGTGCAATTGCTAGGTCATAGGGTAGCTCTATTTTTAACTTCTTGTTTTCCAGAGTGGCTATACCAGTTGCATTTCCAGCAACAGTGCAAGAGGGTTCCCCTTTCTCCAATCCTCACCATTTGTTGTTCTCTGTCTTGTCAATTTTAGCCATTCTTTTTTTTTTTTAAGATTTTATTTATTTATTTGACACAGAGAGACACAGTGAGAGAGGGAACACAAGCAGGGGGAGTGGGAGAGGGAGAAGCAGGCCTCCTGCTGAGCAGGGAGCCCAATGTGGGGCTCGATCCCAGGACCCTGGATCATGACCTGAGACAAAGGCAGACACTTAATGACTGAGCCACCCAGGCACCCCGATTTTAGCCTTTCTAAGTGGTGTAAAGTGGTATCTCATTGTGGTTTTGATTTGTATTTCCCTGATGGTTAGTGATGTGGAACATTTTTTCATGTGTCTGTTGACCATTTGTATGTCTTCTTTGGAGAAGTGTCTGTTTGTCTTCTGCCCATTTCTTACCTGGATTATTTGTTCTTTCGGTGTTGAGTTTGGTAAGTTCTTTATCAAAAAACTTTATCTTTATAAGATCTTGGATACCAGCCCTTTATCTGTTGTCATTTGCAAATATCTTCTCCCATTCTGTAGGTTGCCTTTTAGTTTTGTCAACTGTTTCCTTTGCCATGCGGTATCTTGATGAAGTCCCAATAGTTCATTTTTGCTTGTGTTTCCCTCACCTTTAGAGATGTGTCTTGCAAGAAATTGCTGCAGCCAAGGTCACAGAGGTCATTGCTTGTGTTTCCTCTAGGATTTTGATGGAATCCTGTCTCACATTAAGGTCTTTCATCCATTTTGAGTTTATCTTTGTGTATGGTGTAAGAAATGGTTCAATTTTATTCTTGTACATGTGGCTGTCCAATTATCCCAGCACCATTTATTGAAGAGACTGTCTTTTTTCCATTGGATATAGTTTCCTGCTTTGTCAAAGACTAGTTGACCATAGGGTTGAGGGTCCATTTCTGGGCTCTCTATTCTGTTCCATTGATCTATATGTCTGTTTTGTACCATGCTCTCTTGAGGATCACTGCTTTGTAATAGAGCTGGAAGTCAGGCATCGTGATGTCCCCAGCTTTGGTTTACTTTTTCAACATTCCCCTGGCTATTTAGGATCTTTTCTGGTTCCATACAAATTTTAGGATTGTTTGTTCCAGCTCTGTGAAAAATGTCGATGTTATTTTGATAGGGATTGCACTGAATGTGTAGATTGCTCTGGGCAGCATACACATTTTAACAATGTTTATTCTTCCAATCCATGAGCATTGGATGTTTTTCCATCTCTTTGTGTCTTCTTCAATTTCTTTCATAAATGTTCTGTAGTTTCTAGAGTACAGATCCTTTACCTCTGGTTAGGTTTATTCCTAGGTATCTTATGGGTTTTGGTGCGATTGTAAATGGGATTGATTCCTTAATTTCTCTTTCTTTAGTCACATTGTTAGTGTATAGAAATGCAACTGATTTCTGTGCATTGATTTTGTATCCCACCACGTTGCTGAATTACCCTATGAGTTCTAGCAATTTTGGGGTGAAGTCCTAGCCTCAACAATCAAACAACAAAAAGAAATAAAAGGCATTCAGATTGGCAAAGAAGAAGTCAAACTCTCACTCTTCGCAGATGACATGATACTTTGTGTGGAAAACCCAAAGCTCCCCACATTTCAACTAACAGTTGGAATGGGTGGGCAGTGGTCTAAGGTACCAATTGCCACAGCATCTATCAACAGTTAAGGCCATCTACTTATTATTGGCCAGCAGTGTTCATTGGCCATTTCTATCCTGGGAGAAGATCCCCAGGCTCTAAGGATATCTGGCATCATAACCTAGGATGAAAGATTCAGAAAAATCCAGTGCTTGGATTCACAATTTATTCTTTGTTTAGTTACCTAAATGCATTTCTCTTCCTTTTTAAGATCTTAGTGTTAAGATAAGCTCATATAATTTGCTTAGGCAGGACTTCCATAAATTCTTCTCCTCTGTTTTTACTGCTTTATTCATTTTAGCAGCCAAATTAAACACAATTATTCCTTTATTTATAAAGCTTCATTTATTTTCCCAATTTTGGTACAGTGTTTTTTTTTAACTTATTGCCTTAAAATATGACCATAATTCTCACTTCACTTATGTGCTTATCTGTCATTCTTTCCCAAAGTCCTAATTCCCTATCTTACATTCTTAGTAATATATGGATTACTGAATGTGTTGATGGTAGTATGGAGCCAAATGAAGAATCAGGTGAATGTTATAGGCCCCTCACATCCCCCAAACAAAATGTATACACACAATTTTATCTACCATTTCAGAGGTAAGAGCTACCTTCAGGCTTATTTCTGGATAGCCTTAGAAGTCAGAAACCCCAGAGTAACATTGCTGTGCATAGATATTTTTGCAACATCATAACTTAAAGACATAAGACTCTAAATCAGAGAAAAATAGTTACTCTTACTCTTATAAGCTGAATGAACTTGTTTTTACCAGTTCACCTGTCCTAGATAACTCATCAGTAAAATGAGGCAGTTGGTTCACTTGGTGTCTGGATTCTCCTTAGCTCCAATTATAAAGATTCCATAATTCCAACTGCTAAACGCTGTTACTTCATAACTGTGTATGATTCAGTAATATGTCTTGTCTGTTTATTGAGGTTTGAAATCCTATGTATTGGATCTTAAAATATAATCCAAGGATGTGTTTTCATTAGAGAGTGATCATATTATAGCATCATAAGATAGGAGGATAGAAGTAGATAGATAGATAGATAGATAGATAGGTAGATCAATTGATCTCTAAAATAGGGAAGCAGGGAATTAATTGCAACATTTTAAAAATCTTCTAGGTACTATATTGGGATTAAGTGCTTTACACGTATTGTCTAATCTGATCCTCACAAAACTTTTGTGTGGTAGTATAATTTTATTTTATAGATGAAGAAATTGGATATCAGAGAAATTAAGTGACATTCTAATAGTCAATATGTTGTAGAGATGAACTTCAGACCCATCACCCATCATTTTCCATCACCAAATTTTCCTAAAAAGAGTATTGGGCTAAAACTAAAAAAGAAAAATGTGAGAATAAATGGGAGAAGAAGAAAGAATGGGTTGTGATGTCACTTTTTTTAAAGAATTAAATAATTGTAAGAAAATGGTAATGGAGGGGTGCCTGGGTGGCTCAGTCAGTTAAGCAGCTGCCTTCGGCTCAGGTCATGATCCCAGGGTCCTGGGATCGAGTCCCATGGGGCTCCTTGCTCAGCAGGGAGCCTGCTTCTCCCTCTTCCTGCCGCTCCCCGTGTTGTGAACTCTCTTTCTGTCAAATAAATAAATAAAACCTTAAAAAAAAAAGAAAATTGTAATGGAGAGGCATAAAACTTAGGGACTTTCTACTTTCAAGTGTGTGTGCATGTGCGAATATGTATTAATTGAACATTACTGTTTTACTAAATGCTCTATGGGTATTATTTTTTTTATTTTAAATTATTATTATTTTTTATTTACATTTTGATGTTACTTTTAATATAGGATCTTTCAGTACAGAGTAGCAGTTAACACAGCAGCACATGCAATTACCTGTGGTGGAAGCAGTGGCAATCTTATAAAGGCAAGAAGCATACTCAAGTCATTGCATCGCCTCTGCATGTCATACTTGACCCACATCATTAATGCATGGAAGATGGTTTCTTCATCGGGAACATTTACATCATCGCTGGCCAGGAGTTTATGGAGCTCCTCAGCTGGAAGCAGTAAAAACTCTTGATTTCTCATAACTTCCATTATGTTTTCCTGCAGGAAGAAAACATCTTGGCATAAATTTGGCTTCACTTTGATTTTGCTGGGAAAGCATCTCAGAAAGAAATAAGAAAAGTCGTCAATAACCTTTGTTCTCATTATAACATAATCCTTGAGACTTAATCCTTCAGAAACTAGAAGCTGTTAAAATGAAAGCATTGTAATTGTAATTGAAGTGTAAATGTATCAGAGACACCACGGATCTTATAATAACCGGAGGATTATACTGTTGAGCTTTGTGATGCAGGCAGAATGTACTAAGTGATTAAATGTTCAAGTTTCAAGTGGACTGCTGTGTAAGATTTGGTGACTATGAAGAAAATAGCATTCAAATTTTTTAAAGCTTGACTACGTATACATGAAATCAGAAAGTGGGAATGAAATTACATAGGAAGTAAGTAACGCTATAAGATGCATCATTGTTTATTTAGAAGGAAAAAACAGGACAGATAAGCCCTAGAAGTCACAAAAGGACGTATGTTCCACCCTTTTATTATCTCTCCTACCTCCCTCCTCTCATGACAATTTCTCTGGCTTAATTTAGATTCCCATTTATTTTCTTCCAGATTGCTGCCATAACCTTCTAATTACTCTGCCTGACTCTATTCTTAGCCGCTTTACTGTATCCTCTATAATCATGCTAGAATGATAGTTCTACAACTTAAATTTCATGGCATTCCTCTAAAGTTTTGCTTGGTTTAGTTTGGTCTCCTTTTGTCTTTTGGTTCTAATCTCTTGGTTAAATACACTAATTCTTTATGATCTGACCTCTTCCTGAGTTGAAGACTACACTTCTTAACATTTCTTGTGTTCTAGTCACCATTACTTAGTCTTTCAATTTGCCATCCTGTTTGACATGTCCCCCCTCACACTCATCTATTGCTTCAAATGACTTTTATGCACTTTGTTTTCCTAATTTCTGCCATTTTCCAAGACTCAGTTCATATGGAACTCTTGAGCCCTCTGTGCACTCACATTGGATCTGGCTCCCCCATCCACCATGCGTGCACAGTGCATGGTATTTATATCTCTGAGACAGCAGTTACCAAACTGTGGCCTAATCTTCAGTGCCCTTAGGGGTCTTTTTTTTTTTAAGATTTATTTATTTATTTGACAGAGAGAGGCACAGCGAGAGAGGGAACACAAGCAGGGGGAATGGAGAGGGAGAAGCAGGCTTTCCCACTGAGCAGAGAGCCCGATGCGGGGCTCGATCCCAGGACCCTGGGATCATGACCTGAGCTGAAGGCAGAGGTCTAACAACTGAGCCACCCAGGCGCCCCGCTGTTAAGGGGTCTTATCACAAACTTTAAGCTCCTTGAGACAAACACCTTGACAATTAGCTGGCATATCTCGATCCTGGAACACAGCAGGTGAACAGTACCTCGTTTATTGAATAGATGTGTTGGTGATCTTTGGGGAGAAAAATAAAATTTTGGAAATAGTGCACAGCAGTGTGGTGGTTTTCAAACACAATTTTAAAATGACTTGTCGAGAACCTTATATGCCAGCAGAGAAGCTTTAGTGGCAGATATATGGTCAAAGAAGACAGAGATCCGAGTGACTCCCCCTTTTGTTCCACTTCCCCTCCCACCTCATGTCTCAGTTCCAGGGAAGATAGCAGTGAGGTTTCTCAGATCATAGTTTTCAAGGCACAGCTGTGGTAGAAATCCCAATACATGCCTATTGTAGGAAAAAACCTGAAACAGATGGAACTAGATCTCTTCCCCAAAGGCATTATGACTATGCTACTATGTTCATGTTAAGTAGAAGATGCAGCCCGTGCCTGTTAATCTGTATGTCAGAGCAGATCTGAACCTATTTTCTAGAAGAGACCTGACCCACCTTTTGAGTATATCCTTGGAACTGAATCCAAGGTTTGAGGTGCCTTCAGCTGTCCCAAAACAATGTCAACTTATACTTTCATTCCGGTCATTTGTCCTATTTATTTACATTTGGTTGACATTGCAGAATAGCTGATTTCCTGGAAATTTTTGTCCCCTGTATTTCCTCTGTGCCTAATACAAGTACTATGTAAATTATAGATGTCCGATATCTATTTAGTGAGTTAACCAACTGAGTGTTCTGAGGTGTGGGACCACCAAGCTTCTCTAAAGGACTCTAGTAGGATAAAGATGTTTTTGAAGAATCTCTGAAACATTTTTTGCCCATCCTTTTTTCCAGTTACTGAAAAATCTATGCCTCTATTAAACCACACACAGAATTGTAGTGCTAAACCTTCAGTATATAGTATGGGGTACCATAAAAAAAAGCAGGTCTATGAAACTCTTAGTGGTGTCTATCAAAGATATTGTTTAAGGCATATTTCGTTATATTTTACAGTGGCCTCTTTATGACGACCTTTGGGAGAAATTTCTTGCAGGTTTTAGTAGCAAGAATAATTGCACTTCTCTTGAGTAAATTGGTTTGCTTTCATCATGGATGTTGTAAATTATGAAATTGATCAGATTTCTCTTTTTATTTGGCCTCTAGAAAGCTTAGAGTTAAAAAAATTGAAATCTATCTGTTAGGAAGGGTATAGCCTTCTATAGTTTGATTTCTTCTTCAAACAACTCCAATAATAGTTTCATTTAATATCACTACAGCAGATTTTATTTTTTTTCTTTTATCCCTGCTTCTGATTTAGAGCATATTCCTATAATTTTATATCCTTGCAAACCATACTACATGTTTGGGAATAAATCATGTGGTTTGTAAAAACTGTTATAAATAAACTGGACATTAGGGGCTAGTATCAGATATTATTGGATCTCTCATACTGTCCCATATATTATGTTATTATGAACTTTATGTATTTTGGAGTTCTAAAGTTCACTTTGCTCTTTGTTTGTTTGTTTTTTCCATCAGGTCTCCTTTTCATGATGCCCTGCCTAATATTTTCTTGTTTTTGCAATCTAGCTTCTGGAAATTGTTTTAATTTCATTATGTTTGATTCACTAAAGAAAAAATATAAATTCACACTAGTTTCCTTAACATTGTTTGCGCACCTCAGCTAACTCCTCGTGTGAGAAGACCAAGTGGTGAGAGGCATCAGAATTCTTTGGCCTATTTACCTTTTGTACAATAACTTTAATTTATTCAATAATTTATTCTATATAGATTTCCTGAACACCTAACATATGGTCCTGGATAATTGTAGCCAGGAGAGCAAAATGGATTTGCATCAAAAAGCTTACCACACATGGGACACCTATAAAATGTGCAGTGCTTAGGAAATGACTTGTCAACTCTGGAAAAGCAGGTTTTTCAAATGGACCTAGAATATTAGGTAGGAGGGTAGATTAGAAAATGGGAAATGGAAAGATGTAGTATTACGACCAGGGGAAAGCATATAAACAAAAACATAATAGCAGGTAATATAGTATAAAGTGCCATATTTGGTGTGTCAATTTGATTAAGAATGAGCACAGAAAAATTGTGAGAAATAATACTGAAAGGGTAATTTAGACCATATAGTGAAATAAATTTATTCTACAACTTTGACAGTCTCTCCATTAAATGGGAATATATCTATACATATATCTTTTGTACATAGATTGAACTATTTATTATAAAGGAAATTTTAGCACTGAACTTAAGTTGCCACTACCTAAGTCACAAGCAACCCTTATTAATTACAAGACTAAATTCTACAATCTATCTTTCCTACTTCATAATACTTTAAACAATTTTGCTAGCTATAAAAAATTCACAATTTTATTTTCTAAGCAGAATTTTCTTACCCATTGTTATTTAATTATTTCCTGAATTTGACATAAACATTTTCTAATATTAATTTTCTCCCTTAATTATATTATTGTCTTCCTCTTATTATTGGTAACATATCAATAATTTAAAATTCCAGTAGAAATTCATTTTTCTACAACCAGAATATAAGTGAATCCATTCAATTATCATATTTTAGTTATTGATTTATTTTAAAATATGGGTATTAAATTGTAGTAAAATATTTCATTAATGTTCAAACATAAACTTTAACAGTGTTTACTTCATTAACAGCTACTACAGATACAATACATTATACACTATATGGTTAACTCAAAGAAACTGCTTTGCTATGATTGTCTACTGAATTAAAATCTATATTTCACCATCTTGCACTTTGTGACCGGAGGTCAGTTAGAAGAACCTCCTAATCACTGCTTTCAACATTATGTTGGGAAGGTTGATCCTTTGCCAGACCACCACAGAATCTCTGGTTTGATTCCAAATCACCAGAGGCTATGGAATTCATTTAATTGCCCATCTAAAAAGTTATTGGTGAGAAAGATGTATTCTTAGGAGGCCCATAATGTCAAATAAATGGAAAACTGAAACATAAGCCTGAGAATTGCCCTACATCCTCTGATTGAAGCTTATTATATAAGTATGAAAATGAAAATTTTGGGTGTAAAGTCTGAATTATAAAACTATGATTCTTTTGCATACTTTGCAAGGAAATTTTTGAGTTTCTGATATATGCATGATTCTACTATTGTCAAGGACAAGACTGAAAAATGCGTATCTCAACTTCTGAAGCAGAAGTTACATCATGTACCAGATTGAGTAGTGTCTCCCAAAACTTCTCATCCACTTGGCACCTCATAATGTGACCTTATTTAGAAATAGGGTCATTGCAGATGTAATTAGTGAAGCTAAATTAAGGCCATACTGGATTAGAGTGGGCCCTAATCTAATTATTGGTGTGCTAAAAGACAGAAACAGACACACAGTGATTAGAACACCATGTGAAGACAGAGGTGACAGAGGGAAGAAGTCGGTGTGAAAGTAAAGATAAAAAATCATGCTGCCACCAGCCAAGGAGTGCCAAGGATTGTTAGGAACCACCAGAAGTTGGAAAAGGCAAGAAAGGATTCTTCCCTAGAACCACCAGAGAGAGCATGGCTCTGCTCACACCTTGATTTCAGAATTTTAGCCTCCAGAACAATAAGAAAATAAATTTCTGTTGTTTTAAGCTACTTAGATCTTAATACCTTGTTATTGCAGCCCCAGAAAAATAATAAATATCATAAGAGAAAGTAAAAAAAAAAATATATATAGTTATGTTAAAAACTCTCACATAAACCTAAGAAAGTATGATAATTAGTCCCAATCTTTTATTTAAAAAACAAAAAGATTTTGGGGCGCCTGGGTGGCTCAGTCATTAAGCATCTGCCTTTGGCTCAGGTCATGATCCCAGGGTCCTGGGATCGAGCCCCACATCGGGCTCCCAGGAAGCCTGCTTCTCCCTCTCCCGCTCCCCCTGCTTGTATTCCCTCTCTTGTTGTGTCTCTTTCTGTCAGATAAATAAAATCTTTAAAAAAATAAATAATAAAATAAAAAATTGTATTTACTTATTTGAGAGAGAGAGACAGAGACAGAGATAGGGAGAGAGAGCACAAGCTGGGAGGAGAGGGAGAAGCAGGCTCCCTGCCGAGCTGGGAGCCTCTCGCGGGGTTCAATCCCAGGACCCTGGGGTCATGAATTGAGCCAAAGGCAGACGCTTAACTGTCTGAGCCACCCAGGTGCCCCTAGTCCCAATTTTTTAAATTATAATTTCTTTCTAGGCTCTTTATTTTATAGAATGATGCCTTTAAGAAATCATACATTTCCAATGATCCAAAGGAGTGTCAGGGACAGGAAAACACGGTCTAGTGTTAAGACCCGGATCTATCTATCTATCTATCTATCTATCTATCTATCTATCTATTCCTATATATATTCATATTCATATACATTCCTATGCCTCTAGAATTTAAAATTTCTAAAAGTACAGGGTGGGGAGAGACACCTCTTCCAGTTATCAAGGGCTTCTTGTATCAGCTACAAAAGTTGCTTTACTTAAAGTTGCTATACTGATATATCGGTGTCAAGACTAACATTTTCAGGTTAAAACCAGTTTCCCTGGGCTTTTGATTATTTGCTTCGTCGGAATATTTAATTTTTAATACCTGTGTTAAAGTTTCTTTCTGAAGTCTTGAATACTACCTTAGAGTTCAAAGGGAACAGACACTCTTTAGGAGAGTCACATCTTGTTATTTTATAGATGAGAATGTAGAGACTGGAGGGGCTCATACATAGTCAAAGTAAGTCTGCGATTAGGAATTCAGTCTCTTGTCCTATTACATTACCTGGACTATCTATCCTTTGGTTAGGTTCCCCTTCTGGTTCTCCTTTGTTCATCTACTTTAGATTTAATGTCTTACTTTGATCTCTGCAACATGTATGCACTCTGATTCTTAAGTGTTCCCCTGAACCTGTTTCCACCTCTTTCTTGATACATTGGAGTTCCACGATGTGGCATGGTGATTATGGAGAGTCAACATATTACTACTGACTCGGAGAGCTGGTCAGGATTTAGATCCCAACCCTGCTATGCACTGGTTGTGTGATGAAGATGTTGGATTCTTTGTCTATAAATGGGATAAAAATAGTATCTATTGTAAAGCACTGTTGTGAAGATTAAGTGTGAAGATTAAATTAAATTTACTGTTCTTAGAGAAGGATCTGACACCCAGCAAGTGTGACAGAGGCGTTAGCCATTACTATTCTGCATCTGAGCCTATCCTTCACTTCAGCCTCCTATTGTTAGATATATTGTCTATAATCACATTTCTCTGTCTTCCCTCTTTTCTTTACTGATTATTTAGTCAACAAAACTTTGAGTATTTTTTTAACTGCCTACTATATTTGTCAGACCAAAGAATACCGAGACTAAAAAAAGGAAAGTTCTGGCTCCTAAGAGACGTACTTTCTAATGAGAAGGAAAATATGATGTTATAAGAGGAATATACGCATTTTGTGAGGAGAGAGAAAAAAATGGGGGATTTAATGAAGTCAAAGGTATAAGAATGAAAGTGGAATACAGGAGGCCAAGTTGGAGCTTGAATGAGGAGATACTCACCTCTCTTCTCTGGAATAGCAATTCCCCAAACAAGGAAATGTTTCTCATGGAATCATAGATTCACAGAGCACCAAAGAAATGTTGCTGGCATATGGTCTAAATCTCATATCATTCTCTACCAGGCTTTTTAAAAACAGGAATTTCGGGCGCCTGGGTGGCTCAGTCGGTTAAGCGACTGCCTTCGGCTCAGGTCATGATCCTGGAGTCCCGGGATCGAGTCCCGCATCGGGCTCCCTGCTCAGCGGGGAGTCTGCTTCTCCCTCTGACCCTCTTCCCTCTCGTGCTCTCTATCTCTCATTCTCTCTCAAATAAATAAATAAAATCTTTAAAAAAAAAAACAGGAATTTCTATGACCTCATATAATCTCAAATTGGAATCTTTGAAGTTACTTAGTTTAATGTATACTCCATATACTTTTCTGTGCACTGCTTACCCAGGGAGTATTTTCAATGATGGGAAACCCATCACCCTATAAGAAAGCCCGTATCAATGCTGAATAACCCTGTCAGAAAATTACCCTCATTCTGAAGTAAAATTTGCCTTCTTATAATTTTCTTACATTAATTCCAAGGCAAATCTATTTTTTTATTCCATTGATCAGCTATTTGAATATTGAGGGTTTTATTTTTTCTCTCTTCTATCATGCCTTTTAAAGGCTAAAGAACTATCATTCTTTAATCTCTCTAGAGGATATTGATCTTCAAAACCAGAAGACGATGCTACAGTAAAAGATACAATCTTTGCTGAATTTCCCCTGAAATACCTACATTCTTTTCTTTATTCCTTTGGCAATGAGAACAAATAAAACAAAAATAAAAAATATTCTTACAGACTTTGGGTTGTTTATTTACATACAACTTTCTAATCTATTCCAAGGACATTTTCCAAATAAATGCAGGAAAAACAAATATTAAGCAATCACTGTATAAAAATTGAATTTCAATCATATATATGTTTTTGTATTGGTGTGTATATATAACAAACATATATAATTACTATTATTTAGATAATAAAACAAGGAAAAGAAATGTTCAAAGAGTTGTCAATGTATATAACAGTGTTTTTCTTGTCAGTTTTGTCAGTGCTTAGGAAATGACTATGGAATAGAATTCTTTACGTATTTGAGTTATGTATCAGATACTTTCTTAATAATAACAGTATATTATAATGGCCACACATGTTTTGGTATATATATATATACACATATCTTCTGAGTTTTCTTTAGCTACAGGAAAATGATCAATATCCAAATCTGTCAGACTAAAGTAAACAGTTGCCAGTTTCCTTTATTAGTTCTTTTTCATTTATTAAGTGTGGTTACTTCATTGGTAGCAACTCTTTCCCCCCCAAAAAATATTAGAGTATCAGTGTTCAAATGAAGCATTTTATAAAAATTCCAAAACTGTGTCCAGTCTCAGAAATTATTTCTGATGGTCATCTTTCAAGATTATTGTATGGAACAAAAGATAATTCTGTTATTTTTAAGTTCCTTAAAAATGTATGAGTCTATGACTCATATATTATGACTTTTCCTTTTCCAACAAAATGTTGCTAAAGTGGTAAAATAACTTAGAAATTATAGTGGAAAGAGCAATAGTTCTTCAGTAAGAAGGACTGGAGAAACATCCCATTCCAATACTCTCTGGTCAGGATTTCCCAGGCAAAGGCACTTCATTATTCCAACATATTATCTCTTCACTTTGAAAATGGGTTTTGTAACAACTCCTAGTCTGGAAAACTTTTCTGATTTGCTTATGAGCACATTGAGCTTAGAAGGAAATAATTCCTAAACTTTACAATGTTATGCAAACTAAACAATTATTTTCATGGGATTCTTTAACCCTTGTAATAATTTGGTCTACTTTTGATACTGGAAATATACTGTTTGAAAACATAAATAGGCAATATATGTTATCTACTAACACGCAGAAGAGGGAAGAAGGGAGCACATAGAAATCATTTATAAACTTCAGTACCAAAAACACAGCCCAGTCAGCTAAACAGTTCTGCTTCCATTTTTTTGGTTTAACAGAAAAGTAACTAACCATTCCCAAACATATGAATTGCTTTGCAAACTGTGTAATACTATGCATGCATAAATTATTAGAGTAGTAGTATTGATGTTTATAATTTAATATTAGGAACATTTACACATTGATGGAGCCCAAACCTCTCTGCCCCCCCTTCTTCATAAATTGCTCTGCATCAGTATTTGCTTAGTTTCTTTTAGGTGTCTTATAGAAATCATTGAGAATGGCAGCAGATGGAAAAGTTAGGAGGAATGTGAAAAATCTCTGCACAATCTTTATGAGAAGCACATATTTGTGCCAGCCCAGGGAGAGATGGTATCATTGCCAATTAAATCAGGAAGCAATAGCATACCTAAGTATTCAGAGCTGTTTCTTTTCACTGCAGCCAAGTGTCCAGGACACTTGATCATATAAACTTTTTCTTAAATGAGTTACAATGCCCCAGAAAAACATAAAAATAATGGTCCTCTAGAACTTTGCTAGAAAAACAGAATTTTAACACAAGATAATATGTCTGTTTTCCTTGCAAGGACATCTTGCAGAAAATTGACTGTAAGAATCTTCTTTGGTGCATAAAAATGTATATTTTATCAGGTAGTGCTCATTTTGTGCTTACAGAAAATTGAAAGAAAGCTTATCCCTTATCTTAATAGAAAAATAAATTTTTTCCAGACCAAAAGGATTGTTTTGTCAACCTGTATTTATATAGTCTTTTGTTCTTATGTTTGTAAGCATAAATGATTCATCAGGAAAGCCTGGTATATGCATAATCTAAAATAGCCAAACAGTTGGGGTAAAAAGTATGTGCAGAAAAAAAGGAAAGAGTGAGTATGGAAGTTGCTTATATAACCACATTGATTAGTTTGCAGTTAAAAACTGCATTAGCATTCTGCATCAAAGAATACATTACAATTTTGCAATCTTAAGGTCTAAATGGTCTCTACAGAAGCATGTAAAATTTTAATTATAATTTTGCATTCATTTATTGCTTAATAAAAGGATTTAGACTATTTCCCTTCTGGGGTAGGCTAATTTACTAGCTGCTTACAACCCACATTAAAAATCACAGCACAGTATATTCTCTTATATTTAACCTATTTTAAAATTTTTAAACAGCGGACATAGTTGTAATCATTGTCAAAAAAATCAAGTAAAAATCTAAAGCAAGCTATAAAAATTCTTCCCATGAAAACTGTAAAATGGAAATGAGTGAGAGTATACTTTGTGTAAAATAATTGGAATAAAGAGAATAATCCCCTTAGTAGTTATATAAATGTATAATAAGTTTTCCTCCAGTTTGCCAAATAATTTAGTGCATGCCATTATCTCTCAGCAAATAAAAGAACCATTAACTACATTACAACATGTATGTTTACATATAATGCCTTAAATACGAAAGTTGGTGCCAAACATATTCCATGGAATATTATTATATTTTATAAATAAGATGCAGTAAAAAGAGTCAAGTACTACCATGAGTCCCAGATAATGAGTGAGTGGCTAACATAAGTAAATTTTCTTCATTCCTACATTCTTCCACCCTGAATTTTAGTGGAATCCCATAAAAATTACTAGAAGGTGAGTAATAATATGGATCGATGGTACTTCAACCAAAAGCATTACACATAGCTCTAAACTTGTAATATGTTGCAAATATTTTTTTTAAGATTTTATTTATTTATTTGACAGAGAGAGAGGGAGACACAGCGAGAGAGGGAACACAAGCAGGGGGAGCGGGAGAGGGAGAAGCAGGCTTCCCGCTGAGCAGGGAGCCCAATGTGGGGCTTGATCCCACGACCTCGGGATCATGACCTGAGTCGAAGGCAGACACTTAACGACTGAGCCACCCAGGCGCCCCATGTTGCAAATATTTTTAATTTGTGATAACAGGAAAGTCACAGCAAAGATTTAAATTTACCATTGTGTATTAAGAGCTTTAGGGCATATCAAGTGGATAAAATCATGTGGTCTTTTATCTAAAAATGCTTGATAGAAAACTATATAACTTTTTATATAAAATACATTACATATATATATATATAATTTTAACAGGACATTTTAACTCAGTGTTTGTCGAAGAAGGGCAAGTGGGATCTTGTGGGATCATGTGTGGAGAACTTAACACTACCATAAGGCCCTGCCTGATCTCACTCCCACCAGCCGCTCTACCTCACTTTTCCCTTTCTGCCTGCCTTGGGATGTTATTATAAGACCTATTGTAAGAGTAGTCATAGGATTAAGAGTTTTAAGTATTTAAGGCTGGTGTCCTACTACATGGCATCTAGAGGGAATCAAAATAAAATAAAGACACTAAATAATAGGTAAAAAATATTGGCCAGGATGGAGGAATGTAGGAATGAAGAAAATTTATTTATGTTAGCCACTCACTCATTATCGGGGATTCAGTATACTGGCTAAGAGTTTAATAGTGAACGTGGATGCGACCCTGAAGTCTGTAGGTGATTATGCCCTACAGTAAATGAGTTGGAGATGCTAGAACTTTATTAACATATTATTGTGGAAGACAACAGAAGTCAGAAGGAGGTGGAAATATTAAAATGGATTATTTAGGGATGCCTGGGTGGTTCAGTCGGTTAAGCGCCTGCCTTCGGCTCAGGTCATGATCTCAGGGTCCTGGATCGAGTCTTCACATCGGGCTCCTTGCTCATCGGGGAGCCTGCTTCTTCCTCTCCCTCTGCTGCTTCCCTGTGCTTGTTCTCTCTCTCTCTCTCTCGCAAAAATAAATAAAAATACTTTAAAAATAAAATAAAATGGATTATTTAAAAGAACTGAAAATCTCTTCATTTTATGCTTCTTGGAAGGGCCCAAAAAAGGATGCTGAAGGGGGCACCATTATGTGGAGAAGTCTGGAGTTAGACATGGAGCTGCTGTCATCTTCCTGGAGTTGAATATCACTGGAAATATTGATATTCTAGAATGGAAGAGTCTAGATGGAAGCAGTTAATCATCAGAAGCAAGACACATATAATAAAAATAAAGAGCAGGGAGGCCTGCGTGTCATATATATTTCCTAGATCCCTGAGAATCCATGGAATTGATCTTCAAGTATGTTGGGGTGAAACTGATGGGCTTTTCCTCAGGGTGTTTCTTCCTTTGAAGAGGAAGAAAACTTGATAGCTGGGGATAAGATAGTGGATATTAGCCACTGAAATGACAAATTCTAGTTCGTACAGTTTCTAGATCAGTATAGGTTCACAGATTCAGAATCTATTAACTTAAGGGAAAGAATGAGAACCCTTGAGAAGTAAACCACCACCAGTGTATACAAGAACTTTCCCTCTGATCCTTCCCTCAGTGGGTCTGCAGCCTTTGACGGATCAATGAGCACTGAGAAAAGGAAACTGAATACCTTGGTGGACTGTTTGATAAGAGGTTTGTGGTAACACTGAAATGCCATAATGGCTTTCTGGGTATAGTGGGGCCAATAGAAGCTGCATGAAAATGCAGTTTTGTCTCAGTGTGGTTCTATAGACCTTCTCTGTGAGTATCTTCTGAGATATAAATGTGTAACTAAGATATGCTAACAGCTGGCAGACCGCTCTCATTAATTCCCTGATGTGTTAGAGCAGTGGTTCTCAACTCTTTGAATGTACCAGAATCTCCTGGAGGCAGGCCTGGCTACATGATCTGTGAGGCACAATGCAAAATGAATGCAGAGCCTCTTTTTCAAGGAGCATGAAAAAATGCTATAAAAGGTACATACAAAGCTTTTTTCTTTTCTTCTACGGTCTCACTTTTTATTTGTCTTTGGTGCTTTTTATTTGTTATTTAATTTCATTCTAAATAAAATAAAATTTTAAACCACTAGTATGAATTTTTCTATCCATCCTTATATTGTGCAATGCTAGTTTTAAATGCCAATAGCAGAGAACTGAAGTCATATGCAGAAATACCAAAATTACAAAATTTGTACTTTGTGACCCATCTCTGAAGAGTGTCTAGAGTTGGCCAGAAAAAATAAACACAAGCCAAACTCAGGAAGGATTGGAAAGAGGAAGAGTGCATCCCCTCAGGTATGGAGCCAGACTTAGGTAGTGCTCCCAGGTATGGGACAACCCTCCTAGTTGCCAGGGGCATTATTATCCAGCTACTGACTAGAGAAATGCTTTCTTCTCAATTCTCATTATCAGGAAAGAACAAAAGAATATTCTCTTTACACCACAAAGGTGGCAGTACATTTTTATAATCACAGAACTTTTGGTATAATTATTTTTTGTCATAATAGGGTCTACAAAAACCTTGACTGTCCTGACATTCATAGAGCATCACAGGTAGCCACCCTATTGATATCATCATACTAATCGGATTCGGTGACGAGGAAGTGGCAAATATTTTGGATAACCTAGCAAGACTCATGTATGCCAGATTGCAAGGGCTAAATCCTATGAGTTTTCAAGGATCTGCTTCATCTGTGAATTTTTCAAGAATCTTATAGTCTGGAGTATAGCAGGAGACCTTCTCTAGATAGCAAGTCATTGTCCTTGTCCACATCTAACCACTGAAAACGAAGCACATTTGTTAGGTTCCTCTGAATTTTTTAAAGCACATGGGAATATGACTCAAATCTATACGCTGGTTGGCTATATGTTTCTAATGGGGCTAGAGTATGCATGTCCCAGTTACTGTGTAAGCTTCCCTCCATTTGTACCATCTGACCAGTCATTCAGTTAGTTCTGGAAGTAGCCATGGTGGATAACAATGTTGGGAAGAGAGTCTGTCAAGTCTCAGTGATAAAATCATGGTTCCAACTTCTAAAGGCCTGTAGCAAGACCACCCACTGCAATCAAGAATTGTTCTCTGTTTGAAAAAACAACTCTTGAACACTATTGGGCTCAAGTAATGACCGAGGATTTAACCATGGAATATCCAGGGATTATGAAAATTGTTTTGGTGTTATTAGGTCCACTGGATGGTAGTGAGAAGTAATCATAGAAACCATCCATTGGAGAGTGTAATTTTCCAATGGAAGTGTTGAACTTAAACCAGGCTCTAGGAAGTCTAAAAGGCACTAATAAATGCATGCCTATTCCTCAACTCATGCATATGGCTTCAGGGCTTCCTTACAAATGCATTTATGAAAAGGAAAAGAATTCAGTCCTAGTTTAGAAAAGGGTTGGCATGGAATCCCTGTGCTAGCCAGGACAGTGATGAAATCTTTCCATAAGCAAAGCTGTGGAAAGTATACTTAGATGGCTACTTTGTATGAAGAGAGAGAGATGGTATAAGTCATACATGGACTGATATTTGCTTTCCCTCTTTCCCTTTTCTCCTCAATTTTGCAACCCTGAGATTGTATATCCCAATAAAACCTTGGCCCATTAGTTTTGTGCTGGATTCTGTTTTCTAGGGAAAACAAAGATCTTTTCTCTTTGAAGTGAAGTAATTAAGCAGTAATCCGAATATCACCATAAACACAAACCAGAAACTCACAAAATGTATTTGTCAGACAGTTACTGAAACCCAAGTTCAGCTGCCCATTGCTAGAAAGGCCAATACTCCAGGGACAGGTTTTGATTGGAAAGGTATATGAGCTTTATTCAGGAGGCTGGCCAACTGGGGAGAAGGTAGGTTCTTGACCAAAGGCCAACTACCCAGGTGTCTGAGTGGCCCAGAGATTTTTAAAGGGGTTTAATCACGTAGAGGAGCGCAGTGGTCTGTGACATTACTTGATTAAGTGCAGACTCAATGATGTCAGCTATAGGGTTATTTCAGTGCTTGGAGGTTGTGCAAGAAGTTCTAGTTCCTTGGTACCTGGGGTGGGGGTGGGGGAGGGTTGTGCAAGAAGATCTGATTCCTTGGTACCCAGGGGTTGTGCAAGAGAAGTCTGTTCTTCCTGCAAAGAGGGGCAAGGTCTACAGATGCACAAAGGGAGGTCAGTAAAGTTATTTGTGTAACCTTAAAAAAGAAAAACACTTTGCTAAAAGATTGCTGGGCTAATCAGAAAGCTAAGGGGACTTCAAACAGACATGCTGGCCTCTGTGGCCTAGGAACATTCTGCTCCTTTATTCCCCAAGGCCAGTGATCTGCAAATCTCAAAGAAAGTACTTAGTTCTGTTACAGATCAAGGGCCTTAAGTCAGCCAGCGAGGAGTGTGTAAGACCAGCTACAGTGCTGTTACAAGACACTGTGTATGCAAACAGGTGACTAGAATGGAAATGACATTTACAGAGTATTATTACATAGGGAAACTGCTTAAGTTATTTCATATTATGATGTTTTTGGTGTCATATTTTAATGCCGAATTGTGAAGACAGAAATAAATGAAAAAATGCACCATTTGAAAAATGTCAGGGGCAATATAATAACATTAATGTACCTAATATTTATTTTACTGTGACAGGCACTTTACTCATATTATCTTATTTGGTCTTCTTTATGTGCATAAGTCATGAGGCTCATAGAAATTAGGAGATTTATCCAAGGATACATACCTAGAATAGTGGTTAATTTAAACCTAGGATCAGGTATCTTTAAACCAGTCCCCTTTGTACTTAACTTTGCTTGGGATGGGATTATATTATCAAGGACTAGGGTAGGTAGATAAATTTCCATGAATGAGTTGGCCAATAAATTAAACATATAATGAAGAGTTATAGAAAAGTTACAAAAAATTTGAAAGACAGAAATATGTATGTTATGCTTGGAGAACAATGACAATCCTTGTCAAGGATAAACAGATGGCATACTTGGGGAGAGTGAAAGAAAACAAAGTAGAGTGAGCAGAGTGGAATTAGGTGCAAGAGGCTGAATGCCAACCTAAATGTGGACATCAGTTTGCAGTCTGGTTGCCAAATACATCAATGATACTTTTGGCAGGAATGAAGATGTTCAAGAAAGACTTAACATCTGTTAAAGTACAAAGGGTTTTTACAAGACTCATTGCTTTTGAAATAATAAGGCATAATATATGGGAACTATAGAGCAGGAAGCTAGAAACGGAAGTTCATGAAGAGGTAAGTTTTGGACAGGCAGGACCTGGAGTCATTACAATTGGTAGACAGTCGAAGACCTTTTATAGTTTGGCCAACATGACTGATTTAAGGAAAAGGGAAGAAAAGAAGATATTCATGAAACAGAGAAAACAAGCAAAAGAAAATTTTAAAGCCAGCTGAATCAATACACTGAAAAATATTGAAAGTTGAAGGAGAATGAAAACAGAACAAACCTGGGGCGCCTGGGAGCTCAGTTGGTTAAGCATCTGCCTTCGGCTCAGGTCCTGATCTTGGGGTCCTGGGATTGAGCCCAGAGTAGGGCTCCCTGCTCATCAGGGAGTCTGCTTCTCCCTCTCCCTCTGCCCCTCCCCCCGCTCATGCTCTCTCTCGCTCTCACTCAAATAATTAAATAAAATCTTAAAAAAAAAAGAAAGAAAACAGAACAAATCCACAGATTTGCAATTAGTGTCCTTAAAGAGCACTTTTCAGCCAAGTGGCGGGTGTAGAAGCTTCACGGTAAGAATTTAAAGGCCTAATACTGAATTTAGTGCTGGCAGAAGCAGAACACTACGTGGAGAGAATGATAGTGCTAGAAAGTGAGAATTCGATACCCTGGTTTTACAATACACTTTTTTTTTTTTAAAGATAAGACCCATCTACTTGACTAAATCTTTGATAATTATCTCAAACCTGGAACAGCTTGGGTGTTTAACATGTATTTTTTTTAGAATCAATGCTTGTTTGAGCCACTTGCAAAGTAGAGGGAGGAGCCTGCTGGGGAGAAACTGAATATAATCATAAGGAGAGACCTCAAATGAGGGTAAGTAGAAAACAGAAACAAATGAGATCATTAAAAAAAACAAAAACAAAATGTTTCACATAAGAGTGATAGTGATAATTTTAACCAAAACTTCAAAAAACAAACTTGTCAGTATTTCAAAATGAATCTTTGGGAGCGCCTGGGTGGCTCAGGTGGTTGCACATACGACTCTTGATTTCAGCTAAGGTTGTGGTCTTGGGATTGTGGGATCGGGCCCACAGAGAGTCCCGCTCTCAGTGCTGAGTCTGCTTGTTCCTCTCCCTACCCCCGATTGTGCGTGCTCTCTCTCTAATAAATAAATAAAATCTTTAAAAGTGAATAAATAAATAAATAAATAAAATGCATCTTTGTACATTAGTTCTGAGATTTTATTACTGGACGCCTGTAGAATTCCAAAGGATGGAGAGTAAATAAAAATGGAAAGTACACTGACCAACAGAGAAATAAAATGGAAAGAGTACTTATAATCTGAGAAACACAGTATTAAAGAAAATACAGATTAAAATATTCAACTGAACGCTGGTGGGCTTGTATCAAAGATCATGATACTATTTCTTACATTTTTAATGCATGTTTAAAGGAATGCTCACTACTTTCTGTGATGAGCACCGGTGTTGTATAGAAGTGCTGAATCACTATATTGTACACCTGAAACTAATATTACACTGTATGTTAACTAACTGGAATTTAATTAAAAACTTGAAAATAATAGAATGTTTACGTTATGCCTTATATATTTAAAGAGACATGCTGGAAATTATCAGGAAATGCCATGTTTTGTTTAGTTTTTATAAAAGAAATGTAACTGCTATATGGTTTTATATTAATATGTAAAACAGAGATTTTTTACTTTTAAGGTGAACACTAAAAAAAACTCTATAAAAGATTTATGAAAATAATTTTATATGCATTGTTTCATGAGAAAAATTCATTAAGGTTAGAGGTTGAAACTTTGCTGAAGTCGAGAAATGTGAAAGTAGAAGAATCCCTTACAAAGTTACCTCATTTAAATTTTATGAGTCTCAACCAGGGTATTATTAGGCAGAGCTGAAATGATCATTATGAAGATTCTCACCTTGAGACTAATAGAATCTGAATATTAGAAGAAACGTAGATGTATTTCAGCTAGATTCCTATTGTGCAAACCTTTCTTCAATATCCTGATAAGTATCCAACATTCCTCATTCCCCTCATCAAAAGGAACTTTCTACCAGTTGAAGGAGCTGACGGCGACTATTGCAAAAATCTCTACACTGAATTCAGATCATTTTCCGTGCATCATATTCTTATTGGTCCTGGTACTATATGAGGACAGAACTCCATATGATAATTAGGTAACTCGCAGTTTACACATATTATTCTCACAATGGCTCTAAAAAGTAGAAACCTCTTTGGCCATCCACATTTGCTTTTTGGGGACACTCAAGCACAGAGAACAAAATATTCTAAATTTACACAGCTTGTGGTTGAGAAGGGCTTTACAGGGTTTTCATTCTGGATTCAGGATTCACACTTAATCTCTAAGTCGTGTTGTCTCTCGGTATGGTTTAAATAAAATGCTGCTAAGCTATTTTGAATTTGTATCAATTATCATAATACAATTTCTTTAATTTGGGCGTGGGGAGATTTCCCACCAATAGTTTATAGTTCATCTGTTCTTTGTGATAGCTCTCAGAGCTATTGTACAGTTTCTGCAATAATGGAATGTCTTACTAAAATAACTAGAAAAAAGAAAACCGACTATCTCATGGTTATCCAGAAAAAGAAATTGAGAGAACAATTAAAATGATTTTTCTTACATTCTTCCTATGTTGAGTAAATTCAATTTGTTCCCTACCACTAAAGCACATAAAACACATAAAAACAATCGTCTGGGTTGGTTCAGTTTCAAGTTTGTTTATTGTTCATCAGAAGTCTCCAAGCAAAAATCTTGCTTAATGCCACAGAATGTGAATATAATTTAGAGATTGATTTTTTCAAGTGTGGTGTGCAGATAATATGTTTACTTGCAGTAACAATGTTGGTAATGTGGCAGTGCTATTTGATTTTCATAAATTTTAATCACTAACCTTTAATTTTTAACTTAGTTTTTAAAATCGCCTGTGGGGTGCCTAAGTGGCTCAGATGGTTAAGCATCTGCCTTCGGCTCAGGTCATGATCCCAGGGTCCTGGGATCAAGTCCCACATCGGGCTCCCTGCTCAGTGGGGAGCCTGCTTCTCCCTCTGCCCCTCTCTCTCTCTCTCTCTCTCTGTCTCTTATGAATAAATAAACTCTTTATAAAAAAGAAATAAAATAAAATCGCCTGTGAAGGAGAGCACCATGCACTGTAACTTCGGGGTGATCTTTCTTTAGTTTATGTTCTAAATTGGGCAAATGCTGGAACTGGTTAGGTACCATTTGTAGTTATTAATATTGAAAATTGAATATGGTGATTTCTATCAGTTATTTAAAAGCATTTATTGGTTATTCACTCTGTGACAGGACTCTATGTTAAAAAGTAATAAGCCCTTGATTTCAATTGGCCTAGCCCATAAAATTCTCAGAATCTTGCTGATTAAACTCCATGTCATTTGAGATGGTTGTAACTATGATGAACTTAGGATTTCATACTTTATATTTTTAAGATATTGAATATATTATTTAGTACTCAACTTGGTGAGGTAACTAGTATAATGACTCCCTCTAATAGGTGAGAAAAGTGAGTCACAATAAGATTTCTTGCCTTAAACAGTTTCCTAAAGTGCTTATATTAAAAATCCAGGGCTCCTGGGTGGCTCGGCAGCTAAGCTCCAAGTCTTGGTTTCAGTTCAGGTCATGATCTCAGGGTCATGGGATCAAGCCCCACATGGGGCTCCAACAATGTGGAGTCTGCTTGGGATTCTCTCTCTGCCCCTCCTTCTGCTCTGCTCTCCTCCTGCACACACTGTCTCTCTCAAATAAATAAATAAAATCTTTAACAACAACAACAAAATGCAGGCAGTCTCCTTGCAAAGTCCATGTTCTTAATCAAATGCTAGCTATCTCTTTGCCAAAATAATCACTGATAAATTGTTGGGAGTAGAACACTGCAATAAGTTAACTCCAAGTTTTACAAATTTACACTATCACAGCAACCCAGAAGATCATTTAACTTCATTGCCATACTAATTCATTAATGCCTCCAGATTAACCCTGTATACCAAAATCTCCCAAGGAACTAAAATAACTGGCATAAGAATTTGATCAGCAAACTGGCTTCAAATAGTGAATTTTTAATAGGTAAATACACTACATGTTTTCTTTCCTTCTTAACATTCCGTGAGAACTACCACTTATTAAGCAGTCACCAAGGTTCCACAGGACTCACCTAATATGTATTTGACAAGACTGGACATTTTAGTTACAGAAATGAGGCTATTTCTGTGACTCAAGATTCTTGGAGGAACTTTTATTAGCTAAAAATCATCATGGGAGCCATAGTGCCTGTTTTTTATTTTATTCAGTGGGTCAAGGAATAAGGGACTCACAGAGTGATTGACAGGGACATTTGTGAGAAAAAATCTTCATGTTTTTATTGCCCCTTCAAGACCAAATTAATCATGTATGATCAATTTAATTAATTAAATTAATATGCAGGAAAATAGGGCTACAATGAAACACTTAAAAGTAATCATTTTATAGTGATGATATTTTGAGTGGTTTCTTTTTATTATTTTTGCTTAGTTTTAGCTTTTCTAAATTTCCTGGAATTAATATTTTTTAATAATGAGAAAAAATTGTAACCTTCAAGTTATAATTTTATAGCCTTAATCTTGGATACAAAACCCTTCTAAAATATGGTTCCATTTTTATTCATTCATTCTCTTGGTACTGCAAAATGCTAACAAAAGAGGTAAAATTTCTATCCTGATTTTCATAAATGATACTTTCTTCATTTGTAATGAAAATTCATTTGATTGTAGTTGTTACATATACTTTGGACATCTTACTCCATCTTATTAAGTCTACCTAAAATAGTATAACTCTTGGTGGATTATATATATATATATATATATATATACACACACACACGTATATATATACATATAATTTATTTATTTTTTAAAAGATTTTATTTATTTATTTGACAGAGAGAGAGAGACAGCGAGAGAGGGAACACAAGCAGGGGAGTGAAAGAGGAAGAAGCAAGCCTCCTGCTGAGAAGGGAGCCCAATGCGAGGCTCCATCCGAGGACCCTGGCTTCATGACCCGAGCCGAAGGCAGATGCTTAATGACTGAGCCACCCAGGTGCCCCTATATATTTCATTTAGATTTTAGGTTATATTAGTAAGCTTTCTCAGTGGACAAGAAAATGACCATATTACCACATTTTTAAATAATCTGTCCTATTCTAAAAGAAATGAGTTTATTGTTCGAATTTAAACATTTATTTTCACATTCATAATACTGCTTTTGAACTTTCCCTTAAATCTCAGAAGTATAAATTATCTTTGCAAACTCTAGCATATATTTCTTCACAAAGCTTTGGTGTCATTTTTGCCTCATTAAGCAAGCAAACAAACAAATAAAACAGTTGACTGGTTTGGCAGTGTAGGCCATTGATGTCTAACATTTGTGGGCAATGATCAATAACATAATTTTGAATATTTACCTGATTACTCTTCTTTTAAAAATATTTAAAAAAATTGACCTTTTGAAGTATTAAATAAGTGTATCCTTTAAATAGATTCATGATGCTACAAGTAAGTCCGCTATATTGGCAATTAAAATACCACGAGCAGTGTTGACACTTGTGTTGCAAGCTTTCAAAATGGCAAACACCTATGGTAATGTTCTCAACAGAAGATATTTATATTATTTCTTCTATTTACACAGTAATTGTATTCTTAAAAAAAATCCCTGGAAATACTTAATTCATATAAAATACTAAAAATATTTTGTGTTTATATGTAAATTTTACTCTTAGTTTCAAATAATTCTGAATAGTTGATCCACTTACATTAATGCTTGGTTAGACATTTGAAAGTCATGGGTAGAAATGGACAATTTTCCAGTGTGTACAATTAACAATGTTTCAAGAAAGTTGCAATGTAGATAATACAGATTCTCTGGGAAAAATTGGAGAGGATGAAGAAAGTGGATATAACCAGAAACATACTGATTTAATGAAATAGAGACCGTTAAAGAGTGTTTAAGGGCCTTGAAAGGAGTTGGGGCTTTATACTGAAGGGAATGGAAAACCAATTCATAGAATTCCCAGCTTTTTACATAGAACGATTATAATAGCAGGATGCAGGATAGATTATAATAAAGCAAAATGGAGATGGGGAAAATTTTGAAGGGATTTCAGAATAAGAAGTGAGGTCTCCGTCTGAGTTGTGGTTTGTGAATAATTATTGAAGGCATAGGTCATGGAAGTACTGAGTAAATATAGATTATTAAGAGAGGAGAAAAAAGACTAGAACCCTAGGAGTGAAGGGCAGGGGAATGGTGAGAGTAGCCAAGGAAAAACATTGAGAAACATTTTCAGAGAGTCAGGAGAATGAGAAGTTGTAGATTAAAGTGTAATTATCAGTTATTAGTATTGTCATTTAAGTCTGAATATGGTGAAGAAATGGTGTATGAGAAGAGTTGACATAAGAATTTGTTCCTTGGGCAGTTATCCTTTCTTTCTATGATCTGATTCAACATTTCAGTCAAAAGTATAAAAATTACATAGTTTATTTATTCCCTAAATTTAGTATGGGAAGAATTTGAGAAAAATGTGAAAAAACTTTCAGTAAAATAAAAAACAATTCTTTGTTGACAAATAAAATGAAATATATATTATATACAATATATGAGTTATTACATCTTTCAACAAGTATAACTTGTTTAATTACACAATGACCCAAATCAATGCATATTCATTACACTAGCTGATTTAAACATGAATTTCCAAAGGTATAGGGGATGTTGGTTTATATTATCTTTGTTTCCATTGGCAAATAAAGGCTGAACAATATATTAAGTGAATTCCTATTTATCAATATTTCTTCCAAATTGATCAAATAATGTAGAGTTGATTACAGTATTTTGCCTATCATGTTACAAGTGATATTTTTCTTTTTTTAGACTATGTTTTCTCTCCACATTCAAAATATCATTTAAAATAATCTTAAATATTAATGTATTTACATGATACATATAGCTAAAGGTACTTATTCTATTTAAGGTAAATCCTGGCTCCTGAGTATGGCTTCAACTAAATTATGACAACTAATTATCTACTTTCATTATATATAAGTAATATTACATAACTACATAATACAATGATATATTAAAAGGGGGAATATTTCACCGGATGTTCAAAAGAGAGAGAGAGAAAGAAGGAAAAGAAAAGAAAAGAGGAATAAAACTGCAAGTTAGATGCTTACTTGTCATATTTTAGCCCATAGGAAATCTTAACTGCCTCTAATTTATGGCAGAACTTGTGCAGAATAAGCACACTTTGAGATGCACAGAGAATTTATTCAAATTGGGATCTACATCCACATAAATAATGTTTCTGGAGTGAAAATATAACCCAGTTGTAAAATATTTCACATAGTATTATTCCAAAGAATTTTCTTTCAAAATTACAATATAAGGGAGGTTAAACAGGAAATACCTCCAGTAAAGAAAAGAAAGTTCACAAAATATATACAAAGTGACATCATTATTAAAATAGAACATATTCAGACTTTGTGGTCATTATTGTTGTAGAATGTTAAAAAAAAATTATCTTGAAGGCCAGATGTTTTCTCATTACTGTCAAAATGTTTTCCCGGGGTGCCTGGGTGGCTCAGTTGGTTAAGCAACTGCCTTCGGCTCAGGTCATGATCCTGGAGTCCCGGGATTGAGTTCCGCATTGGGCTCCCTGCTCAGCTAGGAGCCTGCTTGTCCCTCTAACCCTCCCCTCTCTCATGTACTCTCTCAAATAAATGAATAAATCTTTAAAAAAATGTTTTCCCAATAGTTTATTAAATATCAATGATATAGATCATAAAAATATTCCTATTCATTCCATGAATGACATTGTGTGTCTTGGAAATAATTTCTAGATTTTTTTAATGGAATAGAAGTCCCTATATTTTAATACACAACTACATAATGAGGATAAAACACAAAATTGCATTATAAAGCCCTCTGAGTTTATGAAAGACATTTTATAAAGCTAGTAAAAACAATGTAATAAATCCAGAAGTTATCAGTAATTAATATGTTACTATATTCTTTCTATCCATTGCTATTGGTCTTTTTCCCTTTTCTTTTGTTTTCTTTCCTTTTTCCCAAGCCTCTTATGAGGCATTGAATCAACTGTGAAATCTTTCTTTCTTTTTTTTTTTTTTAAAGATTTTAACACAACTAGGTAACTATCAAATCACCCAAAATACCCTGGAAATTGACTTGAAGACTGACAGAACAAACTCCACAACTAAAGGTAGATAAGAGGCCACACTGAAGAGGGAAGGAAATGCAGACATGTGGTTTGGAAGAGAAACAGATAGTGGCTGCTATGGTGGGGTGGGAGCCTAGGTCATGGAAAAGAGTGAAATTAAAATTAGCACACAGAGGTGGGGAGCTAATGGGGAAAACCAATCCCCATAGCAGTTGGCTTGGAAAGCAAGAGGGGCCAAATTTCATGAGTTCTTACAACCAGTGGGGCTTAAAGCCTGGAGCTCTAAAAGTCAGTAGGCTTGGCTCAGGTAGAGCCCGGAGGTATTGGGGCTGCTCCTGGATAGAAGGCAGGGCAAACAGTCTGCAGACATACAGCATGGAAACAGCGATCTAAAGAGGACACAGTGATCTAAAGAGGGATGTTATTTGCTTATCTCCAAACATGGAGTTGTTATTTGCTTATCTCCAAACATGTCCCAGAGAGGCAGCATTCACAGAGAGACCCTTCTGGGAACAAAGAAATTGGCAGGTGCCATTTCCCTTCCCTACTGTTCAGCATAAACACAGAACCATCTGCAGGAACCTAACTTGCCTACACTACCCCCATGCCCTGGAAGAACTGCCCTTCCTAGTCATGACTGCCTCAGTCCCAGCAAGGTGGGTCCCTCCACCAGACCACCAGCCCAAATCTCTGCTCCCACCACATCTTCCAACCAGAGTTTTGTAGGGCTTCAGTTCTGGCAGTAGTGGTGGCCAGTCTCTTTTCACAAGCAGACCAGAGCACACATAGTTAAAATGTGCCACATTCAGGTAAGGGACCAAACACTGCCCACAACAGGCAAAGTGGGCCTCTGAAGACACCTGGCCTAAAAGATAAAGTGGCCAGAACACAATAGCAGAGCACACACAGCATACGGTGGAGACACTCCCTGAAGTGTTAGGCTCTGAGGAACAGGAAATAAATACTACACTTCAGGGCACTACAGGACTTCTTTTTCATAAAGCCATTACCCTCAAGAACAGGAGACATAGCTGACTTCCCTAACACACAGAAGCAGGCATAGAGACTTAGACAAAATGAGAAGACAGAAGAATTTGTCCCAAATGAACAATAGGACAAAGACATCGCCAGAGATTTAAGTGAAACAGATATAAGTAACATCCCTGATAGAGAATTTAAAGTAATGATGATAAAGATATTCACTGGACTTGAGAAAAGAGTGGAAGACATGAGTGAGACCATTGATACAGAAGTAAGGAATAATACAGCAGAGATAAAGGGCTCAATAAACAAAATGACAAGACTGATGGAATGAATAGCAGGCTGGAAGAAGCAGAGGAACAAATTAATGATCTAGAAGACAGAGCAAGTAATCAAGCGGAACATAATAGAGAAAAAAGAATTATGCAAAATGAGAATAGACTTAGGGAACTCAGGGACTCCATCAAATGTAGTAACATTCGCATTATAGGAGTCTTGGAAGAAGAGAGCAAAGGGGGCAGAAAATTTATTTGAAGAGATAATAGCTGAAAACTTCCCTGTCTGGGGAAGGTTATAGATATCCAGACCCAGGAGACCCAGAGAACCTCCAACAAAATCAACAAAAGTAGATCCACACCAAGACATATTATAATTAAAATGGCAAAATATAGTGATAAAGAAAAACATTGAGATGAAAGAAGACACTTACATATAAGGGAAACCCCCCCTAAGACTATCAAGAGGTTTTTAGCAGAAACTTTCAAAGCCTGAAGACAGTGGCATGATATATTCAAATTGCTGAATACGAAAAATCTGTAGTCAAATACTCTATCCGGCAATAGAAGGAGAGATAAACAGTTTCCCAGACCAACAGAAACTAAGGGAGTTCATGACAACTAAACTAGCTCTGCAAGAAATATTAAGGGGGACTCAACAGAAAGGAAAGACCAAAAGTGACAGTATAAAAGTAAGAAACACAAAGCTGTGAAAAAATGAATATTTTTGTAAAATACCAGCCAGGGAACTCACAAAATAATAGGATGTAAAATATGACACCATATACCTAAAATGTGGGGAGCAGAAGAATAAAGAATGGTTTCAAACTTCAGTGACCATCAACTTAATATAGACTGCTATATGGGGAACACATTATGTACAAACCAAATGCTAACCACAAATCAAAACCCACTAATAAGTATGCAAAAAGTAAAGAGAAAGTAATCCAAATATATCACTAAGGAAAACCAGCAAACCACAAGAGAGAGAAATACAAGAAAGGATCAGAGAAAATCTTCAAAAACCACCACAAAACAGGTAATAAAATGGCAATAAAGACATATCTAGCAATAACTAAGTTTGGAGTATAATTTTGTCATGCTCTCTCCTTCTTTTTCTGTATAAGTATATATTCACTTACATACCTACACTCAGGCATACAAATACATGTATATACACCAACACATATATACACAAAACCATTTTTCTGCTATGTATTGTTTTCTGCAAAGTTTTTGTTTTATTTTTCCTTTGGTATGACATTACGCCCCAGATATCTTTTGATGTCAGTAAATTATCCTTCTATCACATTTTGGTAGCAGCATAGTACTATATTTTACTTCACAAGTGAGGCTTATAGATAGTTGAGGTAGTCATTTCAGTGACTTACTTTACTAAAATATCTGAAGTGTACTTTATTGTCTAACATCTGTACTTACACATGTATTTCCATAGCACTGATTCCTAAAATTGGATTGATTTGCTGTGGGGCACCCCATACTTGCTATTTTAATCAGTATGGCCAAATTGCTTCCAGAATTTACATTCTTAACAACAATTATTGAAATACTGTATTTTACTTCACCTTCCCAATGACTGTTATTAGACTTAAATTTTATTGATTTATTTTTGATAACCTTATAGGAGAAAAGTAAAGTAGCATGTTTGCTCTAATCTTCATTTAATTGTCACTAAAGTTTAGTACTATGGTGTCCTGGGTTTTTATGTTTTACCACATTTTTAAATTGGTTCACTCATTTTTTTTAAATAACTTGTAAATCTGGTTCATATTATGAAGAGTAATCTTTTTTAATTAAATATTTTAAATATTTTCTCCCAAAATGCTACTTGTATTTTGTCTCATACAGCATGGAGTTTTATATACACTGTTTATTTTTGGCTGGCCATGAAATTGAATGTTGTATGAGGAAGAAACAAAGTAAATGACTTGTTTATTTATTTGTTTACCTTCCTTGCTTTGCTAGCACTCCACAAAAAGATATCTTTGTACAGTCACTTTATGTCAGCTAATTGCAGATGTTCTTGATAACTGGACTCCTTTAATGAAACCACAAGCCTAATATAGTTTAGAGTCAACCACAACAATACAATGTAATTAAAGGTCAGGCTCAACTGGACTTAGTGTCTAATCTCATCAGGTGCTTTCTGCCTTTGTAACATTTCTGAAATCCTCCTTTCTAAGAGTCTAAGTGCAGCCAACTCCTAAAGAGATTATTGTGGTGGCCTACAACAATTCTCCCACCTAGGGTGCCCTTCCTCTAATCGATTAACTACATTCCCCTGGGTTCATAGAATTCTCATACCTAAAAGCTTTCAAAGTCTCCCGTTCAATTATAGGAGAAATATTCAGGTTATTATTATGATAACAGAATCCCTAGATGATCATCTACCAATTTTCCAGCTTTTAATTTGACATTATTTCTCAAATACTCCATAATCAAACATACAAACTATTCATAATTCTGAGCAGTATTTTGTTCCTCTATGAACTTTTGGAAATACAACTTCTGTGTCTTAGTAATATGTACCTGAACTATAGAATCAGAAGAAATGGCCAAACTCGCCTTGCACCACCATGGGCTAAGTTGGCATTTTGCCCCAGAAGTAGCAAGTATCTGAGGCTTGGCTATTCTATTCTTCAATGTTAAACTCAATGAAACGAGCTCTGGAAAAAAAAAAAAAAATGAAAAGAGCTCTGGAAATTTTACTCCTTTTCCTATACTAAGTAAAATATTCTTTCAAAGCATCTTCATATCTTACATACAATATTTATGTCCTTCACTTATTTGTAAGGTTTGTTGTTGTTGTTACAGATGATGATGATGATGATGATGATAATTACTATCAAAAGGAAACATGTGTATCTAGTATCTGGGACTGATACGTGTCCAGAACAGATGCTGCCAATTTGCCTTAACTGATTCCTCTTTTTTTTAAAATATGGAACGCTTCACAAATTTGCATGTCATCCTTGCATGGGGGGCATGTTTATCTTCTCTGTATCGTTCCAATTTTAGTATGTGTGCTGCCCAAGCAAGGGCTGATTCCTCTTTTTTTACCTGACATAGTTTGAATTCTATCCATGGCCTTTAAACTGGTTGGTTAGATTGTTGATTTGTGGTTTTTTGTTCGGCTGTGAAGTTGCTTGAGTGGAAAAGATAAATAAGACAGGTGGCAGAAAAATGCATACTGGGTACATTAGTGACACCAATTTTCTCTACAAATAGATGGAATCCCCAATCACACAGCCAAGGCCAGCTCTGCAGGAGGGTCTAATAGTAAGTTCAGGGGAATGTCCTGAGACTTCAACCCAGTCTGGGTACCCAGAGCAAACCAGGGCAGCGTGAGGCAATCTTCAGAGCCCACTGTCCAAAACAACGTACTCAGATATTTCTGTTCTCTATTTGGCCCTGCCTCATCTTCAAGGTTAGGTTATAATTGGTCCAAAAAAAAAAAAAAAAAAAGGTTGACTATGTTTCTTTTAGTTCTGCTTCTTCCATTATTTTGGCTTAGCTGATTGAACAAAAGTGGAGTGCCCTCATTTTTCTTATGGCCTAGCGATGTCCTTTCATATCTCCAAAGTAGAATCCACTTTTTCACACAACCTGCCTGCTGGTATAATGATAGAAACTAAAGATATATGTCAAACTGATGCTTCCCTTTTACATTGGGCCTAATTTTTACTTGATTTGGCAGCTTTTTTCTTCAGTTTACATTATGAGTTATTATAATTCACTGGTTCAAATGCAGATGAAATTTCTTCTTTGTTCTGTGTTTTTTCCATTCATTTGGAGAGTTGTGAAAGGAGATATGAAAACATTGCTTACTATCCTTACCAGAATTCCCATTCATTTAAAATGTATGTGAGCTTGTTTATCTCTAAACTTTGGAAGACAGTAAGTGAATCCTAAGTTAACCCCATTGTAATAGAAAATTAAGACAGTAAATAAATGTTTAAAGACATAAAGCATTAGTCCATTTGTGATTTAGAGTGTTATTTTAACAGATATTCAGGCCAAACCCAATGAAATGGGTATAATGAAAGTGACATTCCTAAATTAATGTCACCATGAAGGATTAGGCAACATTACTTCATGCATATAAGAAAGTAAAAGGGAGTAAAAAATTAATGTAAAAATATCTTTTGGTTGAAAAAATTTAAGAAAGTTAAGTTGATGAGTAATATAGTACGGCGTAAATGGGTTTTCCTGGATATTTTTGTTTGTTTTAACATGTTCTTAGAAAATATTAGATTTTACATAAATTTATGACTGTTTTAAGCTCTTTATTTTATGGACATGTATACAGATATGCCTCTTTATACCAAACATAATCACAGAACAAAGCATAATAGTGAATGAAAAAAATTCTTGTTCATTGAATTTTTCATTCACAAATGTTATTAGGAGAAAAAGAGAGAGGTCAGCAAACATAACTGTTCACATATTATCTCTGACACAAAACCCCTCACAAACATTAATTCTCCTCTGTATGCACTCATAAAGTAAAGGTTGCACATGAAATAAACAGGAACATTAAATATACAAATACATAAGCAGTCATAAATGTTAACCCCTATCCTATTTTAGCATATTCATAGGTCTATTTCTGCATAACAATTAATGCCTCATGCTGTTTCAGCACCAACTTAGCAGATAATGAGACTTCTGTATGTGAAAATGTAAATGATTTTACTGACCAAGTAACAGGGGACATGTATTTCTTTTCCATAAGAAAATCTAGCCAGTAAAGAACTAAAACAGGGTTGCAATTGCAATAATTTTCTTTGGAATAAATTAAAAACCTCTTTCTTTAGTAAAAAGAAACATTATCAAACACCTTACTAGAAATTTGATAAGATAAAGTTACACAGTAGGTCAACTCACTTTTATTGTCGGCAACATGATTTATAATGCATGTGTCTTGTAGGACATCTATTAATGCAGATATAATCCTATAAGCCCCATCCATCAACGTGAGTGCAATAATAGGGTTCTGTTCAGCAGATCTGTCTTGCACAGCAATATCTTAGGTGTTTCAAATGAGCATTTGCTACATAAATATTATTGTATACAGACTGAGAGTTGGATTAATCCAGGCTTAAAATTATTTCTAAAACTATTTCATAGTATTCCAAATCCATGCAACAGATCTCTCTTAAAGTTCTGTCCTCCATATTTGATGAAACTTGGTCATTTCAACTCAGTGTGAAGCCAGCCTCTAAATCCTAACCCTGTTCCTATTTCCTTTTCTCAAATATTGTGTGGGATTTTATTCCCCTTTTTTCCTCATTCATAAGCTTAGTCTATTATTTGTTCATTTGCCCAAACATTCAATCAAAACAATGTATTTTTTCAAGTTGTAGGTGAGGTAGACCAGTAGATTCTAACTTTTAGAAAACAATGTCTCATGGAGATTAGGAATAAATAATACACATAAAAAGTAGTAAGTTCTACAACCGATGTAAGGACAAGGTTATATGAAAGCATAGTAAAAGTTTTCAGGGTTGCTAGGAAATATATAAGGGAACGTTTAACTTAAGTTAGATTTTAGGGTTGAAAATTAAGTTAAATTTTGAGAACACATGCAGGAAAAGTAAAAGGCTTAGGTAGAAGGAGAACAGTGTGTAAGGACACAGAGTGATGAAATATCATGGAATGGTGTGGAGCTGTAAGTGTGGAGTATGGCAGGGTAGCAGAGGTCCAGGGAAATCTGGTAATAGGGCTAGAAAAGTAGGTAGGCACCAGATTATAAAATCACTGCATGCTGAGAGAAGCGACCACTTACTGGAAGGTAGGATGTGTGGAGAAATGAATCCGAGGCGATCTTCGGGAGGATAGACGGCGGGGGAGGAGGCCTCCACCAGCTGCTTCTGGCAAGTGATAGAGCCACGGAGCACAAAATTAGAACTTTTAGAAGTCGGCTCCGCAGAGGGACGTTGCTCCAGAGGCTAAGCCCGCGGTGGAAACTTCGCGGGACAGTATGGTCTCAGGACCCTCGGGGTCAGAGAGACGGGGGTGCCTGAGTGCGGCAGAGCTCCCAGGTATTGGAGCGGGGAAGCCGGCTGCAGAGACGGAGCCAAGGCATGGGCTCTCAGCTCGGGGTGGCCATAAACTGTGATCCGCGGCCCACTCGGGCCACTGCTCCTCCAGCAGGGACCGAACAAGCGGCAGAGCTGGGGAGACTCCTCTTCTTCCCCCGGGAGGAGCGGCGCAGGAGCACACCACAGGGATCTGCTGGGTTTGGAGACTCCACAGGGGGTCGGGTGCGAGAGAGAAATGCTCAGTCACAGGCCGGTTGAGCACAGAGTGCGGCCGGAGACCGGGGAGATGGGAGTGACATCCGGATGTGCGGCCCGGAGAGCGGGGGCCCAAGTTCTCAGCTCCTCCGGGTGAAGATTAGGAGGCCACCATTTTCACCCTGGTCCTCCAAAGCTGTACCGAGAGCTTGCAGGGAACAAAAGCTCCTGAGAGCAAACCCCAGCAGCTTGCTTAGCCCGGACTCACAAGGGCGGGGCAATTCCGCCTCTGGCAAAGACATTGGGTACCATGGCAACAGGCCCCTCCCCCAGAAGATCAGCAAGATCAGCCAGCAAGCCAAGACCAAGTTTACCCATCAAGGAGAATGGGAGAACTCCAGCGGTAGGGGAATACTGCACATAGAATTCATGGCTTTTTTACCATGATTCATTAGTTTTTCAAAGTTAATTTTTTTAACTTTTTTTTTTTGAAATTTTCTTTTTCCCTTTTTCAACCAACATCTTATCAATCCCTTTTATAAAAAAACATTTTTTATTTTTCATTTTTAGAGTCATATTTTATCCCTTCATAGTAGTTACTCTTATTTTTGGCATATATATATAAGTTGTTCTCTCTTTAAAATTTTGAGGTACAGTTTCTTCTAACAGATCAAAATATACCCTAAATCACTAGTGTATGGCTTTGTTCTAGTCTCCTGCCTGATCACATTCTCTCCCTATTTTTTCTTTCCTTTTTTCTTTTGTTTTAAATCTTCTTCTTTCTTTTTTCAAACAACTTCTTATCTTATCAATTCCTATTATAAAATCTTTTATAATTTTCATCTTTACAGTCATCTTCCATCCCTTCATTGTATCAACCCTTATTTTGTAAATATATGTCTTTCTTCCTTTAAAATTTTAGCAGGCACTTTCTTCTAACAGACCAAAATATGCCCAAAATCTAGTGTGTGACACTGATCTATGCACTAGCCTGATCATATTTGATCATATTCTGTTTTTTTTGTTTTGTTCTGTTTTTGTTTGTTTTTATCTTTTTCTATCTCCTTTTTTTTTTTCTCTTTCTTTTTTCTTTCTTTCCTTTTCTTGTCTCCTGGTTCCAGGTCTTTTCTGATTTGTATAGAGTATATTTGCTGGGGATGTTGTTAACCTGTTAGCATTCTGTTCTCTCATTCATCTATTCTCCTCTGGACAAAATGACAAGACGAAAAAAATCACCTCAGCAAAAAGAACAAGAGGTAGTACCCTCTGCAAGGGACCTACTCAAAACTGACATTAGTATGATGTCAGATGTAGAGTTCAGAAACATGACTTTAAAGATACTAGCTGGGCTTGAAAAAAGCGTGGGAGTTATTAGAGAAAACCTTTCTGGAGAAATAAAAGAACTAAAATCTAACCAAGTCGAAATTAAAAAGGCTATTAATGAGGTACAATAAAAAATGGGGACACTAACTGCTAGGATAAATGAGGCAGAAGAGAGAATAAGCGATATAGAAGACCAAATGATGGAAAACAAAGAGGCTGAGAAAAAGAGAGATAAACAACTACAGGATCACGAGGGCAGAATTCGAGAGATAAACCATACAAAAAGATGAAACAACATTAGAATAATTGGGATCCCAGAAGAAGAAGAAAGAGAGAGAGGGGCAGAAGGTTTATTGGAGCAAATAATAGCAGAGAACTTCCCTAATGTGGGGAAGGAAACAGGCATCAAAATCCAAGAGACACAGAGAACCCCTCTCAAAATCAATAAAAATAGGTCAACACCCCGACATCTAATATTAAAACTTACGAGTCTCAAAGACAAAGAGAAAATCCTGAAAGCAGCTCGGGAGAAGAGATATGTAACCTACAATGGTAGAAACATTAGATTGGCAACAGACCTATCCACAGAGATCTGGCAGGCCAGAAAGGACTGGCAAGATATCTTCAGAGCACTAAACAAGAAAAATATGCAGCCAAGAATACTATATCCAGCTAGGCGTCATTGAAAATAGAAGGAGAGGTAAAAAGCTTCCAGGACAAACAAAAACTAAAGGAATTGGCAAACACGAAACCAGCCCTACAAGAAATATTGCAAGGGGTCCTCTAAGCAAAGAGAGAGCCTAAAAGCAGCACAGATCAGAAAGGAACACAGACAATATACCGTCACAGGCAACTTACAGGCAATACAATGGCACTAAATTCATACTTTTCAATAGTTACCCTGAAAGTAAATGGGCTAAATGCCCCAATCAAAAGACATGGGCTATCAGATTGGATTCAAAAACAAGACCCATCAAAATTCTGTCTGCAAGAGACTCATTTTAGACCCAAAGACACCCACAGATTGAAAGTGAGGGGGTAGAAAACCATTAACCATGCTAATGGACACCCAAAGAAAGCTGGGGTGGCAATCCTTATATCAGACTAATTAGATTTTAAAACAAAGACTGTAATAAGAGATGAAGAAGGACACTATATCTTACTTAAAGGGTCTATACAATGAGAATATCTAACAATTGTAAATATCTATGCCCCTAACATGGGAGCAGCCAATTATATAAGACAATTAATAAAAAAAAGCAAAGAAAAACATTGACAACAGTACAATAAAAGTGGGAGACTTTAACACCCCTCTGACTGAAATGGACAGATCATCTAAGCAAAAGATCAACAAGGAAATAAAGACTTTAAATGAAACACTGGACCAAATGGACTTTACAGACATATTCAGAACATTCCAACCCAAAGCAACATAATACATATTCTTCTCTAGTGCCCATGGAACATTCTCCAGAATTGATCACAATCTACGTCACAAATCAGGTCTCAACTGGTACCAAAAGAGTGGGATTATTCCCTGCATATTTTCAGACCACAATGCTTTGAAACTAGAATTCAATCACAAGAGGAAAGTCAGAAAGAACTCAAATACATGGAGGCTAAAGAGCATCCTACTAAAGAATGAATGGGTCAACCAAGAAATTAAAGAATTAAAAAAGTTCATGGAAACCAATGAAAACGAAAACACAACTGTTCAAGTTCTTTGAGATATAGCAAAGGCAGTCCTGAGAGGAAAGTATATAGCAATACAAGCCTTTCTCAAGAAACAAGAAAGGTCTCAAATACACAACCTAACCCTATACCTAAACGAGCTAGAGACAGAACAGCAAATAAAGCCTAAACCCAGCAGGAGAAGAGAAATAATAAAGATCAGAGCCGAAATCAATGAAATAGAAACCAAAAGAACAGTAGAACAGATCAACCAAACTAGGAGCTGGCTCTTTGAAAGATTTAACAAGATTGATAAACCCCTGGCCAGACTTATCAAAAAGAAGAGAAATGACCTAAATCAACAAAATCATGAATGAAAGAGGAGAGATCACAACAACACAAAAGAAATACAAACAATTATAAGAACATATTATGAGCAACTCTATGCCAGCAAATTAGATAACGTGGAAGAAATGGGTGCATTCCTAGAGATGTATCAACTACCAAAATTGAACCAGGAAGAAATAGAAAACCTGAACAGACCTATAACCACTAAGGAAATGGAAGCAGTCATCAAAAATCTCCCAACAAACAAAAGCCCAGGGCCACATGGCTTCCCAGGGGAATTCTATCAAACATTTAAAGAAGAATTAATACCTATTCTCCTGAAACTGTTCCAAAAAATAGAAATGGAAGGAAAACTTCCAAACTCATTTTATGAGGCCACCATTACCTTGATCCCCAAACCAGACAAAAACCCCATCAAAAAGGAGAATTACAGACCAATATCCTTGATGAACATGGATGCAACAATTCTCACCAAAATACTAGCCAAGAGGATCCAACAGTAGAATAAAAGGATTATTCACCATGACGAAGCAGGATTTATCCCTGGGCTGCAAGTTTGGTTCAACATCCACAAATCAGTCAACGTGATACAATACATTAACAAAAGAAAGAACAAGAATCATATGATCCTCTCAATAGATGCAGAAAAAGCATTTGACAAAGTACAGCATCCTTTCTTGATCAAAACTCTTCAGAGTATAGGAATAGATGGTACATACCTCAATATCATAAAAGCCATCTAGGAAAACCTTCAGTGAATATCATTCTCAATGGGGAAAAACTAAGAGCTTTCCCCCTAAGGTCAGGAACGCAGCAGGGATGTCCACTATCACCACTGCTATTCAACATAGTATTAGAAGTCCTAGCCACAGCAATCAGACAACAAAAAGAAATCAAAGGCATCCAAATCGGCAAAGAGGAAGTCAAACTCTCACTCTTTGCAGGTGATATGATACTGTATGTGTTAAACCCAAAAGACTCCACCCCAAAACTGCTAGAACTCATACAGGAATTCAGTAAAGTAGCAGGATATAAAATCAATGCAAAGAAATCAGTGGCATTCCTATACACCAACAGAAAGACAGAAGAGAGACAAATCAAGGAGTCGATCCCATTTACAATTGCACCCAAACCATAAGATACCTAGGAATAAACTTAACCAAAGAGGGAAAGGATCTGTTCTCAGAAAACTATAAAATACTCATGAAAGAAATTAAAGAAGACACAAAGAAATGGAAAAATATTCCATGCTCATGGATTGGAAGAACCAACATTGTGAAGATGTCAATGCTACCTAGAGCAATCTACACATTCAGTGCAATGCCCATCAAAATACCATCCACTTTTTTCAAAGAAATGGAACAAATAATCCTAAAATTTGTATGGAACCAGAAGAGACCCCACATAGCCAGAGGAGTATTGAAAAAGAAAAGCAAAGCTGGCGGCATCACATTTCCAGACTTCCAGCTCTATTACAAAGCTGTCATCATCAAGACAGTATGGTACTGGCACAAAAACAGACACATAGTTCAATGGAACAGAATAGAGAGCCCAGAAATGGACCCTCAACTCTATGGTCAACTCATCTTTGACAAAGCAGGAAAGAATGTCCAATGGAAAAAAGACAGTCTCTTCAACAAACGGTGTTGGGAAAATTGGACAGCCACATGCAGAAGAATGAAACTGGACCATTTCCTTACACCACACACAAAAATAGACTCCAAGTGGTTGAAAGACCTAAATGTGAGACAGGAGTCCATCAAAATCCTAAAGGAGAACACAGGCAGCAACCTCTTCGACCTCAGCCGCAGCAACTTCTTCCTAGAAACATTGCCAAAGGCAAGGGAAGCAAGGGCAAAAATGAACTATTGGGATTTCATCAAGATAAAAATCTTTTGCACAGCAAAAGAGACAGTCCACAAAACCAAAAGACAACCGAGAGAATGGGAGAAAATATTTGCAAATGACATATCAGATAAAGGGCTAGTAGCCAAAATCTATGAAGAACTTATCAAACTCAACACCCAAAGAACAAATGATGCAATCAAGAAATGATCAGAAGACATGAACATTTTTCCAAAGAAGACATCCAAATGGCCAACAGACACATGAAAAAGTGCACAACATCGCTCCGCATCAGGGAAATCCAAATCAAAACCTCAATGAGATACCACCTCACACCAGTCAGAATGGCTAAAATTAACAAGTCAGGAAACGACAGATGTTGGCGGGGATGCGGAGAAAGGGGAACCCTCCTACACTCTTGGTAGGAACGCAAGCTGGTGCAACCACTCTGGAAAACCGTATGGAGGTTCCTCAAACAGTTGAAAATAGAGCTACCATAGGATCCAGAAATTGCACTATTGGGTATTTACCACAAAGATACAAATGTAGGGATCCGAAGGGGTACGTGCACCCCAATGTTTATAGCAGCAATGTCCACAATAGCCAAACTGTGGAAAGAGCCAAAATGTCCATCGAGAGATGAATGGATAAAGAAGATGTGGTATATATACACAAAGGAATATTATGCAGCCCTCAAAAGAATGAGATCTTGCCATTTGCAACGACGTGGATGGAACTGGAGGGTGTTATGCTGAGTGAAATAAGTGAATCAGAGCAAGACATGTATCATATGACCTCACTGATAGGAGGAATTCTTAATCTCAGGAAACAAAATGAGGGTTGCTGGAGTGGTGGGGGGTGGGAGGGATTGGGTGGCTGGGTGATAGACTTTGGGGAGGGTATGTTTTATGGTGAGCACTGTGAATTGTACAAGACTGTCGAATCACAGATCTGTACTTCTGAAACAAATAATGCAATATATGTTAAGAAAGAAAAAAGAAGAAGAAGATAGCAGGAGGGAAGAATGAAGGGGAGTAAGTCGGGGGGGGAGACGAACCATTAGAGACGATGGACTCTGAGAAACAAACTGAGGGTTCTAGAGGGGAGGGGGTTGGGGGGATGGGTTAACCTGGTGATGGGTATTAGAGAGGGCACATTCTGTGCACAGCACTGGGTGTTATGCACAAACAATGAATCATGGAACACTACATCAAAAACTAATGATGCAATGTATGGTGATTAACATAACAATAAAAAATAAAAAAAATCAGTGTACGCTAACAGTTTATACTTATTACTGGGGAAACCGCTAAAGAATGTTTAGCTGCCAATAGATTTCACCACATTTGGATTTAAGGAAATTAGCCACCTAACTTAAGAAAATTAAATAATAAAATACTATTTTTACTCCCCTGAAAACTATGACTTAAGCAATTTTTATAAAGCTCGACAACGGGGCACCTGGGTGGCTCAGTTGGTTAAGTATGTGCCTTCAGCTCACGTCATGATCTCAGGGTCCTGGGATGGAGCTCTGCATCTGGATCCCTGCTCAGGGAAGAGTCTGCTTCTCCCTCCTCCTTTGCCCCTCCCCCTGCACGTGCTCTCTGTCTCTTTCTCTCTCTCTCAAATAAATAAATAAAATCTTTAAGAAAGAAAAGCTCGAGAACAAGCACAACTAAAAAATATACATTTAGGGATACATACATGTGTGGTAAATACATTACAAAGAACACATGTATTGAAAACACAAAATTCTTGCTATCCTCAAAGAATAACGTTTACCACTGAGGGAACAACAGATAGAAAGGATTTCATGGAGTGTCCAGGTAGAAGTGTACTTAAGAAATTTGATTTTTAAGTTAGGTACCACTATGGTGGAAAGTTATTTGAGTATTATACTTTAAAACATTAATATATATTCTAAGTTTCAAATTTTATAAAATAAACTGCTTAAAATGAATAAACATTTACAAATAAAATATTTGAAAACATTACAAATAAATTTCAAATATTACATTATAAAATATTTTTAAATGAATTAGATGGGGAGAAAAAGAAATAGAAGCAATTTCAACATCTCAGGTAAGAACAGATGAGAGATTTAACAGAGTAGTGAACTCTAGGCAAAAGGGAAGAAAACAGGTTCAGTCAATGGTAAGACAGAAAGGAAAACAGTAATGAAGGCGGCCTCAAAATTCAAGGTTAGAGGCATTCTAAAGAAGAAAGTGTTCATTAGGGTCTAACACCGCAGAAAATTAGAACAGAAAAGTACAACTGGATTTTCAAACTGTGGGGGCCACTTGTCCATTTGGCCATAGCTTTTCTATGCCTTAGTGGAGACTGAATTCATAGTGCAATGGGGATTCAAGAATGTCTACTTCGGAGCTGCTTAAGGGTGGTGATCTGGTTTGGAGGGCAGGTGCTAGGGTTCTTGTGTTGATGCCGTGATTATAGGAAAACTTCAAATTTTTAAGTGTCAACTACAGATCAAAAAAATTACATTGTTAAGATGCTTTTACTTACACTTAAATTGCTTTTTAAAATGCCAGTTTTTGAATAGAATCATCATCATCACCATCATTATTAGGGCTATTATATTGCTCTTTGAGGTGATTTTAGGAAGTGTTGATGGGAAGAGAGATGCTCTTTTGGCACTAAAATAGTTGAAGAGGAATCAGGAAATAAGATGGAGAGTTAGTGAAAGGCAATAGAGTGCAACGGTTAAAGTTATAAACTTAGAAGCTAGTTCCCCGAATCTGAATTCTGGCTCATATACTCAGAACGAGTACAGTTCAGTGACTTAATTAACTTTTCTTCGCCTCAGTTTCTTTGACTGTAAAGATACTACCTATCTCAAAGCATTGCTAGGATTAAAATAGTTAATGTATAATACTTAGAATATTATCTGTCTTATAGTAATCTGTTCTAATTCTAAATATTATTTTGGTGAAATTGTGAAGAAACTGTAATTGCTTCTCCTTTCTGCTCTCTATGTAGCTAAGAAATATTATGCAACACTTGTAAATAAGATACATGGGTGACTGTATATCATTTTAATGTTATATTGGAACATGAAAGTCACCATTGAAAAATTATTTAATTTTCTAGGAGAATATACATTTGTTTGATTTACCATTTCTATTGATTAGAGATTAAGCTCTGTGAAATTACGTATTAACTTGCAGAATAATGACAGTTGCAAATAATTTCTGCCTGTGGAAAAGAGAAACAATAATGCTTGAGGTTAATGCCTTGTAGGACGTAAACTGGCTTTGTCTTTAACTTTGCAAGTTTATTTCGGCATTCTTATTCTTAGTGACTTTGGTCTCTTTAAACTAGTTTACCACCCTGCTGATACTCTCAGTCATAAGAAAAATTATATGGCATGTGCTCAATATATATTTGTGTGACTCATGATTTTTTGTTCGTATTAGCATTATGTTTTAACTTTGGAAAATGTTTGTTTATAAGTCACTTTTACCTATTTCCCCATCTTATATAGTAGTAGTAAACCAGTATAAAATAAGGTTCAATAAGAAATTTAGTGGTGTTGAAAGGATACAATCCTTATCTGGATATGGAAATATCATTATAATATTTGGGGAGCTTATTTCTTATATATTCGGGACAGTCAAGCTGCCCCAATTACTCAGGTAACCATTGCTTCTATATTTTGTTCCAGAATAAGAAGGCCTGGGGGACTTAACATGCCCTAAAGCTTTAACATCTTTCTACAACTTGCTGTCCTCTTTATGCCCACTGCAACATTCAGAGCTCCCATTTTTTTTCTGTCTAGATCAACAGGAACCTTATCACTATGAATTTGTTCAGTACTGACATGCAGCAAGTTTTCTTTCTCTCTCCTGGTAAGGTATTTTTGAATGATGATACCAGATGAAACCCAGATCAAACAAGCCTACTAAATTTCTTTCTGGATTTATTTTGTAGACTGCCTATTCTCCATTAGACAGTATGTCTTAAGTTATGGGTATATAGTGGAGAGAAAGAATGAGGAACAGGTGGATAGAGGATAAACAAATATTCCTTAATTCCCAAGTACCCTGAAAATCCGTCAGAGTGTAATCCACAGCCAAACTCGAGCTTCCATCATTATTTAAAGGCCTCGGTGCCAACAAAACTGAGTCATCTCCTTCTCATAATTAATTATTACAGTAATTTTAAGATTATACTGCAGAGTAGATGGTGATGGAGAAGTGAAAATAAAGAAAAACATTTTGGTTAGATTGTATCAGTGCAAAAAAAAAGATAATTTATAAAACAAGGCATTAAACAGGAAAAAGTTCTAATAATAATAGAGGAGGGCTGAGATCAAGAAGTCGAAGAATTAGTCTTGAATAGGTTGGAGCCACACCTGCTCTTCTAAGATTAGAAGTAAACTTAGGTGTGTTGGTAAAAATATGATACGTTTCATTAGGCTTGCACTTTATACTTCTTTTTTTTTAAGATTTTATTTATCTATTTGAGAGAGAGAATAAGAGAGCACAAGCAGGATGAGCAAGACAGGGAGAAGCAGACTCCCTGACGAGCAGGGAGCCCGAATAGGGGCTCGATCCTCGGACCCTGAGATCATGACTGGAGCCGCAGGCAGCTGCTTAACCCTCTGAGCCAACCAGACAAGCCTGCGCTTTATACTTCCCAAAATATTTTACATATATAGTCCATGTTCGACATTGATTACATTATCCCACATTATTTACTTAAATTAAGGAGAAAATATGTACTTTCTCTAATCATGTTTTTAAAAATCAGTTTTGAAAGTTATCTTCATCTTTGGACAATATATTTTTTCAATAAAGTAATAAAGTGATTGTAGTTTTATTAAGTAAAACCTAAGGCAGTGATACATAGTGGTTAATACTTGTACTCTATATTAGAATTCAATATCTACAATTCATTAGCTGGGTGGCTTTGGGCAAGACATTTAATCTCGTATCTTGGTTTTCTCATCTACAAAATAAGAACAGTAGTTTTACCTATCTCACAGGGATGTTTCACTAATGCATGTAAAGCCATTTGTGCCAAGCCCAGAGAAAGTCTCCAATACATAAAGAACTTTTATAACTCAACCATAAGAACAGAAGAGATACTTCTCCAAAGAAGATGTAAAAATATCTAATAAGTACATGAAAAGATGTTGAATTTCATTAGGATTAGAGAAATGAAAATCAAAACAAGTTATCACTTCACAACCACTAGGTGGCTATAATTAAGAAGAAAGTTAATAAAAATTATTGGCAAGGATATAGAGAAATTGAAATCTTAGACACTTGTCGAGAATGTGAAATGGGTGCAGCTACTCTGAAAAACAATCTGGTAGGTCTTCAGAATCTTTAACATAGATACTATACAACCACTTCATTTCTGGTTACATTTCCAAAAAAATGAAAATATTAGGTCCACACAAAAACTTGTATATGAATGTTCATAGCAGGATTATTCATAATGGCTCCAAAGTGTAAACAACTCAAATGTCCATCACAGGATGAACAGATACATAAAATGCAGTTCTATGTGGTATATTATTTGGTAATATAAAGAAATGAAGTACTAGCATATGCCATAACAAGAATGAATCTTGAAAATGTTATACCAAGCAAAAAGAAGCCAGTCTCAAAAGTCCACATACTGCATGATTTCAGTGGGGGGTGGGTTACTATTAATAGATACCGGGTTTCTTTATCAAGTGATGGAAATGTTTGAAAACTGATTATAGTGATGGAGGAACAATTCTGTGAATATACTAAAAAGCATTGAGTTGTACACTTTAAATTGGTGAATTGTATGGTTGGTGAATTATTACCTCAATAATGTTGTTTTTATAAAACATAAAACATTTGGAAGCAGGAAAATGTTTACTCCTTCTTCCATAATTATTTGTTGATCCCCTACCATTATCAGATAATGTTCTACTTGTAGTGACACTAAGGTTTTATTACTTAATGATAAAATGGCACTTATCCACCTTATCTAGAAATGCATTCACAGTTCATGGAATTTCAGATTTAACACAATATTTGGAAAATCATAAGGCTGCAAGGGACCACATGGGACTAGTATGATTGCAAATAAACTACATCATCTTACAGTTAATGAGCGAGATCTCGAGTGAATTGCTCAAAGACACACAGTTTTATTAAACAGTTAAAAAGCTGAGTCTTAAAATTTTCAGTGCATTTTTTCCTTATACTTTACCTTCTTTTTGTGTCTAAGAAATGTTGAAATCTCACACACCTTCAGCAATTAGGGTATAATGGAATTGGAAACAAACGAGTTAAAAAATGAGATTGTTGGCCAAAATCAAAGCAGCACTGATGGGAACATATTCTGGATAAAATAAACAAACAAATAAAGAGTGCAGCTTAGACTTTCACCTAATGTTTTAAAGAGAGACTTGAGAATTTATCTAGTTTACTCATTTGTTTCTAAGATTTATTTATTTATTACAGAGAAAGAGTGAGCAAGCGGGGGGTGGGAGAGGGGCAGAGGGAGAGAGAAAGAGAGAGAGAGGTCGAATCCTGAAGCAGGCTCCCTGCTAATTTTGGAGCCCAACACAAGGCTCGATCCCAGCACTTAGGTCAAGAGACCATGACCTAAGCCAAAATCAAGAGCTGGCCACTTAAACATCTGAGCCACCTGGGTGTCTATCTATCTAGTTAGAATTATTTCTGCAATATCTACGCCAGGATTTGGACCATTTTTTCCTTAAATATCAAAGGTGTTCTGTTATCTCATAAATTATTTAAAAAATGAGCATCAAGAAAAAATGAGCTTTAAGGAATGTCAAAAATTCTAAGGTATTATTAATTAAAATTTTAGGTTACAACATTTAATGTGAGTAATATGATATGCTAATATCATATTTGTACAAAATCTTATTATTTAGTCATAGTGTAGATTAAAACAATAATAGCAACAAAAGCTAATATTTGGAGGGAATTATGTACCTTTCAAAACTAATTTGATATACATTATATTGGCTTTTAAAAATAAGATAAAGGGCAATGTAGATTATGATAAAGTTTTTTGTTCTTTGGTCAATAAGATAAATCTATTTTCTACTAATATTTGATATCGGAGAATACCATTGAATGTAAAGTTGATGGTTGTCTTATGTTATTCTGTTCACCCAGGCTGATTCTTGGAGTTTGTAAATTTTTCATCTATTGATCTATCAGAAAAGTTCTTTTATTTTGGTCTGGAACCTGAGGCTGCATTGATTCCTATCTCTGTTTTCTAGGCTACCAAAAGATATATTTACTCAGAGAAGTTTATAGATCTTGAAGTTGTTTGTCTTAAGTTATGTTTATTACCAAGTATTATTTGTACTAAGCTGGAATACATCACTCTTATTTCTGGCTTCTTGAAATACAATAAAGCAATAATTCTCAGGGCATTTTATGACTTCAAAAGTAAAAGAAAAGAGTGTCAATTTACTATGATGAATTTCAAGTGAGTTCATCCAACTGTTCACTTTTGATTCTAAATGATCTAGTAAAATAATATTCTTTCCTAAGTGAAATGATGTTTCAGTCTGCTGACAATGAAACCATCACAAATCACTAAAGACTTCTTACCTGTGGAAGCACACCATTCAAATGCACACTGTATCATTGACTACTTAAAAACCAAGCTTTAGAGTCTTTGAGAAAAGTTGGGATTTTCAAGTTTTCAGAATTTAGTAACATCCTTCCCCATAATCCTTCTGAATAATTGAGAAAAATGCACTTGCCAAAGAGGAGAAAAGTATATTACTACATTCTGCAGTGGTTATCTGTTAGAACATACGACAAAACCAACTTTACTAATGAAGATGATGTCCTAGTTGTTGTCTAACTTTTATTTATGCTTTTTCTAGTTGTGTGTCAAAGTTATAAAAGTTTAAAATGTAAAAGTTAATATGATAATGATGATCATAATATAAATACATATGTATATGATCTGTGGAAAGTGAAGATTTTCAAAACAATGTAAACTAGGGTTATAGAGTTTACTACTTAAAAATCTAACCTTTCTTCTGGATTAATAAATGCAGTCAGTGTTCATAAAGATGTCTATTTGTGCATGTAAATTTATGCATATGTCTTAATCAGCAACTATATAAAATAAAACCTAATTTTAACTTCATCAATTTTCTTCTAGTTCAATTGCAATATATTTATTTGAAAAGTATCTTCTACATTTTATGCTATCCTCTGTCTCCTCATCATTTCATTATCCTCATTTATTCCTATCCATTACCAGAAGTAAAGATAGAAACACTACTTTATAATTGATAATCAGCTTATTTTCCTTTCAAAAAAAAAAAAACTGGAGAAGAAACTGAATTCCATCTCTATCCATATATTTGGAAATCTCTTCATGTTCTTTTAACTTTAGATCCAATTAAAATGCAAATTGCCTTTAACAATTGCTTAGAATAGTATAACATCTGGTTGGAAACTTTATTCGGCCTTTAATAAATCTGCTTAGATTTAGTATCAGTGAAATAATCCATTTTGCTTTGAAAGTCAACTCTTCATTATTTTAAAGAAAAACTTTTCACTGATTGTAGATTATATAACTCTAATATCATTAAAATGTCTTTTTTTATGTTGCTCAAATAAATATCACCTTACATAAAAAGAGAAAAGAATAGTTATAAGTGGTTATTGGGATAAAGCCCACCCCCTAAAATGTATTGTTTATTGAATTTACTTATTGAAGTCAGGATCTGAATCCCATTCTTCAGACCTTTCTGATTTCTGCTTACTATTATCCAGTGACTTTTAATTATGATGTGCTGTTCTATATGATCTGCAATCATATATGAAAATAGGATACATTTGCCCTACTATTAATTTTTTTGTATGTGCCCTTTGTGTTGGACAAAACATTTTAAACTTACTTTACATACTTATACCTTGATAGCATAGTGACCTTCAATAAAAACTGATTTTGTTTTATTTTATTTATTTATTTATTATTGTTTTTGTTTTTTTTTTTTAGAGTTTGTGAGCAGTGGGGAGGAGCAGACAGAAATGGGAAGAGAGACAATCTTCAGCAGGCTCCAGACCCAGGCCTGAGCATGATGCAGGGCTCAATCTTACCAATATTTTTGAGTATTTCAAATGAAAGTTATTCTTATTTAAAATCAGTTTGGGGGCCCCTGTGTGGCTCAGTTGGTGAGCATCTGACTCTTGATTTTGGCTCAGGTCATGATCTCAGGGTCATGAGATGGATCTCCAAGTGGGGTTCTCAGAGGGGAGTCTACTTGAGTATTCTCTCTCTACCTCTCCCTCTGCCCCTCCCCCTGCTTGCATGCTCTCTCTCTAAATAAAAATACATAAAAATCTTTAAAAAATAAAAAAAGAAATACTCAAAAATATTAAATATAGATCTTGATTATGAAATGAATCCACTAAAAACTTAAAAATATACACACATCATATATAGGATATATGTTACCTGTTGAACAGTTTTTAAATAACTGATAAAAAAAAAGCTAAAGAACTTTAAAGACCATGGATGTATCCTGTATGTATGTATGTATGCATGTATTTACAAATATATTTTAATAAAGAAGTATGAAAAGTAAAATTGGGAACAATATAAATATTTTTAGTTGTTGTGGAATAGATAATATATTTCACTCCAAATTATTGATATTCATTAGATTTCATTTAAGTCAATAAAATTTATAACAGCATATTTAAAATTATTAATATTTGAAATTATTTATTCATTTATTCTTTCTTTCAAATATCGTATTCCTGTACCTAAAATAAGAAAGGTGTGGGGTGCCTGGTTGGCTCATTTCATAGAGCATGCAACTCTTGATCTTGGGGTTGTAATTTCGAGCCCCAAGTTGGGTATAGATATTGCTTAAAAATAAAATCTTTAAAAAATAAAAATAAATAAAACAAGAAAGGTGTTATATATTAAGAACAAAGAATACAGAAGTGAACAAGTCAGATGCAGTTTGTTGCCTTGCAGAACATGTAATCTAGCTCTGTGCATAGTATTTTTTAAAGATTTATTTATTTATTTATATTAGACAGAGAGAGAGACAAGCAGGGCGAGCAGCAGTGGGAGAGAAATAGGTTCCCTGTGGAGCAGGGAGCTCGACTCCAGGCTCCATCCCAGAACTCTGGGATCATGACCTAAGCAGAAGGCAGAGGCTTAACCAACTGAGCCACCCAGGCACCCCCAGCTCTGTGCATAATATTACATATTTAGAGTAACTTGGGGTCTGTGGGGAAATACCTGATAATCTATAAGAGGTTATTTTTTCCTTAAATTTTGTCTGGTTGTACAGTACATTTCTTTTTTTTATATATTTTTTTATTGTTATGTTAATCACCATATATTACATCATTAGTTTTTGATGTAGTGTTCCATGATTCATTGTTTGTGCATAACACCCAGTGCTCCACGCAGAATGTGCCCTCTTTAATACCCATCACCGTACATTTCTAAAAGCATTCCTTTAAGTGGTGCCTGGGTGGCTCAGTCATTAAGCGTCTGCCTTCGGCTCAGGTCATGATCCCAGGGTCCTGGGATCCAGCCCCGCATCGGGCTCCCTGCTCAGTGGGAAGCCTGCTTCTCCCTCTCCCACTCCCCCTGCTTGTGTTCCCTCTCTCGCTGTGTCTCTCTTTGTCAAATAAATAAAATCTTTAAAAAAAATAAAAATAAAAATAAAAATAAAAAAATAAAAAATTACTGTTAAAGATCTTTAAGCACAAGTATAGTCCTTAACTGAAAATTGACAATAAGAGAAAAACCTAAAAGAGAAGCATAAAAAGAAATTAGTTTCATAATATGTGATCCATTACCTCATCAAAAATATAAATACAAATATTTTACATGCATTAATGAGGTGCAAATTATTTTTTTAAGATTTTATTTATTTATATGAGAGAGAGAGAGAGCACGAGCAGGGGGCAGAGCAGAGGGAAAGGGAGAAGCAGAATCCCCGCTGCATGGGTAGCCCCATACGGTGGTTGATCCCAGGTCCCTGAGATCATGACCTGAGGGGAAGTCAGACCCTTAACCTACTGAGCCACCCAGATGCCCCAGAGGTGCAAATTATTGTGATAAAGTGAAACTTCCATATGCATAAAAAATTGATTTTTTTTTCACTTGATCAAAACCATACCACTGATTTCATTTGTTGAAGAACTTGTGCTTTGCAAACTGAAAAGAGCACTGTAGCCAAAAAATTTCTGGCTTTCCTTTCTCCTGATATTACATAAGAAGCCCTTTCAGGGCTATTTTAATAATATACTAATATTACTTGTTACAGAAGGGAATTCTATAGATTAAGTGATTAAAATAATTAAACACTTGGGGACTACTCACAAATTACTATGAAAATCTTTTATATGTGTGTTTATAGGATATTTTGTAACATTAATTCCTTCTTGATACTTTGTTAGTTCTGTTGCTACAGCATCAACTCAAGACAACAGTAACTACACAGCCATTTATATCTGTTAGACAATAAAGAAAACCTAAGACATTTTAATAGTAGATTCTGTGTGTGTGTGTGTGTTTGTGTGTGTGTGTGTGTGTGTGTGTGTGTGTGGTGATTTTATACAGCTATTGCTATATATTTGTTTTAGAAATAGCTCAGTAGGAGAAATGAAAATAAAATTAAAATATGCAAATGACACCATCTTTAAATGAATAGAATACTTTTCAAGTAGATGAATATTATTATCTTCAACATCATCAACATCAAGAAAGCGGAAGGATAAGTTTCTTAAAATAGAATTATCTTCAGTTTGGATACAAAAACCTAAAAAGGAAACATATTTGAAGAGCATCTGAATAGAAGAAATGGACTGTATCTAAAATGGACCCTTAAAAAGCTTATAATTTTCATTGCATACTCTGTGATTATGCTTAATTAGTCTTTGAAATTGTCATAAATGCATGTTTAATTGTGGTTATTTTATGAGCCCTAACAATTACAAAGTTCTGTGTAGTCAAACTGCAATCACATGAGTGAATAATTATGTGTTATAATGTTACTATTTATTATACATCTCTATCAGTTTATTCAGTGTAATGTGAATATCCTGTTTGCACATGACACTAAACACAAAAGTCAATTTTTTAAAACTCCACTCAAATCAACTTCATCTTAGCCAGTAGACTAGAATTGTACTAATGACTGTGAGTTAGAACACAGATGACTGCCTATAAAAAGTTGTAAGCTTAATTTAGGGACAGAGGAATTAAAGAAAAACAAAAACAATAGGAAGTTCCTTTCTAGGGAAGCTTCCACGTGCTTCCTTACTACTTGTGATCATCCAGCTCTGGGGGTGGTTGTCATCCAAGCCACTCATTGTATTCAACCTTCATTTCTTCAATTATCAAAGAAATGTTGAAAGTCAAATTTTGCCTTTTTTTAACTTGACAATTGTATATTAATTTAAACTCATTACTCAGACCATGTGTGTATATAAGATAATGAAAAGTAGTAACACAATGTAATGAATAATAATAAAAAAGATAACATTCAACACAAATTTTATCACTAATTTATCACATAATAGTCCTGAGAAAATTATGGATGAAAGGAACTTTGTTTTAATGGCAGAAACGCAAAGCAATTTATTCTCCCAATGCAAATTCTAATTTATGGGTTATTAGAAGGATTATTGGTAAAGATAAAAAAAAAAGCATGCTGCTAGCTAAAAACCATAAGAAATGTCAGATATTTCAAAACCATGAACAGAAAGCACATAAAGTTTGTTCTTTTTCTCTGGCATTGCTGTAATGGCTCTGAAGGACAAGTGAATGAGGTATAGGATTTTTGGAGTATGGGACTGACAGGGCAGCTACTCTCACACTGACTCGGGGAGGCTGATGCTCCAGTTCTGAGACTTCCACCTTTCAAAGCTGTTGATTGAACATGGTAGCCTCTTGATGAGTCCTATTGCCACGCTTCTGCTTCTAGCTTAAACATGGTGAAATCCTGCATGCCATGCTGGTAGCACTGGGCAGAACGGCGAGTGCACTGAACAGGGAAATGAAAACAAAACAAAAACAAAAACAGAGGAACAAAATGTTCATGGAGTTCTGTGCTCTTATCTATGCTTTAGATTTATAAAATCCACTTGTCTGAAGTAATCCATGTTTTGAAGTGTTCTGGACATCAGAAATCTGATTTGATATAATGGATAAAATGTACTCACTGTGTAATCATCAGCATATTAGATGGAACACCTAATTTGTAGTAAGACAGCACTAGGCTTAAATCCCCATTCTAGCATGTTTTTGATATTATTCTTCAGTAAATTATTGAACACCCCTGAATCTTAGTTTTATCATTTTTGGAATGAGTATTACACATACTTTGCAGGGGTTTTGAAAGGATTAAATTCAGTATGTTTAACACCTAGAACAAAACCTGATATACACTATGTACACTTAACTTGTAGACCACCAGTACCCGTAGTGAAAAGCATTGCTGTCAAACACAATGGCTGAAGTTAGAGTTACCTCAGTTTCTCTTTTTCTCTCTCACTCACCCAGTATACATATAGGCCTCTAGTGAAGTGCCAACCTTTTTTCTGAGTCTCTCTTCTTGCTTCCTCCTCATGTCATTCTGACTAGTCTTTAAATTAAATCTTGGCTTTTACTTGCTCAAAAAACTTTCAATGATACACCATTATTTTCAATATAAAAACCTGAATCCTTAACAAATTCTCAGTAACCTTGGAAAATTGGCTCGGCCTAAATCTTTAGCCTTATCATCCACCTCTCTTCCTTTCTCCTCTACCATCCCATCACACTTGAATTTCCTTAAACAGAATAAGCTCCTTCCCACCTCAGATCACTGGCTCATCATGAACGTTCTCTAACCAACTCTTCCCCTGATGAATTCTGCCTCATCCTTTACAACTCAGTATAAGGCTGTTTTACTCTTCCACAGCATCTTACATTCCTTTATAACAGTTACCATATAAATACATATATGCAAATATATATGAATATATATAATTGTCATTTATAGTTGTAATTTATTTGCATTCAACATATTCATCTTTATTCTAAGGGCAAACTATGTCTATTTTGGTCACCATTGTTATCTCCAGCGCCACCTACTATAGTTCCTGGTATAGAGTATTCAACAGTCACTCACTCTTTCACTCAACAATAAATGCTATGCACTTAAGGTACAGATGTTTAAAAAAATGCTACCACGAAACTGCCATAGTAAGGGTAGAGAAGAAAGCAACAAAACAATGACAAAGTAAAAAAATATAAAGCCAGAAACTCATAAGTACTCTAAAGGATACGAAACAATGTAAGGGTATAGAGGGTTTTGAAGGCAGTGCCACATTATATAGAATATTCAGAGATGAGGAGCACCTGGGTGGCTCAGTCCATTAAGCGTCCAACTTTTGATTTTGGCTTAGGTCATGATCATAGGGTCATAAGGTCAAGGCCCTCATTGGGCTCTGTGCTCAGCGGGGAGTCTGCCCAAGATGCTCTCTCGCCCTCTCCTTCTGCTCCTCCCCCTGCTCTCTCTCTCTCTCTCTCTCCCTCTCTCTCTCTAAGATAAAGAAATAAATAAATCTTCATTAAAAAAGAACTTTCAGAGACGAGAACTCTGTGGAAGTGACATTTGAGCAGATGTCTGAATGAGGCAGAGGAGAAAATATATTTTGGTAGAAGAGTGTTCCTGGCAGAGGGAAGAAAGAGCAAACACAAAGGTCTTCAGGTGAGATGCGTGGTGTAGTCAAAAAGCAGTAAGATCGGTGTGGCTAGAACTATGTGAATAGGGGAAATAATGGTAAGAAATGAGACTGAAAAGAAAGAGGAAAACCATGTGTGGTCATCTTGAATTACTGAATTCATGAGTGCTGAGAGTCACAATTCTAAAAGACTATCCAAAGGAAATATGTCAATATATTACAATGTACTAGATACTTTGTCAGGACAAAATGCATTTCCACAGAGAATACTCATTCTATCATAAAGGATTTTGCAATAGAGTTGTGAAGACCAGTCACAAAGACAGTAAAAGGTAATTAATTGTATAAGGAAATTTATGATGATGCCACACAATCCTAAATAGAGGAATACTAAGATTTCAAAGAAGAGAAAGAATGCCATGAAAAGTTTTAAGACATTTCTTAGGCATGGATGAACTAAAACTGGAAATGGAGGGGTTATTTAGAATTAGATACCAGAGATTCCAGGCAAGAGAAATATCATGAGTAAAGTATAAGTGAAGGGAATTCACAGCACATGTTTAGGAGGGGTGAAGTCAATTCCATTAAATTTTGAGGAAAAATGCCCTGGGGGTGGTTTAGAAGCTAGGTGTGGAGGACTCCAAATATGGAGTGTGAATCTGCTCTTTTGAGATAAGTGTTGGGTTAGGAAAACAAGCCACTCTATGTTCAATACAAGAAAGATTTGTGGACAGTGAATTGACAGGTGGTGCAAGTGAAGGTCGGGAACTTTATGTTAATGGTCTCAACCTTCAGTTCTATGTGAATTGTTCTTAGAAGCACTCAGCAAAGGCACTCCATTCCCCAAGAACCTCCAGAAGGTCTCAGTCCCCAGCAGGGAAGTACACCACTTTCAAAGGCTTGCAAAACAGTTATTTCAATTTTCCATTCATCCACTTTTCTGCTTTCAGCTGCTTGTGAAGTTGTACCTTGCACCTCTTCCACTTTCCATCCCCTACATGGATGCTTGTTATTGGCAAACTGTAACCCAGAACCAAATGGAGAGAGTATTTCTGGGAGATGCAGTTCCAGGAGTCTCCTCAAAAGGCCCGATGATCTTGGAGGGAAGTGGCAGTGATGATTAGTAGAAATAGACAACCCAGTGGAGAAAGAAAGATCAGATGACTGACATAGACTTCTGGACTTTCCATTCATCTTCACAAAAAGCAAATCAACCTTAATATTATTCTTTCATATAACCTTTAATTTGAACAGAAGACCACTACTAAAATGAAAAACAGAATGAGAAACATTTACACAACACTGTTTTAGACAGAAGTCTATTCTAACAAATATGTGAAGATGATTATTTTCCTGCCATAATATTATTCAGCTACAGGAACCCGAATGTCTTTCAAAGTCCCTTCATATGACATGATTATAAAATATTTACTATTCTTGTTATTCTCGTCTGTTTCTATTTGTCACTCTCTAATGCTTTTGAAATATGATGTCCAAAAATAAGCACAGGTCTCATAATGAACTCTGACTAATAATAGAAGGGGGGGCCATTTCCTTCAATTATTATGTTGCTGTCTATATATTCATGCAGCCAAAGTTTAAATTAATGTTTTAGAATTAGTTTCACACTTCTGCCTAATACTGAGCTTGCCTTCAAAATTTTCCAGTATTTTGCACATGAACCACTGCCAAGTTGGGTCACCTTCCTGAATAGATTTTGGAATCATCCACACAAAATCAATAGCTGAAGCCAAATAACTGGGTGAAATTTCCAGAGGAAAGTTAGCAAAGGATATAAATAGCAAAGGCAGGTAGCTAGCAAGGTAAGATCTAGCCATTGAAGGTCAAGTTCATACCTAAAAATTTTAGCAAGGAAATTAAAAATTAGGAAAAAAAAGTATTATTTATAAAATAAACAAATAAATAATAAGAGCCAATAAAGAATTTAGTCCCAGATGTACCAGGAAACCTGGGATGATTTGCTATATTAAAGCAGTTAAAAAGAAAAAAACTGGTAATAAGTTTGCTCTCAAAGCACAGATTGAATAGATTAAATGGGGACACAGGTGTGATTAAACAAGGATCAGGAGCAAAGATATGGTGAAAAATTATAACATCAGTTGCAAAACAGTCATTTTAAAGTGTTAGAACTGAGAGGAAATAGCGGTGTAGGAAGAAAACTGGTCAGTACATTTTCTTCACTAAAATGGTAACCTGTGAGCATCTGGAAAATATTGGAGCTTTATGTTTCCAAAAGAATTTGAAATCATTTAATTTTCAACAGACATGACACAACACATAATCCATTCATAGTCTCAAAAATAAATTAAAAGTTGTTTAGAATGTTAAGAATGTTAACCAGAACTCTTTTATATTTTGGTTTTAAATATATTTTACTATAGAATATACATTTTAAAATGTCTAAAAAAATATTGTTATTATTGTGTGATAAAATGCAGAGCAGTCCAAGCAGCTGCAGGAAAAACAGCTTTATTACTAAATTAATAATTTCAAACTAGACCAGAAGGGACCATTATCCCTCTGGATATGGAGGCATATTGTTCTTTGGCTTAGCTAAGCCAGGAACTCCTAATTGTAATGAAATGTGCATAATTAAGTGACTGCAGTTGGACTTTGATATTTTGGCTAATGAAATATTTGTTTACATTGATTTTACATGGTTCATATAATTTCAGTAGCAGTACTATGCCCTGTCATAGAATATTCCAAAGGAACAATTTGACAATAGAATTACAAAGCATGTATCTCCCTCCTTTTATTTGTTTATTTTCATTTAATTTACTAATCAGCTTAAAGGATTAAAGAAGAAAAATAAAATAATATTGAAATTCTGTATAAGAATAACAATTAGAAGACTTTTAAATGGCTGATAGTCATTAGTGATTTGAAAAGATGTTGAATCTTAAGAGTTTTTAATAAGTAACAACTATAAAGATTAATGAGATTTAACTCATATAAATTCTTCCCTTGAGGTGGAAAGGGAAAGTTCTATATTCTACAATTGGTTGTTTCAATAATAACAATCAAATCATTAATAATGTTAATAATGAAAATAAGAAAAATGGCTAACATTTTATATAGGAGTTGCTATATGCCAGAAACTAGATTAAGTGTTTTAGGATGATTATTTCTAGGGTATGAAATATTGTATGAATTGTTATAACTGGTTATTCTATTCTAGAAAGGAAATAACATGAAAAAAATTCCATACCACAAAGTTCACACATTTAAAGTGTGCAATCCAAATGATTTTTGGCATCTCTATAAAGCTGTTAAAATACCTATTTATATATAGAAAAAAATCAAAGAGAAAAATATAAATAGATTTAAATTATTTTTGGAATATTTACCAAGTGATATTCACTCCATTTAAGCCCATCATTAAAATGGTACAGAAAGTCAGTTATAGAAAAAAAATGGAGAGTGGTTGGTTTAAACATCTAAATATTTTCACTTACTGTAGAAGTTTCCAGGAGTTTTGAAAGCCAATATTTACTTTACCAATAAATACTTTATAATATATACTGTAAGTTTGATTTTTTTCATCCACAAATCATATAGGCAAAGCCATACCAAACATAATGTGCTACGATGAAAATATATCAGTGAGCTCAGGCTGCTATAACACAATACTACTGACTGGGTAGCTTAAGGAACAGGAATTTCTTTCCCTTATTCAAGAGATTGGGAAGTCTAAGATGAAGGGGTAAACTGATTGGGTCCCTGGTGAAGGCTCTCTTCTTGGCTTGCAGATGGCCACCTTCTTACTGTGTCCTCACAAGGTGGAGAGAGAAAAGAGGCAAACTCTCTGGTGTGTCTCCTTATAAGGGCACTAATCTCATCATGAGGGACCCACCCTCAAGACCTTATCCAAACCGAATTACAACCAAAAGCCCCCATCTCCACATACTAACACATTGTGGGTAAGACTTCAACATTGAATTTTGGTCGATACAACTTATTCCATAGTAAAAAGGTTGTAAGATAAAAAGCAAAAGAAACGTTTTTTTTTTTGTGGCACAGACTAGTCAGTCTTTTTTAGAAAGAAAAGGCAAAAAAAAGGCAGCTGTGGAAGTAGATATAAAAAGACAGATATGCCAGGAGCAATAAGAAAGATTCATTTAAACAACTTCTAAAATCTTAAACAGTCTATAATTGCTTTTTGGCTTTGTTTACTATTTATAGGCAATGTAGATTTAAAGTCCATTATGAATAGGCTTTATTTTTTTTTTTTACTTTGCTATTATAAAATACTACATACTACATTGTGCCCCATAATAGAAACGTGCAAAGCTTGTAGAAGTCATTTTAAACAGAAAGAAGTCATTCGATGCAAAGACAGTAATTATTTTAACTTCTGATAATACGGCTCTGCCTCTATGATTAAAATATTAAATCTCCTTACCATTGTATAGCTGTGGGCTACCTTCATTAACTCAATGCACCCTTGAGCATCTGCGAAGGCTCGGATCCCCAGACAGTTGGATGGGTGCAACAGCTTCATGAGGAAGTGGCAGCACACTTCCACTACTTGGGGAAGCTGAAGAAGGCACGCTGCAGCAAGAAGGTTTTCAATGGTGTCTTCCTTTAATTCCAAGCAACCTAAACAGTAGGTGAAGAGAATTAGGAAACTGTTTAAACCATGTACCATTGTATTATTTAAAATTAGGCCAATCTGCTAGAAATGATCTGAACTTAGACCCAGAACCAAGATAAATATAACTCACTAAAGGCCAACAACTGTTTTAAGCATTTTGCATTTTTGACTTCATGTAATGTTCAAATTCATCTAGTACATACTAATTATCTGTGTCCGCTTCAGAAGGAACTATGCTTGTTCCTTTTGTTGTGAATTAAGAAAAAAAGAAGAGTAAAAAGGAAATTTCACAAAACATGTCTACAAGCTTTAGAGAGCAAAGGTTCATGAAATTTCTGACAATACATTCATGTGTTTATTAGTATGAAGCACCTATGTGTGGATAATGAATATATGTATATAGATAACTTACATAATTATCTATATACATATATAATACATGTGTTGTAGATTGCTAATATTGTATTTAACTCACCATACCCATGATTATAATTTTCTATAATTTTTTTTTCTTATCAGTTAACCTAAAAAATTGAGATCTTTTAGTGCTTCCTCTTCTATCTAACTACTGGAATAATTTATTAGTGAATGGGGCTATTTCTGTAATGTTTGTAAAACATTCCCGTGAAGACTTCCAGGCTTAAACTCTTTGGGGTTAGGTTTATTTAGCAACTTAACACATTTATTTTAAAGATTTTATTTATTTTTTTGACAGAGAGACACACAGTGAGAGAGGGAACACAAGCAGGAGGAGTGGGAGAGGGAGAAGCAGGCTTCCCGCGGAGCAGGGAGCCCAATGTGGGGCTCGACGTGGGGCTCGATGTGGGGCTCGATGTGGGGCTCGATCCCAGGACCCTGGGATCATGACCCAAGCTGAAGGCAGACACTTAATGACTGAGCCACCCAGGTGCCCCACAATTTAACATATCTTTAATAGGTTTATTCCCCATTCAGATTTTCTATGTGTCACTCAGTATTGAGTGAATATTTCTAGGTCATACAAATGGCTTATTCCATCTTAGTTTTTGTGGCACAGACTACTACTCTTCACTAGAAATAGCTTCACTCATTTTCCTGAACACAGGGCCAGGCCACATGTTAATATATGATACATGTCAATGGACTATGAGTAGAGGGATGTGTATTACTACCACACCAAGGCATTTATGACATGAATGTGTTTCATCCAAGCTCTCTTTGTCTTCTACCAGCAAAGTAAAGATGACATAAAACCCTGGTGGATGGAGGATGCACAAAGAGTAAGGAGACTGGGTAGCCGAATCTACATCAAGAAGTACTAGTTTCAAATAATAATACTCAATATTTAAACTAATAATACTTAAATAATAAACTCCAGTGCTCAAATATATTTTTAGTTTTGTTAGTTTATTGGTTTTATTGATTCTGGCAGTCCAATCTACTCTAAATTGTAGTTTTAATTTTATTTTAGTTCGTGTGTATCTAAAAATATGGGAAATTTTTCATACCATGGATTTTTTATTTTTGCCTTCTGTCATCCTTATTTTGTTAAATTAATCTATTTTTCAGTGGATTGCTTAATAACTTCAGAGAATCAATTTTTGGGGTCTTATTAATGCATAATATAGAGTAATAGTAATGAACTTGAGGTTTTAGAAAATTTATTTTTATTAATTTTGCTCAGAAACTATTGACCTTGCTAAATATGAAAATTCTGGAAAAGTATCGCCTATTTTTATGGAAATGATTCTTCCTCCTTACATTTGCTTCTTCAATTTTCTCTTAGAGACTATTATTAAGGACTATGTATTGGATCAAATCATTCTCTCCTCCATATCTATAATTTCTTTATGTATTCCATTCACTAATTCTCTCTCCAGTATACTTAATATTTTGTTTCAACTTGATATGTTGAACTTTAGAAATATTTTATTTTTACTTCTAGAAGCTCTTTCCATGAGAATTATTTGTATTAAATTTATATTTTCATATCTACCTTTAAACTCATAGAAACTTTTTGCTATATCTTATATACTGTTTAACCTTGACTTACTAAATATTTAAATAACTTTTAATAGAATTTCTACCAATAGGAATTATTCATTTCACAGAATTTTAAATTAATTCATAAACATCAATTTTTATTCCTGAGTTTTAATAATGTCATTCTTTTTCTTTGATCATGGATTCTTTATATTTCTACTATTCTGTCTTTATATAACTTTACCACATTCAGGTTTTTTTTTTTTAATTTTTTAAAGATTTTCTTTATTTGAGAGAGAACATGAGTGGGGAGAGGGAGAAATGAAGGCTTCTTCATTTTAAAGAATTTTTTCCTTTATAATTAGTAATCTGTTGGGTGGGGGGATAACTTTGCTTTCAAACATGACATTTCACCTATAACTTAACATGTTTAATAGTTAAAGAGTATTATATTTTATTTATGAGGGTCACTGATAGAATAAGACGGCAAAGGAATTTAAAGCATGCTTCCAAGTGTAGCAAGGGATTTAATGAAAAAAGCAGGTAAAGTGGAAACAATAAATTGAAAGGAACAGTATATGAGAAGAAACTTAAAATACTTTTTTATTATGTATTAATTTCCAATTTTATTATGTATTATTATATTATCCCAATTTTTTATGTATTAATTTCCAATTAAATTAGCTACCTAAAGTTTAATTTTAATATAAAAGAGGGACATTATCAATAACAAAAGTTATTTCTAAACATACAAGATTTTGATAAATGCACAAGGATCTTATTACTCGGATATTATCAACTAATAGAACATTGAGTATCATAGGTCAATTCAGCAGAGGAGACATTTGCCAATACAATTCTTGGAGGGGTTTATATTTCACATTATCATTCAATAATAATGTCAAACAAAATATTCACCTGAAGTTGAAAGATTCATACAAACTCGAATGATTTTAAGATAAATTATGTCAGTGCAGCTATTGATATAGATTTTAAGGTTTATGAATATTATAGTAAGCACCATAATGAAGTATTCTACAGGTTATAGAAACCTGTATTTTATAGATTTTAAATGATTTATGAAATGTGTACCTAAGCTTATAAGAATAAAAATATGAAATATAAAGGAGATAACATGAATACATTAAAATCTGTTATTTATAATTGATCATAAGCATAACAACTTTTTTTTTTTAAGATTTTATTTTTTGACAGAGAGAGACACAGTGAGAAAGGGAACACAAGCAGGGGGAGTGGGAGAGGGAGAAGCAGGCTTCCCGCGGAGCAGGGAGCCCGACGCGGGGCTCGATCCCAGGTCCCTGAGATCATGACCTGAGCCGAAGGCAGATGCTTAAGGGGTGAGCCACCCAGGTGCCCCTGCATAACAACTTTTGATAACATTTATATCTTTTAAAATATTGTCATGATTTCAGACCTTCAGAGGAATTTTACCTAAAACTTTCAGTAAGATTGCCAAGAAGATGGTCATATGCTTCCTAGCATAGGTCCTGTGAAAATCAGATAAAAGAGGTAAATGCAGATGGGGCATGACTTTTATAGATTCTATTTTATTTTGATTTCAGAACATTAGGAGAATAACTTCCTTTAATTTTAACTGTTTTCTGTATTTTTAAGATTTATTTATGTATTTATTTATTTGAAGGAGAGTGCGCGCAGGAGCAGGGGCGAGAGGCAGGCAGAGGGAGAAGCAGACTCCCTGCTGACCAGAGAGTCTGATGCAGGACTGGATCCCAGGGCCCTGGGATCCTGACCTGAGCCTAAGGCAGATGCTTAACTGACTGAACCACCCAGGCGCCCCTGTTAACTAACTGTTTTCAATAGGAAGTATACCCACAAAAATTAACACAGTAGCTCTGGCCTACTATTTTTGAAAAGGCCTGCTAGCAAGATTTGCCCTTGACTGGTGTCTGAAAAATTAGATTTCAAAGGGGTCCCCACCATTAACTAATACAAATGATTCATTGTACCTAAAGTGTTTGTATAAACAATATGGCTTATGCTGAACACCTGCCTTCCTTCTGGGAGTCTTGAATTTTGGCACATGCTAAGCAGAGGCAGCCTATGTGATCAGATCTCCATAAAAACCCAGGGCACTGAGTCTCTAATGAAACTCCCTGGTTGGCAACAATTCACAGGCTTTGTCACATCTCATTGAAGAGGACATGAAGTGTCCTGTGTGATTCCATTTGGAATGGAGCTTTTGGAAGTTTGTGCCTTGTTTCTCTGGGGCTTCACCCAGTTCCCTTCCCTGACTGTGCACTGAATCCTTTTGCCGTAACAAATCATGACCATTGGTATGACTATGTGCTGAGTCCTGTGAGCCATCAGTGATTTACTATATCTGTTGGTAGATGGTTATATTGACGACAGACAACTGAGCACCAGTACATGATTGAGCTTTGTTCCAAAACACCAGAAAATATTCTCAGCCAAGTCCAGCCAATTGACAAGCCACAAACTTGTAAACTAAATAAATGGTTATTGTTTTAAGACATTAGACTTGAGGCAAAATGTTTGGGGTCAAGCAACCCTTATGCATGAAAAGCTAACTTACAGAACACAAAATAATAAATGTGATGGGCTAATCAAAGAAAAAAGATTACTCAGAATGGATCATAGTCCTAAATGTAAAAACTAAAACTATAAATCTTCTATAAGAAAACAGAAAAATTTTGTGACCTTAAGTTAAAGATTTCCTAGATAAGACATCAAAAACATAATCCACAAGAAAAAAATTGTTAAATTGGACTTCATAAAAATCACTGCAAAGGACAATATTAAAGGGACAAAAAGATGAACCACAGACTGGGGCAAAAAATGTTTGCAAAATCATATGTCTGGTAAAGTACCTGTATCTAGAATACATAAAGAACTCTCAAACTCAATAACAAGAAAAAAAAATTAATGGGCAAATGATCTAAACAGATGTTCCATAAAAGAAGATACATGGATGAAAAATGCTCAACATTATTAATGGTTAGGTGGATGGAAGCTAAAAGCACAATGAAATACCACTACAGGTGCATGAGCACTGCTGGTGGAAATGTGAAATGGTATATCCATTTTGGAAAACAATTTTACAATTTCACCTCTTAAATGACTCAGCCATTTCACTCCTAAGTATTAACCCAAGAAAAATAAAACAATATGTTGATATAAAGCCTTATATATGAATGTTTATAGTAGATTTATTTTGTAATAGCCAAACACTGGAAACAACCTAAATGTTCATTAACAAGTGAATGATGAACAAATTGTAGTACAGTAGTTCCCTTTATCTGTGGAGGATATTTTCCAAGAACTCCAGGGGATTCCCGAAACCGTGGGTAGTACTTAACTTTATATATACTATTTTTTCCTATACATACATACTTATGATAAAGTTTAATGTACAAACTAGGCACAGTAAAAGATTAACAAAATAACCAATAATACAATAGAACAGTTATAACCATATACTGTAACAAAGGTTGTGTGAATGTGGTCTCCCTGTACTCTGCTGGTACTCACCCTTCTTTTTGCGATGATGTAAGATGATAAAATGCCTATGTGATGAGATGAAGTGAGAAGAATGAGGTAGGCATTGTGACCTAACGTGACCTTACTGTTGATGTATATTCTCTTCTGACATATACAATATGTCAGAAGGAGGATCATCTAGCTTGGATAGCTGAAATTGTTGAAAACAAAACTGCAAATAAGTGGGCTACAATGAAATACTACTCATAGAAAGGAAAGAACTATTGATATATGCAACATCATGGTTAAGTATGTTGAGTGCAAAATAATTATGTTGTGTAAAAGAAACCAGACAAAAAAATAAACCTTATGACCCAACTTAATTAAAATCCTTAAGCATTTACATTATTATGACATAAATCAGATCATCAGTACCTGAGGATGGAGTAGGGGCAAGGAGGGGTAACAAGATGGATCAGAAAAGTGGGTGATGAATATATTCATTACTCTGATTATGGTAAGGGTTTTATGGGTGTATACATATGTCAAAAAGTCAAATTGTACACCTTATATATAGGCAGTTTATTGTATGTCAATTATTCATTAATAAAGACTTTAAAAGGAATACTTAAATGCCAGCAAAGATGAGTTGGGCAGACTAGTACCTATATTTTCTGAGGGCTTTAATTCAAACTTTACTAACAAAATCACAAAGATAGTATATTATAATTTAGAGAAATTGTGTGTTATGTGTTAATTTTTTTCTTAAGAGTTTACAACATATAGAACATATTATATTTATGGCAATTTCATATATGCTATTACCGTTTAAAATACCCAATCAACATATTGTTAAAATAATCTTATAAATGTAAATCTAACATATAAAGTGGTGTGTAGGTGTGTGTATAAGTTAGTATCTTTACCCTCCCAGAACAACCCTTGAAAAGTGATTCAGAGATGTTAAGTCAATGTAATAAGCCAAAGGATATGTAAGTTATTTGTTTTTACAAACAAATAGTCCAAATTCAAATACTGAATTTAGCATTACACTTCATAATAATTTAGATCATATTTTAGCAGGCACTTCTCCTTCCTTTTCTGTAAAAAAAAAAAAAGTAAAAGGAGAAAATTTTTAAATTGTCACAGGTTATCTATAGACTAATTTTTTCAAGTTACTTATGGTAACTTTGGATGCAAATTTGGAAGTAATAAACACTGTTTGCTTCAAAGAGTTAAAATATTCTATTTTTTTCAACTTGGAATATATCCAATGAAACAACCATTTGTAAAGGTCAGAAGGCAAAAATGGAATATTAGTGAGTGTTTAGCTTGAGTGCACACAAATTGAGATACCTCATGCATGATATTTTTCTTTATAGCTATCTATCTATCTATCTATCTATCTATCTATCTATCTATCTACCTATCTATAAAACCTGGCTTTCATAGATAGGTAGATAGATAGATAGATAGATAGATAGATAGATAGATAGATAGATAAAATGTGGTTATTTCTGTGACAGTCTTATACGGTAAAAAGGCAAAAATCTGCCAAATATTTAACTTAAAATTGAACCTAAAAAGAAGACATGAATACTGTTAATGAAAAAATAATAATTCTACACATACATTCAAAGTTAATTTTTAAGGCATAATGTTCACAAATGGCTTTAGATATGCAAACAGGGAAAATCTACATGTTTTTACTTTGGGTGCCATAGAAAATTACCTTAAAAGTATCTGACACCTACATGAAACTTTGGATACCTGAGGAGCCTGTGACTATAATAACAGAAAGTCCTGAGGAAACTTTCCTAAATAATAAGGACATTGTTATAATCTCTTTTGACAAGTCAGAGGAAGGTTGTCTCCAGAAAAAATTAACTGAAAGGCTCAACACATCATCAGAAAGCAACCATCTTCTCAAGTGCCTTGTTGTTTCCCTCACAGCTGCCACAGTTTCAAGCTTCGGATTCAGAGAGGAAAACACCACAGAAAGAGAAATGAGTCCTTCCTGCATGTCTCTCTTGAATCAGTGAACAAATCTTAACCAAAAGTTTCCCAGAAATCTTTCTTCCTTGTTGCCTTGACAAAAATTATATCACATGACCATGCCTAACTCAATAATTACCAATGGGCTAAAACCCCAATGATTGATTTTGACCTTATATAAATTAGATTGATAGAATTCGAGTCAACTTTGGGAACAGGAAGGGAATGCCTTTTGAATAGGGTACCTCCAAATGCGTGCTACGTATAAGTATAGTGTCACTGTAAGTAAAACTAAAGCTACTGAGTAGTCCAAATATGTATCAATAGACTTATAGTGATTTTCTAGAAAAGAATATACTTAAATTTACACTGTATTGGATGAAAATATGTAAAATAGGATGGGGAGGAAAAAGTGAAGATTATAGAAGAATGTGAATTTAAGCTGTTGTATTTTTAATGGGAAAGTGGTATCCTATTGCCACTGTGCTTTATAACTATATTTTATCTATAAAATCAGTTACATTAAAAAAGAATCCATTTTTCTAGATAGATGAAAAATTGCCTATAAAATCCATAAAGTAAATTAAATTTATCTCTCCATCCATTTCTATCTTCAGATAGAAAGAAGGAGAAATAATATCATTACCACACTAGAATTGAAACAAAATTAAAAATTAATATTTAATTCATAGAAAAACTTTTTTCCTAAAATATTTTAAATTTACAGAAAACTTGCAAAGATAGTAGAGACTTCTCATAAATACATACCTATTTTCTCTAGTTATTAACATCTTACATTAGTATGATACATATGTTAAGTTAATGAACCAATACTGTTATGTTATTATTAACTAAGTCCATACTTTATGCTCATTTACTTGGATTTTTTATGGATTGCCCTTTTCTGTTTCAGGATCCCAGGCAGGATACCATATTTCATTTAGTCATATTTGCCTCCTTAGGATCCTCTTGGTTGTCACAATTTCTCAGACTTTCCTTGTTTTTGATGACTGACAGTTTTGAGGAGTTCCAGTTAAATATTTTATAGAATGTCCCTCAATTGGGATTTGTCTAATTATGATTACACTGGGATATGAGCTTTGGTCTCATCACATCATATCAAGGGTACATATTATCAACATGACTTAGACCACTATTGATGTTAACTTTGATCACTTAATAGTGATCCCTTGTTCCGACTTGAACAAGGGAAAACTGAGTAAGGTAAAAGAGCCCACAGTGACCCCTGGGCTGAATACAGACAGGGCCATTAGGTGACCTACCTCAAAATATCCATAAGCCCTAGGTGAACAATGAGTTACTTATACCCAGACACAGATACCAAAAAGGAAATTTCCGTATGTTCCCATACCTCCTCACCTTTCCTTCCTTAACTACAAGCCCCGACCACTGCCCTCAGGCAGTCTCTCCCTTGCAGTCCTGCTCGCTGCTCCCTTAGAATGTATTCAGTAAATTTCTTTTTTTATTATTCTTTTTTATTCTTATTATTCAGTAAACATCTATCTCCTTTGCTCTGCCTTGAGTGAATTCTTTCACCGCTTGTGCATCTGACCTTCACACGATCAGGTCACCCCACAGTACAGGTGGGGTTTGTCATGTTTCTCCACTGTAAAATTACCCTTTTATCTCCTTTTCCATACTTTGCTTTCTGGAAGGAGGTCCCTATGCATAACCACACTTAACGAATGGGGTGTTATGCTCTATTTCCTTGAGGGCAGCTTAATTACATAAATGATGTGGAATTCTGCATGAGAGATTTGTATATTCTTGGTTATTTATTTACTTAATCATTTATTTATATCAACAAATTACTACATTTTTTGAGTGTCTCAAAAACGGCAGGAGAGTTAAGAAAATTTTGGTTTACATCATTTTATTATTTTTAGTAGGCTTACATGTCTTTTTAACAGTTACCAAAACAAAGTGATTATTATTGCACTTTGGACTTTTGCTATCATCAAATTATTCCTTATTCTAATAGGCACCACATTACTGGCTCCCTGGTCCCTCTCTCCACCTCCTGCCTGGAAGAAAATCCTGTTTGCAAACCAGTTTTAGAAAACAGAATGACAAGCTATGCCTGGAAAATCCTATCAACTTAGAACTTATTAATAAACAATGTCTTATGTGGATTCCAGCCATAAGAAAAGCACAGTTTATGTTTTTTTGAGCGCTAAATATATCTCAGAGTGTTAGAAAATTCAGGGAAATATCTGTGCAAGGACCAGTGAAAAGGCAGTTGTAATAATAAAGGCCATTATTTTTCTAAATCTACCTGCACACCTTGTTTTTCAAAAAGTCCAATGGATATCAGGCCAGATGTTCTCATTTACCTAAATTGTTTTAAATCTAGTATTCTCACATATCTATCATTTGGAAAGAACAGGAATTGTTGGCTGAGAAAAATCTTGAGGTTTTCTGAACATTCACTTCACCCACATTTATTCATAGGTGTTTGGCTTACTTGACTTTCACCACAGAGTAGACCCCTTTTTTTCAGTATATCATAGCTTGTAGCTCTGTCCATAATAAACTACATAGATTTTTTTCTACTCCCAGTACTTGCTATAGTGTTTAGTGTAACAGAGGCTGTCACTCAATACTCAAGGAAATTTTAGTTGTGAGAAAAATAAAAAATAAAAAGAATCAACTCACAGTTATCCGAGTTATACAAACTTCTACTGTAAGTAACATAATTGGTCAACTGGTAAATCAAACATACCGCAAATATGCTCATTTGGCCATTACAGAATTTAATATTTTAGGATACCTTTAGGTGGAACATGTTCTTTTGAGTTCAGCATCAGTAACTACGATCTCTCTCTCTCTCTCTAAAAGAGAGAGAGAGTGGAGGTGGGGGGTGGGCAGAGGGGCAGAGGGGCAGATGCAGAGGGAGAGAGAATCTCAAGAAGTCTCCATGTGCAACGTGGAGCCCGACCTCATGTCCCTGAGATCATGACCTGAACCAAAATCAAGAGTCTGGCGCTTAACCGACTGAGCTATCCAGGTGCCCCAATGCTCATCTCTTTAAATTAAAGGTACTTTCAACCCAACTGAGTTTTATCCCTGGATTTTAATATTTTACTGTTTGATGCATGAAATTTTTAGTAATCTGTATGTCTGTGCAATATCATTTGAATTTGAATTAGCCAACAGAAGAAATAGTTCTGTAATTCATTGTTATATCCATTTTCGGCATGTTAGTGAAGATGTCTGAAGTACGTCATACAGTGTTTTACAAATATTCAAATATTCAAAAATATTCTTCTCAGATTTCAATATTAGAAACTTGTGTTTGTGTTGAGCAAAATCCTTGTTTTTATTTTATAACTGATTATGCTTCTTTCTTTACCTTGGTGCCTGAGAAGCTAAAACAAATTGGTATGTAATTTCTATGAATACAAACAGAATCTTAAGACTCTTATGGTGTAAATCATACCAGGGGTGTTGTGGATTTGAACTTGAATGCCTCTTTCAGGTCTTCTTTACTTGAATTTCAAAGCCTTATACATCATAGATACTGAGGCACAAAATTAAGACCAAATCAGTCTTGTGGCTTCTGTAAATGACTTTTTATATTTGTTATTCCTTTATTGTTCTCCTTTAGTCAGTAAAACAGAAGGGAGATTGAAAGGGGTAAGTATAAGAAAACATATCTGCTCAATGGACAGATATTACAGTAACATTATGAAGAAGTATGTTCTTATAGAACTAGGTTGAATTGAAGTTATCTACAAAGTTACTCCATCTTGGGATGCTTAAAGATTTTATGCACTAACTTGGCTGGTTGTGATGTGGAAATAAAAAAAGCTGCAGTTTTGATATGTTGTCATCTGGCAATCTGCCCAGATTGAGAGTTTTCCTGGCAGCAGCCATACTACCCACTTCCTCTGTACTCCCAGGCTTCTGAGATGCCGGGTGTTTTTACGTTTGTTTGTTTAACAGATAATTTTCTTTGGAGTACTATTCTGGCTCTAAAAATATGCTTAATATGCTATCTTATTCTTTTTCTGCCATCATTTAGATCATTTTCAGAGATTTACCACTTTCATTTTCTGACTATAAGCATTCATATTTTTCTTGAAATCTTCACATCTAACAGCCCATGATCATAATCAATATTTCTTATCCTCAAAATAGTTACGGAGTGTTATTGGAGGAATATACAGTTAACTCTTTAATATATGTCAAAACACCACCTTATATATTATTGATATCTTATTTCCCTCTCAATGTATTTTACTTTGAAGCTATTTTGTGACATGGCAAATTTAAATTAAATGCATATAAAAAATGAAGTTTGTGTTTGAGGTCCTAAATATATTTTCCTTAACTTAACTTGATAAGCAAAATAATAATGTGTCAAAAAATTTTTAAGATTTCCTATTACCATGCCCATTTATCAGAAAGTAGAATATATAAGTCCAGGAAAACACATGAAAATAATTAATGACATATATTTCAAAGTACTGTTTGCACTTTGTAGACCTGAATGAATTAGAAATGAATATGTTATATGTTAAAGTGATTTTTACAATTCTTCTCACAAGACTGAACTTCCATTACTAGTCCAGACTTTCCTTATCGATATTTCATTCTACAGTACCCCCACCGCCCACTTCCCCACCGCTCCCCCCCAACTCCCCACCACACACACACACTCCTAAACATTTCTCCAGAGAAGATGAAAATACCGGGAGGGAACAGGCATCAGACTCGCATGAATGTCATTTAGCGGAATATTTTCTCTGGTGGAGGAATACAAGAAGACTACAATAGGGCTATAATGTGTCTAGGAAAGCTCAAGCACACAGTATAAAGTAGTCAGAGATCAAGGTATTCCTTTAGGATGTCTTGAGCATACCATCCACTTCTGGCTGAAATGTTTTCCCTGCTGGGTAGCCCTTACCATCCTTTATCTGAGGCAGAGAAAGCATTTAAAATCAAAGTTCTTAGAGTTCTCTTTATGCATTTCCTGTCTCCAACATGAAGGAGAAGCCTCTCCTGAATGAAGGTGGCAAAGCAGGCAAAATGGTGATTTACGGAAGTCTTCAGAAGGGGGCAGTGACTGGAGGTGTTTTATTTGCTTGTTTTTGCTTGTTTATTGCTTTTAGTTGTTTTGTTCCACCACATACTATCTGTGGAAAGAATCCTCTCTATCAAAATTTAAATGCAAAGTATTGAAAAATAGTCAAAACACAACTAAAGTAGTATTTTTAAAGATCTGTATTGTTCAGAAACATATGTGAAGTTGGTGCTGCATTTTTCCCAGCTACATGATAAAGCTGAATGTTATCAGAAGTAACACAGATGTGTGTAAAACATCCTGAAAATGTTAAATGTTAAACATGTAGTGTTTCTTATAATTCTTCTTATTTACATAAAAACAACAAAACAAAATTAGACTTAAATTTGCAAAGTTATGAAATTGTGAATGTCCAAGCCTGAGAATGATCAGTGCTACAGTGCTGTGATCAATCTCAAATAATTCTCCATTTGTAGTATCTACATACTTTCATCAGGTTACTCATGATTTTGTGGAAAAGGAAAGTAATTGTAAGAAAAAAATATATTTGATGGCATTTGGTACTAGGAAAATGGAAGGTGGTAATAACATAAGTACATATAAGAGGCATTCCCTCTCATATTAATCAGACAGAAGTTTGAATAACTTCAGCTTTAGCAGAAAGGACATTGGAATGCCATTGGGAAAACTGGACCATGCTCTCACATCCACGGAATTTTGTTGCCTTCTATATCAAGGTATTTTCATTTTTGTAACTGACAATAAGACTTGATTAGTTACCCATCTCAGAATATTACTGTGTGGAATGAGATAAAATATGCTAAAATAATGACTGTAATACATGATAAAAACATAATTAAAATATATAAGGCAGTAAAATTAGAAATAAGTGGTTTAAAAAATGTATTACTAAAAATGTATACCAAATTATATATATAAATTAGAATTCATACTGTAGTACTAACACATATAATAAATCAGTATCAAAATTAATAAATGTTGACCAAGTGATGATTCCCTCCCCAGTTTTGTCTCCAATTTCATTTTTTATAATGGATTGTGCAAAGGATTTGATGGAACTTATAAAAACATCCATTACAAATAATCATCATAATTGAGTGTTTACAATATGCTCAGCATTATGCTAAACCCACATAGTTTTATTAGTTCATTTACTTAGACATTATTATTTTCCTTTCTTAGAGTTGATAATATTAAAACTCTATAAAGCTAAGAAAGTTGTCCAAGATCTCTAAGTATAAAAAGGGGGAGCACAAGGGATACAATCAAAATACTTGAGAAGTAAGAAATAAGTACATGCCAATTAGAATAAATGCCCAACAATTTGAATGAATACTGGGCTGACACATCTCAGTGAGTTTTGGTTCAATATTAGTCCTGGTGAAGGCCAAAGAAAACTCCACATGTTTCTGATGTTAAATTCTACATACTACCCTGCAAGGACAACAGAATCAAGGGTGCAGATATTTTGGGATCAGAGTGAAGGTGAAGTGACCCTGAGAAAATACAGTCAAATATGAGATTAATGCACAAAAACACATAGCGTGTAGTCTGTACACATGCCATGGTGACACAGGATTTAGCGCCTGCCTTCCTAGGATCCAGAGCAAAATGTAGGGCCCAAAGGACGGGTAAACAGTTTCCCTATACAATTCCTAGTACCCACAGGAAAATGTAAACAATTATAAAATTGTGAGTAACAATAAAATGGCATCCAAGCAGATTTTATAAGAAAGCAAAGTTGATTATAAGATGAGACCTGGGAGATTTTCCTTACTTGGGGACCTGGAAGGTCAATGTGAATTACAGGGCAGAAGAGACATAACGTTTCCTCTACTGCTAGTAAGTATTCAGTTTCACATAGCAATTTCTTTTCCAATCTGTCGATGAAATCCCATAGCATGAAGTCAAGATGCAGTTCAGTAACAACAACAAAATGTTATAAAATTTTCAGAAAATGTACATAATTTTTATCTATGTTGATACAATAATTTCCCCCAAATTAGCTTATATTGTTCATCGTTACATGCGCACATGAGCCAATAAGGGTTCTTGGAATAATAAAAAGGTGGAAGTAGGATGGCAATATCGAACTGATTTATTTTTATTTTTATTATTTTTATTGTTTTTCTTCCTTAATATACAGATTATTTCAGCATCCTATGGAAATTACTTAATCAATATTTTTAACTAATGGGTAATAATAATTGATAAAGCCGGTCTTTAAAAGCTCAATTTCTTAAATTGAGAACAGAAATTTTCCATCTAGTAAAAGTTCCTACTTTAAAACTAATATTCTGTTAATGTGCTTGCATAATTCATGCCACTTGAATTAAACCAGTAATAAAAATGAAACAATAATTTACTTTCAGTTACAATAAAAAGTTCTGAAGGGAGTTTAGAATATTCAATCCAGGCTGACTATATTGATGTATCCTTTTTTAATATTAAAGTAGAGCATTAAACATTTCAGTTCCTGTGTGTGTGTGTATTTATTTCATTCAAATGTTTGGCAGTAAGCAGAAGCTATCTTAACATTTGTTAGCATGTACTAAGACTTTAATTAACTTCAGTGGCACACGAACCTTTTTTTTTTTCAATAAGGAAGTTAACTCTTCAGTATGATTAAAGGTTTGGCATTTGGCAGTTTAATTTTCTACCTTTCTTCTTATTACCACTGCTGGATGGACAGCTTCCTTTATTTAAACCATGTCCTTATCAGTTCTCTACAGAACCTGACACTTCGCTAGTAACCCTGCAAACCCATCTCCCACATTTGTTAGAACTCTATTTCCTTATGCATCAATGAACACAGTATGTTTTCAAGTATGTCTGGATAGTAGGGACTATGTAAAAGATAAACCAGAAGGAAATTTCTATCAACCTGAAAGCAACAGTAAAATATAGTGAACTCCAGAGCATCCTTTTCAAATATATTAAATTATTCTCACAATATAATCATCAGTTTTTGGCCAGAACTGAAATACTGAAATATAAATATAAATATATATATATAAGTGTGTGTGTGTGTGTCTGTGTGTGTGTGTGTGTGTGTGGTGTGTATGTATATCTACATATATTTTATTCATTTACATACACACACACAACCAATGTAATAACCTTCAAAATTTGCTTTATACCATTCTCTAAAGAAGAATTATTAGACTGTGTCTATCAAATGTATGTTTAGACCAAAAAAAGACAACAAAAGTTAGTTATTTTATACCCTAAACTTGAAAGTCCCTTAAAGGCAGAAAATGTGTGTAATTAAATATATTGTCTTCCAGAGTCCATCATCGGGCACAGCACACAGTAGGCATGTACTAAAACTTGAAAGGCATTCAAGTGCATTTACAGGGCAAGGACTATTAGGCATTAATGTGCTTAAGGTACAATTGCCTTTTGCAGGGAACTATCAGTAAAACTGGGAAGAAGCATGACCCAAACTTGCAGTAAGCCACTATACAGCAATATGGTTGTCGATTTAAGCTACCCAAACTATTTTGAGGGCAAAATAGTCACAAGCCACTCCAAGGAACTCTACCATAACTGGTAACTTTACAAAAGGACATTGATTCGTTAGAGAAGATGCCATTGAATGTGTGTTCTGATGTTTCATTCTAGTAATAGATTCAGTGTCTTACTATTGATCTTTGTCAGGTTACTTTATTTCATTGATGGGCTGCCTAAAGAACTTCAGAGGTCCTTAAATGCTGGAAAAAAATCTGTCCCCTCATATTAATTTAAAAGAGACCAATAAAGTTCTGAATTGCCTCGGATGATTTTGTCAATGCTTATTTGAAATATCAAATATGTAATTTTCAAAAAATAGTTTTGGTGCCTCTGCTTTGCATCACATACTTAGCCATAAGAAAAATGTTAATCTATAAAATTTATAATGTAAGGGATGGAATTTCTATAGTTCTATACATAGCTAACTTTCTAAGTGATATGAAAATAGAATGATGAGAAACTGTAAACATAGTTTTTTTAAATTTTCTCCTCTGATTCTATGCTTCTGAGTATGTTCTGTAGAATTACTCCAGAACAGCCTTGACTTCATGATTCAAATCACAGGCTTTATTACAGATTCGACAAATACTATCTCAGGTCTCTTTTCTAGATGAGGAAAATTACAGAATGGAGTCTCCATTACATGTAGAAAAACATTCAAAAAGTTGTTTTTAAGTTATTTGACACAATACAACTGAGAATGTCATAAAGTGGAAAGTGGTACATAGATCTTACTGCTTTTGAAAACAAAAGTAAAGAGCTTTTTCACTATGCCCTGTTCTAATAATTTTATTCATTATCAAATTTGTTTAAAGGTTTATGTTATATAACCTGTATCCATCCAGTCTTAATTTGTATTTTATCTTCTAGTCCTTATTGGTCACTCTCTTCATGCAATGTGCTTAAATACTGTTAGCTGAATTATGGTTAGATTATGAAAAACTGATATACAGTCTTATAATTATGTATCCTTTGGATTATAACTAAGAATTCAAATTTTAAATGTAAGGCACCAATAATAAAAGGGCACTATTTTATAACATGCACTATTGATTTTGCACCTTTTGCTTTCTATGAATAGCTAAGATCATACTCAGATTTCTTGGCTAAAACCATAAAGAAAATCCAATGAAAAGTTTTAAAAAGAAATTTTGAAACTACTTAAACAGCTAATTAAGAACTTAGAAAATTGATATGAATCTCATATTAGATATACAATTATTTCTAACATTAGTGTAAATTTTCATTTCCTTTCCACTCCTGAGCTATGACAATGTGTGAAAAAAAATTGACCTAATGGTGCCTTTTATTTTAAGAAGCTAATTTTGATACTGTAATAATTAGACATCACTTTTATTATTGTATCTTAATCCTTTATGCTTTTTTTAAAGATTTTATTTATTTATTTGATAGAGAGAGACACAACAAGAGAGGGAACACAAGCAGGGGGAGTGGGAGAGGGAGAAGCAGGCTTCCCGCGGAGCAGGGAGCCCGACGCGGGGCTCGATCCCAGGACCCTGGGATCATGACCTGAGCTGAAGGCAGATGCTTAACGACTGAGCCGCCCAGGCGCCCCTATCCTTTATGCTTCTAAAACTATTTAATTTTGTCAACACAAAGACCTTACTGGTTTCTTTATCCTATCTTATATATTGCTAGTATTAGCCTTTTTATTGTTACATGTTTTTCCTTTAAAAATATTCATATTCCCTTTGAGCTATTACCACCACTGCCATCACCTCCTGGGTACCCAGGTCACTCTTCCTAGTTACCAGAGAAATAAATCTATATATACTTGCCTTCGTTCTTACAGAAGCTCTACCAGGCCCCTGGTGCCACTTATTCTAATTTGCTAGAGTAGGAGAAAAGAGAGGTAGACAGGAAAGATGTCTCCCATGACTGACCATGTGCAAATTTTACTACCTGAAATTATTTAAGGGATAATTCCTCGTTCTTCAAATCAAAGATTATTAAACCCTATAATCATTGAAGTTTATCTTAGTCAAAAATTTATTGCAAGCTACGTTATGCTTTCATTCTCTTCTTTAATTTCTACATTAATGACATAAATTAGCTACATATGGTTCTTTCAAACCTTACAGACTTTTGAGATCTCATGGAAATTTTATCTGTTTGAATCATTTTAAAGAAAACTTATGTATCTCTGCTGAACACTTTACTTCTACAGCTAATAGTTAACTATCAATTCTTTACAGAGTTGATCCTCCTTAATTTCTCAAAAGCCCCCATACCTCAAAATTTAAGGAAATATTACCAAATAGCTGACCCTTTATGTGTCTGTACCACTCATTCATTTTTTCCCTCTTCTGGGATGCATTTATTTTTAACCTACTACCAAGAAAAGTCTCAGAGACTAGCTAACACACTACCGAAATGGACACATGCACAGATATATCCTATTACCCCTTTCTGTCATTGCTCATTTCATCTCTTCTATTGTTATATTTTGTTAAATATATATATGTATATATGTGTATATATATATACATATATATATATATATATATATCAAAAGACAAGGTATTTTATCTTATGCCCCAAATTCTCCCAATATTAGCTTGCAAATTATTTGCTCATCTAGTATTTCTATAAACTAACAATTAGAAATTTATCAACCACCAGGGAGCTACGATGTTGCACCAAAGGCCAAAGTAGCAGTAGCAACTGAAAGGCCACTTTGTATCCTGTCTACCCTCCTTAAACTGAGCAAATCTGGGTCATTACATTCAGCAGGGAGCTTTGAAACACCTTCCAACTTTATGCTGCGTGATGATGAGTGTCTTTTGACCTAGTTTTGAACAAGAGAAATGCAAAGTTGCCAGGCCATGGAGACTGTAAGGGTTGGATTTATGCCTTTCTGTTGCTAGAAGGATCCCTAAAATGTAAGCTTCATGATTCTTCCCTTTCAAGGAAACAATAATGTGGTTATGTTTGTTATCTCTTGGCTGGGAGGCCAAAGATCCTATATGTTACTATTTCAGGTTGTATGCAGATTGCAATTGACTAAGAGGGTTTTAATGGTCCTTCAGCTTGACTAAGATATAAACAGGCTACTTTTGAATTTTAGATCTTTGGTCTCCCTTTTCTCAGAGCATTTACTTCAGAAAACTTGTACTTATACATTCTTTCTCTACCCCTTTGAGATGTAACTAATTTTTAAAGCCTTTGTGCCAGTTTTACAACCCAGGAATCTTGTTCTCAAGGACCCAGAAGCATTCTCTTTGAAATGTCAGCTTCAAGGATGATAGTACCCTCATCTCTCAGTTTTTGTGGGAGAATAGAAGTATAATTTGAGTGGGTGCCTTGCTCTAAATTGTAAAACTACATTATGTCACAATGATAGGAAAAAGTTTACTTTTCCTTAGGTAAAGCCAAATGGCAAAAACAGATGGTCTGTGTTCTCTCATTCTAGCACTTAAAAATCCCTCCCTCTCTTTGTTTCAGCAGAATTAAATAAAGACAGTTTCGTCTCTCTCCCCTATTGCAACAGCCTTGAATACATACTTGTTTACTCGCTTACTCTCTTTGTCCCATGCAATATTTGCTTGGACAAAATATAATTTAAAAATAACTGAGGGCGCCTGGGTGGCTCAGTCGGTTAAGCCACTGCCTTCGGCTCAGGTCATGGTCCTGGAGTCCCAGGATCGAGTCCCGCATTGGGCTCCCTGCTTGGCGGGGAGTCTGCTTCTCCCTCTGACCCTCTTCCCTCTCGTGCTCTCTCTCTCATTCTCTCTCTCTAATAAATAAATAAAATCTTTAAAAAAAATAAAAATAAAAAAATAACTGAGGCAGGGGCGCCTGAGTGGCTCAGTCAGTTAAGTGCCTGACTCTTGATTTTGGCTCAGGTCATGATCTCAGAGTTGTGAGATCTAGCTCGGTAGGCCTCCACGCTCAGTGCAGAGTCAGCTTGAGGTTCTCTCCCCCATTCCCTCTGCTGCTCCTCCCTGCATGGGGACTCATGCTTGCCCATGCACACTCTCTCTCTTTAAAATAAACAAATAGGGATGCCTGGGTGGCTCAGTCATTAAGCGTCTGCCTTCGGCTCAGGTCATGATCTCAGGGTCCTGGGATCAAGCCCTGTATCGGGCTCCCTGCTCAGCGGGAAGCCTGCTTCTCCCTCTCCTATTCCCCCTGCTTGTGTTCCCTCTCTCACTGTGTCTCTCTCTGTCAAATATATACATAAAATCTTTAAAATAAAATAAGTAAATAAATAAATAAACAAATCTTTTAAAAAATGAAAAAAAGTTAAAAATAACTGAGGCTGGGAAATGTGTACGTCTGTCCATCACATTGCTCTTTTGAGATGAATGAGCATTTTTCTTTTCAAAGAGGCTTAATTTACTGATTGAGTGTTATATTAGCAAACTCCCTTCTATGAGAAGCCAAATCCTCCTTCAGGAAGACAGATTCCCACTAGTCCCACAGCATTTTGGTTCTAGTGGCTGATCTTCACAATGCCATCTCATGTTTCCCAGCAACCAGATATGCTGCAAAAACACAGCTCCTTAAGCTAGGGTCCTGCTGTTTTGATAATCGGGCCCTAGCCTACCTTTTTTCTTATTTCATACCATGATTGAGAGTTCAGGCAAAATG
>NW_027397069.1:31696536-31839712 GCF_003265705.2 Callorhinus ursinus | reverse complement strand
ATATACTACTTCAATTTATACCATCTACCTTGACTTCAATCACAAGATTTTATTATAATGCCTCCCCTTACCACAATAATCTTGAAAACTATTAAAATGTTTTAAATGAATATGAGTCCTGATAATGCTTTGAACAGCAGGTTTTATGCCTTCTAACTCTCTTAATGTGTCACATTATATCAATATTTATTCCTTCATCTAATTCTTCTCCACTTGGACTATGAGCTTCTGGAAGGCTAAGACATCTTATTCATTAGTTTATTCTCCAGAGATACAGCTGATACTTGCAAACTGAGAAACATTCAACAAATGTTTGCTAAATTGGCAAACTTATTGGAATGCACTAAATATAACATATTGCAAAGGCCATTAGAAAATGTCAACATAGTAGATCAGGAAGAAGCAGCCTCAAAAAGTAGTCATTTCCATAACTAAGTATCTTCATTGTCCTTTTCAGCTAAGTTGGGCAAGTCCACATTAAATGTTCTGTGAATATTTTAATCTTAAAATAATACATTTTATTTTAAGGAGAAAAGAGTTATTTCAACCCATACTTTCTAAAAGGAAAGAAAATGAGAATCTATTTCCCTTCCTAATGCTCTCAGAATGGACATTAAAAAATTTTATTTGATAATTAATAACCTCTTTGCTTGTCTCCCAAGCTCATTCCATTGACTATTTTTATAAGCTTATTATGACCTTTGTAGAAGGGAATAGGGTATATGTATACATATATACATTTGTGATTCCATGACAAATGAAAAGGTAGTCTGATTTTTCCCTGTTAGATAATCTTTCAACTGGAAAAGTAAAAGATACAAACCAAACACATTTTAAGCTTTAAATTTTATACTCAAATTCTAAAATTCACAAGACATCAACATGAAGCTATAATTCTTTTACTGTACCTGTATATGCAAATTGGACAAGGTCCCAGAGGGCATTGGGGTCTATGCCTTCCATCTTGATCTCCTCTTGCTTGGCTTCACAAACATCACTTGTAAACATGGCAGCAAAATAGTCAGAGACTGAGCTCAGAACAAGCCTGAAAGAGTCATAGGGTTTAATTTAGGTCATGAATTTAAAGCAGCAAATACTGTCAATAAGAATGCAGTATAGGGGCACCTGGGTGGCTCAGTTGGTTAAGCATCTGATTCTTGGTTTCAGCTCAGGTCATGATCTCAGGGTCGTGAGATGGAGCCCTGTGTCAGTTTCCACACTCAGTGTGGAGCCTGCTTAAGACTCTGCTCCTCCCACCCTTCTTGCTGGCTCTCTCTCTCTCTCTAAAATAAATAAAAAAATCTTAAAAAAAAACGAATGCAGTATAGAGGTACTCTATCTACCTACCTATCATCTATTTTTCTCTGTATCTATCTATCATCTATCAATCTGTTTATTGCCTTATAGATTGTACTTTTCAAAACTGAGTTAGGAAATTTTGTTCCACCTTTGGTCACAGAACATTCTTCTATCATTTTAAATACATATTTTTTTCTCTCACATTTAGTTCTTCCATCCTTTTGGATAGGAATCCAATTTTATTTCTGTCTATATACTCACTTTTTACCACACTACCTACTAAAGACTCTGATTCTTCCCTACTGAATTAATGGCACATCTATATTGAGAATTTCCTTCCTGAATGTATACTTATCTGTCTCTGAGATTTCTATTGTTTTTTGCTTATTTGCCTGTTCTTGTAACAATATTTTATTCTTTTTATACTGTGAGTCTAAATATGTTTTTATAATCATATGAGGCAAGTCCTCCATCTTTATTTTTATTTAACTATTAGTGAAGTTTAATTCTTCATATAGAGTTTAAAGTAAGTTTGTTAAGTTCTTTGAATAAGTTAAATGGAATTTTAATTCAAAATGCACTGAATTTCTGATTTTGTTTTTGGTGATCGTTGGTATATTTATAATATAAAGTATTCCAACACAAAAATACAAAATATCTCTCCATGTTTTCAGGATATCCTGTCTGTTTTCTATTCAAATTTTAAAGTTTTCCCTAAAGTTGTCTTCTTGTATATTCTTGGTTGATTTCTTCATACTTTACAGTTTCATGTTGGCATTATGTGTAGTAACTTTTTAAAAAATTCTATTTTTTGCTGGTTTTTGTTGGTTTAAAATTCTGAAACTCATAAATCCATCTTTTATCTGACACATTTACTGATTTATCTTACTAGTTCTTTTGACTCTATTTTTTTTTTTTGGTAGATGATTATATCACCTGCAAATAATCTCATTTTGTCTTATTCTTGTTTATTTTCTATAACTCATTTTCTTTTTCTTTTCTTTAAACTTCATACAGGACCTCCAGTGTTCCAGCGGTGTGTTGAACAGTCACTGTTCCGAGGGAGAAAATTTGTGTTTTTATCTTCAAAGAAACACATCTAAAGATTCTCCTTTTAGTAAGATACTTGCTGAATGCATTGGTATGTAACCTTTACCATGTCAGAAAGACCTCTTTATTTCTAGCTTTGCTAACCACTGTTATAATATATAGGTATTAAAATTCATAAAAGGCCTTTATCTCAATCAAAATTATCTTTAAGATTTTCTATTTATAGTCACAAGAGAGATGACCTATAATTTTCTTTTGTTGTATTTTCTTATCTTTTATTTTTTTAAGATTTTATTTATTTATTTGACAGAGAAAGACACAGCAAGAGAAGGAACACAAGCAGAGAGAGTGGGAGAGGGAGAAGCAGAGCAGGGAGCCCAATGTGGGACTCGTTCCCAGGACCCTGGGATCATGACCTGAGCTGAAGGCAGACGCTTAATGACTGAGCCACCCAGGCTCCCATTCTTATCTGACTTTTGAGTTAATATTACATAGCCTCATAAAATGAGGTGGCAGCTTCAACTCTTTTTAATTTTGTATAATGATTTATAGAAGAAAGCAATGAATTTTTCCCTTAAGATGTTCCAGAACTTACCTGAAAAAATATCTTGGTTTGACTATTATGAGAAAAGGTGACATGATCTCATTTTAATTATTTAATAAACTACAAAGCTTATTTTTGTGCTCTATTTCTTCATTATCAACTTCTGCATTTCATATTTTTTAAAATTTACCCATTTAATCTCAGTTCTAAAATGTATTGATGTATATTAATGTGTATAAAATTATGTGTGACTTTAATTCTACATATATATTCTCTATCTGTTCTTTTGGGTGAATCTTTTCATTGTCTTTTTTCAAAAAATCTCATTCATTAACATTTTAACTACATCTTTATAACTACAAGTATAGATGAATGTATTTTTTTTAAAGTGGTTGTTCTTTAGTAGGGATCAAAATATTTTTTTCTATAAAGAGGCAGATATTACATATTTTAGGCATTGAGAGTCATATATATAGTCTGTCATATATTTCTCTTTCAAAAAATGTTCAATTGATTAAAAATGCAAAAATAACTTTTAGCTCGTGATCTATACAAAAGAAGCTTCACACCAGGTTTTGCCCCTGCACAGAAGTTTGCTGACTCTGTCTAGTGATTATGATATTGATCTTTAACTAATAATAACAGTATCATCAAATAAAATTATACTACTTCATGAATATTGTAAGAGCCTTACAACAGCATAATTCTGCTTACCCAATACTGGTCAATCAATAATTTTTTAAAAGAAGAATCATATAAGCGAAATTAAAAATTTATTTTATATTTATCCCTTTCTTCACCTTTTCTGGGGCTCTCTTCATTTCTGAAGAGTAGACTTCTACCTGGTATCCATAACCTTCAACCAGGAGAAATTTCTTTAGTATTTCTTGTACTGCGGGTCTGATGACAATAAATTCTCCCAATTTTCATTTATCTAAAAAGGTCTTTATTTAGCTGCATTGAAAATATCTTGAAAAATTATTTTCACTTGATAAAGAATTCTAGCCTTTGGGACTAGGTATGATCTAGATTATGATCTAGGCTCTAATGCTTCTAATAGAAAATCAGCTTTCATTCTTCTAATTGTTTTCCTGATTTACTATGTCCTTTGTATCTAATTGTTGTTACTTTTTTTCACTCTTTATCTTAGGATTTTAGCAGTAGACAATGATATGTCTAGGTGTGGTTACGTGGTATTTACTCTGATTATAGTTGTCTGAGGTTCCTAGAGCAGTGGATGGACATTTTTTGATCAAATTTAGAAAGTTACCTGCAAATAATTCCTATTTTTTTCCACCCAATTCACTCTCTCTTTCTAGGACTCTAATTACATATATGTTTCAATAATTGACAGTGCCTCACAGGTTGTTGGGTCTTCGTTCATTTTCTCTCAATCTTTCTTCTACTCTGTGTTTTACTGTAAATGAATTTTAGTGACTTGATTTTTTCCAAATCTATCTTAATATCCCCCCTGCTTTATTCATTATATTCTTCTTTTCCTATAGATATTTTAAATTACTTTTCATAGTTGTTTAATGCCCTTTACTGATAATTTTAACACCTGGATCATTTCTAGGTTGGTTTCCACTGACTGATTTTACTCATGACAATGAATTACAGTCTTCTGTTTTCCCCCTGTATTGCAATTTTCAGTTGTATAATGGTCATTGTAAAAAAAAGAAAAAGAAAAGTTGAGGCTAAGAGGGGAGTGTCATTCTCATTTTCTTGTTTTTCATAATTAAAATTTTTTTTCTTCTTTATGCCACAGGTTTCTGATAGATTTAAAGAAAAGGTATAAATATTTCATCTTCTGAAGATTTATTGTGATTTTAAGGGGAGTGAAGATTTTTCATGTACTTTAAAATCCTAAGTGGATGGGGCGCCTGGGTGGCTCAGTCGTTAAGCGTCTGCCTTCAGCTCAGGTCATGGTCCCAGGGTCCTGGGATCGAGTCCCACATTGGGCGTCCTGCTCTGCGGGAAGCCTGCTTCTCCCTCTTCTACTCCCCCTGCTTGTATTCCCTCTCTCACTGTGTCTCTGTCAAATAAATAAAATCTTAAAAAAAAAAATCCTAAGTGGAGGGGTGCCTGGGTGGCTCAGTGGTTTGGGTGTCCAACTTTGATTTCAGCTCAGGTCATGGGATCGAGCCCACATTGGGCTCTGTGTTCACTGACTAGTCTCTGTATCCTTCTCCCTTCCCCCACTTGTGGTCTTTCACTCTCTCTAAAATAAACAAATAAATAAATAAAATCTTTAAAATCCCAAGTGGAAATATAAATTTCAAGGACATTGAGTAAAAATTTTGACAATATATTTTGATTCCAAAGAAATAGAGAACTATAAAAAATGCATTGTGGTTGAGGTATGTTTTTCATAGTTGTTTAAATTAAAAATTTTGATATTTCCTTCTGTTTAAAATAGATTAGAGGGAATTGGTACATTCTTAAAGATAATCAGTGAAAGGTTACTCATTGATGGAAAATGGAGTTACAAATATGGAAATGAAGACTAAAATGAATCCTATGACACTGGACTGAAATCAGACATATCAGTGTAAATTTACAGTTCTTAATAAAAAAAAAATAGAAATACTGTTTGTTCCTGTGTATGTACATTGAGAGATCCTTGGAAAAAGAACAGACCACAGGGCTGAAACAGGGAAAGCACAAGATGAGCCTTGAACATCTTCTGTTCTAGAAAGTAAGGAAATGCTTAAAAAGTGATGGAGGATATGTTAAATTAACCATATGTGATGCTTACATCTGTAAGCTAAGCAACAGTAAACTTCAGATTCAGTTTTCTTTCTTTTTTCTATAAAGATTTATTTATTTATTTATTTATTTTAGACAGCAAAAGAGAGCATGCAGGGGGAGGGGCAGAGGGAGAGGGAGAGAGAGACCCAAGCAGATGCCACACTGAGTGCAGAGCCCGACATGGGGTTCAATCTCACAACCCTGAGATCAGGACCTGAGCTGAACCAAGAGCAGATGCTTAACCAACTGTGTCACCTAGGGGCCACAGGATGCACTTTTCTTTCTAAGAACATTGTAAGGGAAAAGAGAGGCATAAAGGTCAACACAGGGCATTGTTATCTAAAAGTTTTCAAATCAGGAGATATTCTTTTTCAATTACTTATTTTGTAATTTTATCTGCTTTATGTCTTATTTCTATATAAGTGAAGGACATGGTAAAAGCTAACTTCAACAAAGAGAGACATTTCTTCTTTTAACTGAAAAAAAAAATCCTTCAACATATACTTTATGCATTTAAAGAGTACTTTATGGGATCCATGATTTTAGCTACCCTATTAATATGAATGCCTAAGGTGGAAACATGTTCAAAATACTTAAAGTTAGCAATTTGTTACACATTTAATTGAGCCATTTCTAACTAAACATGTTATTTCTTTATATTCTCAAAATCTGACAAAATAATGAAGACACAGATATCTTCAAATATTTATTACATACCAATTAGATATATCATGTCAAAACAGTTTTATCAAAAGAACTAAATATAACATTATATGCTATGAAAATAAGCTGTCATGAACCAGGGAGATGTATATCATTCCTAGGGCACAAGAAGTACATTGATATAAAGTTAACCAGTTTAATCTTACACACAGAAAGGTTTTATCTGTAACAGGGTCACATCCATATAGAGGAAAATATATGACCTGTAGAATTCAATTTTAATTACATGAAATCTTCTCAATCAAATATAACATACAAAATATGTTATATTCTTTCATTCAGTAACAGAAGTGAAAACAAGTTTATACTGCATTTAGATTAAGTGACACATGAGATGGGAATTACATTTTGGAGGAGGGATTTAATGCATAACAGAAAGTAGTATCTTTATATGCACATATATAAATTCTATTAATGCAAAGGAAGCAAGAGAAGAAAACCCATAAATATGTGAATGCATGCAGCCATTCTGGAAAATCTCTCATTGAGGTCATCACAAATTTATTTCCTTCCAAATCTATTAAACTTTTCTAGCTCTACTCCAATTTATTGGTGGTGTTTGACATTGTTGACCTCCTCCTTTTCTTAAAATCCCTTTTTTAGCTAAGGCAGTATAGACTTTCTTATCTCAGCTTACCTCTGATTCATTGACTTCTCTCTCTACTCTTACTTCTTGACCCTGTCATTACCCTAGGTTTTTTCTCAGACCTCCAAATTTTTGCCTTAACACTCCCTGTTTCAGAATCATCCTTGAACATGGCCTTAATTATTACCATTATGGTGGTTTTAAACCTTGCCATGTATCTCAGATGCCTACAGAAACTGCTCACCAGATAGCCCAGTAGTATTTCAGGATGCTCCGAACTAAATTCAGAATCTTCCTTGTGAGATTCTTTTTTCATTTTTACTTCTCTGTTACTAACTTGTGCACCACCAATAAGTGAACTTTTAGAGCAGATATTATGAAGTCATTATTTGTCTCCTTCTCTTTCATTGCCTATATCAAAAATGATATAAAATCCATCTTTCTTTTGGTATTGGGCTTTGTGGTTACTCTGGCCAGACCCTCTTTATGAGGCACAACTACGTCCCCGGTGCCAGTGGGGCATCTAACTTGTCCCAGTTACCCCTTTCCTAGATTCACACTTGGCCCAATCGGAGCTGCCTCCTTGGGAGTTTATGTGTCCGGCTCTTCTTACCTCATCCACTGACCTCCACAACCTCCCCCTACTGTCACCTGTGAGTGGGCCCAGTGGCAATTAATAATAAAAGCAGAGTGTAAGATGCTGTCTTTTTGCTCAGAGTATGACTAACTCTGCAGCAAGTCATGCTCCAGAGCTTCTTGGGAGTTAAAGATGAACCAAGGCTCCAGCTGACAGCTGCATCTTTCATTTGCTCCTTCCTCTGCCCTATCCTTCTCCCTTCTTCTGAAAATGCTCTTTAAATAAACCACGCATACTTGAATTCCAGTCTCCAGCTCTACTTCCAGGAATACTTACTAATGACATGGTTCTCCAAAATATTTCTCAGTTCATCTCTTTCTCTATATTTATATAGTACTCATTTCATGCCTGGATTAACTCTAACAGCTTCCTAGACCATTAACTACCTTGTGCTGTGCCCATTTTTCGTACACTTTCTAAAGTGGTCCCATTTTTCAGAGTTATCTTTGTAAATTATGATAGGCAGTCTATTGTAGCTGTTAATATATTACTTCTACAGAACTGCCAACACAGTGACTGTTAACTAACATTAGGACTGTTACTTTTATTATTGACTTAATTATGCTACTCCCCTCTTCAGGAACCTACATGAACTTCTAATTATACATGACTTCAAATCCAAATTTCTCTACTGGTTTTCAAAATCTGTCATAATTATTTTTGTCCTACTTTTACAGCTTAATTTCCCAGGATTTCCAATACAAATGACTCCACTTTAACTAAGCCAGTATCTCATAATTTTCACAAATTCTTTATTTCTCTATTTTTCCATATTATTCTCACTATCTAAAATAGCACACTTGTTCTTTTCCATTAGGCTGACCTCAAACACAATCTCTCTGAAAAACTGCTCATTTCCTTATTTGATTATCTCTTGCATTTGGAATCAAAACTATATATTTCCATTGCAGTTATAATATAATATATGATAACTATTACAATTTCCTTAATTTTCCTACAGGTTATTCTTTCCTCCTCAAGATTATTGCAAACTTCATGTGGAAAAGTGTCATGTTTTATAATCCTTTTGCATCACCAACAGGGAATAGACCAAGGCATATATGTTTGATATACATTTGTTTTATGCAAGGAAAGATGCTTCATGTACTGCTGAATATCAGTAGTAAGTATAGGGAGGACATTAAAGTGATACCTCCATGATGGGAAAACAAGTGAAACAAAAGTTTTTCAGCTTCTCTTATCGCCCCCTTTCCCAGTTTTATTGAGATATTATTAACATATATCATTTATTTAAGGTATAAAATATGATTTGATACACATATATGTTGAAAAATGTTTACCACAATATATTTATAATTGTTGTATCCTGTTGGTGAATTGATTCCTTTATCATTATATAACGACCGTCTTTGTTTCTTGCTACCATTATGCCTTAAATTCTATCTTGTCTGATAAAAATTATAGCTACACTTGCTCTCTTTTTGGTTCCATCTGCTTGGAATATCTTTTTCCATTCCTTCCTTTTTGAGACTACATGTGCCCTTAAAGCTGAAGTGAGTCTCTCGTAAGTAGCATATAGTTGGGTCTTATTTTTGACTCCAGTCAGTCACACTGTACCTTTTGATTGGACAATTTAATCCAGTTATATTTAGAGTAATTATTGATAGGTAAGGATTTACAATACCATCTAATTGTTTTCTGGCTGTTTTGTAGTTCCCTTGTTCCTTTCTTCATCTTTTGCTATCCTTGTTTGTGAATTAATAATTCTCTATGATGTTATGCTTTCCCTTTTTTCTTTTGTATATGTACTTTAGGTTTTTGTGCTGTGGTTACCAAGAAGCTTACATAAAACAGCTTATAAATATAACTATAAATATTTTAAGCTGATAACAACTTAATTTCAACCACGTACAAAAACTACTTTTTTGCTCCCTGCATATTTTGTCTTGATGTCACAATTTACCTCTTTGTATACTGTACATCCATTAACTAATTATGTAGCAATGATTATTTTTAAAACTTTTGTCTTCTTTTTTCTAATCTCTATATTAAAGTTAAGTGATTAACACATGACTTGAGTTTTAAATTATTCTGAATTTGACTGTATACTTAGCTTTACTAGTATGGTTTATACTGAACAGGGAGCCTGATTTGGGGCTTGATCCCAGGACCCTGAGATCATGATCAGAGCCGAAGGCAGACACTTAAAAGACTGAGCCACCCAGGCGCCCCTAAGTGTTTCTAAATACATCATTTCAATTGCCACTTTTAGCTTCAACTATTTTTATGATACTAGTGCTCGGTAAAAAACACTAAAATCATATATATCATATATATATGATGTATATATTTACGGTATATATATTCTTGAAATAACTAAATCTATTATCAAACATAGACAAAAATGAAAACAGAATATGATGTTAAATGAAATGCCCAGGGTTTTGGTCTACAGAGCAGGATTATATCTGTCTCCATCACATATCACCATTTATTTTTCACTTAAACCTTTATTTGATCATGAATTATTGCATGGCCACTCTAAAGAGTTAAAGAATATATATATTTATACATTAAAAAAATGCTAACTCCTCTTTATTCTGCCTACTCCCATCTCCCAGGAATAGGCTTTATTGACAGTATGTTTTATATCCTTCCACACTGTTTCCATGCACATAGAATTATAAATAATATTATTTCCAACTCAGAGAATGTTAGCTATTTAAGATTTTTTCATTTATTTCTGTCTAATGCACTTACTCCTAATAATGACTAGAAAGGGAAAAGACTTTCACAGGCTAAATGATATTTCATTCTACACCTGTACGTTTTAACAAAGTAGGCCCTGAAAACCCCTTAATTCTCCTAACATTGATAACTTGGCGGGACACCTAGTTGGCTCAGTTGGTTAAGCAACTGCCTTCAGCTCAGGTCATGATCCCAGAGTCCTGGGATAGAGTCCCACATCGGGCTCCCTGCTCAGCAAGGAGTCTGCTTCTTCTTCTGCCTGCCGCTTTCCCTGCTTGTGCTCTCTCTCTCTCTCTCTCTCCCTCTGACAAATAAATAAATAAATAAATACACTCTTAAAAAAAAAAATAGCTCATTTAAAAAAAAAAGAAAGAAAATTTGGCTATCCAGGGATGCCTGGGTGGCTCAGTTGGTTAAAGCATCTGCCTTCGGCTCAGGTCGTGATCCCAGGGTCCTCGGATAGAGTCCTGCCTCAGGCTCCGTGCTCATGGGGAACCTGCTTCTCCCATTGCCTGCCACTCCCCCTGTGTGCTCTCTCTCTCTGACAAATAAATAAGTAAAATCTTAAAAAAAAGAAAAGGAAAGAAAATTTGGCTGTCCAATTATTAATATTGATCTTGTCAGTCTAATTTTTAGCATCTGGCATCCCTGATCACAGGGAGCTACCTAGCAAAACATTCTCTATATTTAGTACTCAGGGATTTATATTTAGTTTCTTGGTTCACTTGTTGCTAATCAATTATTCTGGGCCATTTATGAGAAGCTTATATTTATTTTAGAATTTCTCTGAAAACTTAAAGCACAGATGAATTCAGAATTTTGATTATTTTCCATGCCAAAAATGTATTAGTGTGTCATCTTAAGTATTATTAGCTTTTTAGAACTAATTTACTTAAAAATATGCATAGCAGTAATCAAACGTATCTACATAAACATGGCATTTCATAAATACACTGATAGTTGTTACTTATATCAGGTTAAAAACATATATACAATATAACCAGAACAAAAACAAAGGGTTTTATGGAGAGCCCTTTAACGGTCATAATCTATTAACTTAAGTGGGGATTGATTTGAAAATTTTGAATGATGAGATAATAATAAATTCAATATACATGACTATTTAGTATTTAATGACTTAGCTTTCAGTGTCCTTCCTGAAGGAGCAGTAGATCTTAGTGTAAGTTGTTTCTTTTTTCATTATTTGAAATTATTATAATAGCCTCATGTTCCAGTGCTAATGATTGTAACATCATATGTATTTTGCCCTGAGGCAATACTCATCTGTGCTAATCAATATACAACAAAATAACTTCAAAATCCATTCCTTAGTTACTATAGCTAAGATTATTATTTGTTCAGAGCAAAGAACTAATCCTGCATTAATTACTATTATTTTACTGTACAAAAGTATAAATAAGGATGTGCAATGTATCTGCAGTCTAAAAACAGCATTTGCCTTTTTCCGGTGCCCCATAAATGTTTTCCCACATATTTGTTAATGTATGTCTAACTTAGAATCATAACTATATAAATTATTTATAAAATAGAGAGTACTAAAGTCTTAACTCATGGTATAAAATAAGTATAAACCCTTATTTGCATTAATTTAGCAGATAGCCTTAGGCTAAAATTTTTCTTGTCACATTTAAGGAAAATATAAATGGTTGACAATAATTACTTGCTTTAATATCTGCTAACTATACAAAATATTTAAATGTTCAGAGTAATATGTACAAAAGTAATAATTACTCTGATGTTTTAGAATAATCTAAACCAACAAGCAGTTTTATTTCTTAGTCATCTGGATTATTATAAAATAACTTATAATTACATTATTTAGAAAATAATATTAATGATAGATAAAAAGAGTAACAAAGAAAACAATGTAGAATATGATTAACAGGAGAGAATTGCTCAGTATGTTGGTTAAAAATGCTTCAAGTGAGAAATATTAAATGAGAAATATAAAATTACTACCAATATAAGGCTATAAAAGACTGTAAATTACACGAAACACCACTTTTAAAATATTAATGAGCATTTGATGTGCTAATATACTTTTGAGTTGATTGATTCCCTCTGTCTTCTTAAACACATACACACACATATATAATATATATAATTATTTAATGAATTTATAAGTTAAATAAAGTAAATTTAGTTACACTTTCAAATTAAGAATACTTCTTACAATAGAATTTTTATCTAGATGTTATTTAGATGATAGTTTAGGATAATTTGCATATTTGCCACACATATTACAACATTGAATATCTCAATAATAATGACTATTTTTAATGGCTTTCTTGCCGATAATAATGCATTGTCATAGAAATATTTGAAAATGCGTGTGAATAGTATATTATTTGAATTGTTGCCAGAGTTAGCTGATATTTTGAACCCTACCAAACCTACATTAGTTATTCAATGTTAAATGTTCCCTTCCTATGCATTCCCAGTGTATCAAATTCACTTTCACATTTTAATATTGCTATCATAGTAGAAATACAGCTTAATTCTTCAGGAATGTTTTTAATAGTCAGCACTTATATGTATATATATTATCTAAATAATGAAATTTAAATTAAAAGTATAGGAAAGAGGAGTACATTGAAAATATTTTTTATATGTTGGTAACTTATGCCTCTTCTAAATTCATTAGCATTAATAATATCAAACAACATACATCAAGGTAGTCTAAGGCTATTTGCCTATTTATTCAACTATTTAAAATAATAAAATAAGTATCAAAATTAAATTATTTTCCCAATTACATTTCAAAATAAAAAATAGAGAAACAAGTAAAAATAAACAACATCAAATTTAATTAATTTTCATTAGTAAAGCTGATAAGAAATCAATGCACAAAATAATTGGATGTTCAGTTCATGTAACTTAGAATTATAAATCACAAATATATAAGGAATGTTTAAAAGTACATTAGCTTTCAAATATATTGGACCTTAAGAATAATATTGGTATGTTATAATTTTTTAAAAAATTAATAAATGCAAAATAAAAATGTCAACGTGAAATACCTTGAATTTCCTAGTTGAAACAAATAATATATACCCAAGATAACCTAATTTCCTTTTAACTTTGGCAGAAACATAGATCTCATTTCAGATCTTAGGTACGTTCTCTTTAGTTAAAATGGATTTCCACTTAGTGCAATTATGATTCACATAAAATGGACTATGTATGAACCCTAAGTAGAGGAAGTTTTATTTTTGAAGTATTTATATTTGCTTTTTTTATTAAAAGAGATTACTTAAAATGGCATTATAATTCTCCTCCCAAAAGAAATAAAGAGTAAAAGAAAAATAACTCAAGCTCCCTTAAAAATGTGGATTCTCAACTACTATAAATAGACTTAGCTATGATTATTTGACAAAGCTTAGTAGAATACATTTATATTATGATTTAAAATTCTGCAAATTTACTTGTATGCATCATCTTTTTTTTTGCAGTTAAATCATAGTACTATGAAAGATGACATGTGTGAATAGATGGAATATCAAGTTATTCTTGATGTTCTTATTGGAGAATCTTAACTTTCATTCACAGTAGATTTTTGATTATCTAATCTCTGAGCCTGACAACATTTGAGAGCATAACAATTACTGAATGAATAAACATATGGAAACAAACAATATTTTTATACTAACGTATCACACATATCATATATATTATAAAATATCTGGAAATTCATAACAAAATATCAAAGTCAAAATATTTCAAATTGCATTTGAACTCCTTTCTTTCTTCCATGAATCAAAGGCTTGAAATCTTGAGTTCTTTCACACAGGGATCAGCAAACTATGGCCCATGGACCAAGTCTGGCCTGCTGCCTATTGCACAGCCCACAAGCTAAGAACAGATACTATATTTCTATTGGTGGGAAAAATCAAAGGATAAATGTATTCCGTTACATGTGAAGAGTATATGAAATTCAAATCCCAGTGCCCATTAATAAAGTTTTATTGTACCACAAAAAATAGGTTCTTAATTCTCTAATCATTGAACATTTTGTATTCTACATACCAGACTGTCACTTCTATATCCAATAAAGACAGGTTACTATACCTGTGTGCAGGTATCTTTCGGTTCCCGACAATCAGAATAACATCACAGAGTTGCTGCTGTTTCAAGTAACTTTCCATTTTTCTGAAGGTTTGCTCAGCATGGTGAACAGCCTGATAGAATTCTTCAGAGCTACTGGAGTCCATATCACTTTGAGGTGTCAATGAATGGCTAGTTGTAGTCAGCCTACAAATCACACACAAAAAGATGGTGTTTATAAAGTGCTATGAATTATCCAAAACAACACACAGAGTTTTAGAGTTTTATAGGGCAAATCAGTGCATGTCTCCTTATGTTAATCATTATTAATGTAAGTCAGAAAAATCCATTTTGGGTGAAATAATTTGCTCTAGGAAGCAATAAATGAATTGTTAGTTATCTTTTTTTCTAGTTTTCAAATGATTTAAAAGATAGGTTATCTATATTTAGTAGGACATTAAGCTAAAAACCTGAAAAAGTAACAGAAACAGTAAATTACTAACATGCCTCTTCTAAAATTGATTACTAATAAAATGTTACTTAATATATTTGAAATTGAGGTAGATCATCTAATTATACTATTCTAAATTATGATTCCTGTGAGGTTATAGTAAATGTTCCTTTACAGAAGTAGGTGATTTTCATGATGAGAAATTATGAAACATGGTTTGTAAAAAAAAATTGGCAATAAATTTAAAAGTAAATTGTTGAGTTTCATATTCCATGCCCAACCAATTAAAAAAAATTACAAAATGTAGCAGCTCAGTACTAACAAATATTTTAACCATATATATGAATATATATGTGATAAACTTTAAAATTTTGAAAAATTCATGATACTTAAGTTTGGCTACTAAATCTATTAATATCATAACAATGAAGTCTTTAAAATACCATACTCCATATTAAGGAGAAGACTCTCAGTATATGCATGATAGGCCCGGAATACCCAATCAAATATTCTGATGCTGTGCTAATTAAGTCCTTATAACAATTTAAAAATGAAAATGAATTAGATATTTAACAATAATACTAAAATAGCTTATTTCAAAACAGAAAGTATGGAGAATTCTGCTTCCAATTACAGGGCAATAACTTGTAGCTGACTAAACCCCTCACCAGAAAATAATGTTACATATAATATCAAAACAACTACATGAATTTAATAATAGCTGCTAAGACAACCAGGACTTGAAAGACTAAGATCTTAGAATAAAGAAAAACTCACGGAAATCAGCTCAAAATTCTATACTGTTTTTTCTTTCCCTCTAAAGGTATTTACTAATTATAAGCAGCATAGGGTAAGAACCTAAGAAAAAGTATCGTGGGGCTTGGAGGAAAAGATGGATATTGGAATTTTATGGGCTCCAAAGGTAGCCAGAACTTGAGAAACAAATGAGGGGCCATAAAGGAGGAAAGTTTGGGAAAGGCTGTCATTGGGCACCACTTTTCCCAGAGGTATTTGTGATTCTTAAGCACTGCTAGACAGGCAGAAAATGACTTATTGGAGATTGAGAAGGTAAATAGAGTTTGAAAGATAAAAATTTGAATTCAAGGACCAGCACTTTACCAGACTCCGGTAAATACACAGGGTCTCAGTTGAGCTCCCTGAAGGGCTCTATCCTAGGAGGCAAGGGAAATGGAACTTGACAAGATAATACAAAGACAGAAACCTAGGCCTGAATTAGTGAAGTCTCTGAGTGCATTAAGGTGATGTACCAATCTAAATGTCAGCAAACAGTCAAAAATAAAAACCTTTAGAAAAAGGTAACCTCATAGAAACTCTGATTTCTTGTGCATGTGTGTAGTGCTTGACATTAAGGTAAAAAAAGCAGATCTATAAATAAACTAGACCTAGGGAGAAAAACGATAATAGAAACAGGCTCGGAGGTGCTACAGATGTATCTCTGAAAGGAAGTATCACAATTATAGATGTGAAAATAACGGTCATTACTATATTTTAATATAGATGACAATCTGGAGTGTTTCAAGAGTATTAGGTTATATGAAAAAAATCATGTAGAAATATAATAATTTAACTTAAAATTTTGATAGAGGAACTGAACTTGCAGAATGCATGCAGGTGAGGCAAACATAAGCTGAAAAATAAGTAGGAAATATTGAAACTAAAATATTGAGATAAAAAAGATAAAAACAATAGTTTCTGAAACAAATGAAACACGGTAAGGGATTATAATATATAATTGTAGTCTTTTTTTTCTTTTTTTAAATTTTATTTTATTTTATTATGTTATGTTAGTCACCATACAATACATCATTAGTTTTTGATGTAGTGATCCATGATTCATTGTTTTCGTATAAATAATTGTAGTCTTAAAAACAGGAAAGCCCTGATAGGGCAAAAGCCATCTGAAGACAATGGCCAAGAGTTTTCAAAAATGTGTTAAAGACATCAAAACAAAGATTCAAGATTCACTATCCAACCACGATAAAACAAAACTACACATGACAATAAAATCAATACAAAACTGAGGGGGGCAGTCGGAAAGGAAGAAAGAAAAAACAAAAAGCCTTTTTAAAAGTTGTCAGAAAACAGAAAAAGAAAACCTTTCCTCCAACTCATTTAATGAGGCAAATATAACATGGAAACAAAACTTGGAAAGGAGGTTACACGGAAAGAAAATTAATGGCCATTCTCTCTTCTAAATATATTTGCAAAAATCCTAAGCAAAATACTAGCAACTAAATATAAAAATGTATGTAAAAAATAAATGTAAATATGAGGGTCCTGGGTGGTTCAGTTGATTAAGCATCGGATTCTTGATTTGGGCTCAGGTCATGATCTTAGGGTCATGAGATCAAGCCCTGCATTGTGCTCCACACTGTTGGAGCCTGCTTAAGATTCTTTCTCCCTCTCCCTCTGCCTTTCCCGTTCTCCTTTCCATTCTCTCTCTATAAAAAAAAAAAAAGTAAAAAAAATAAGTGTATCAAATATATAGTGGATAATGCATCACAAGTAATTTGTACCTAATTAAGGAACACATTTCAATCATATAAAACCACCTAATTCACTCATATATCAAACATATTTAATGGAAACCTTTCTTCCTTGAGACTGAAAACGAAATTCTTTACTACTACCTCCATTCAACATTTTTCTGGAAGGTCTTTCCAATGTAATGTAAACAAGGGAAAAAAGAAATAAAGCCCATTAAAGTTAGACCAAAAAGTACATATAGAACTGCTATTATTTCCAGAAGACATGTTTGTGCACATAAAACACCAAAAGAACTGCAGACAAGTTTACAAATCTAAACCCATCAAAATTAGGTGTGTTCTCTGCTATCTACAATATTTGTCTACACAATATGGTTATTTTCATCAGTTTTCCTTTAAATATTTAAATATTTAAAATTAATAGAAATTTTGCTGTACCGTATGTTTGCCTTTCACAAGTTTGCTTGTTACAACCCCAGAATATGGTCATTTCCCAGCATATACTTTAGGAATTCAGGCTCGGGCATATGTTGGCAAGAACACCCTTCTACACGTTAACAAACACATTCAACAGAAAAGTCACAAAATGCCCTGCAGGATGGACTTTTAAATCTAGAATGAACATATCATTATTGGGTTACAGGTAATTATGGAGAATAAAGTCAGGAGTGCAGATTGCCAAATAGATCAAGACCGCTCCACTGAGATCCTGATGTTTCTGGTCTTGTAGCAGACTGCATGAGTAGGGTCCTAAAATCAAGATACTAGAGACAGCCCTGTGGAATGGCTCCAGATAGGCTTAAAGGGGGTTGGGGATAAAGACTACATTCAGATCCTTATCTTAATTTCCTACAAGTCAAATACCATACTTAGGGCAGAAAGTTTTATAGCTCACTAAAATTTCCATAGCCTGGGAAATGTTAGCAAGAAAAGAATTTAGTGTAGTAGTTTACCTACAAGTCACTCAAGTTGTGGTGGACACAATAGAGGAAATAGTGAAAGAAATACAGTAATACAGTTTTAGAGTTTGGTGAGACCACAGACAGCAAATCAAACAGGGCATAGAATTTGACAATATTTATTTAGAGCTAATTACTCACAAGGAAGCACCATCTTTTCCATAATCAAGGTATACTAACACATCTTGACTGTAATACAGAGGTGGGCTTTTCCTGAAGAACTTGAAAGCAATTTAAAAGGATGAATCAAAAGAACAGAGAGCTAGAAACTAGGCTCCAAACTATTTTTTTCAGAGTTCTTATTCACTCCCAGCTTTTTTCCTAAAAGTTCTAATTCTCTGAATTTCTCCATATTAAATCTGAAAACTAGTTATTTTTCTTGAAGGTTGATTTATCTGTCAGAAAAATGGTTATGTTGGTTTGACCTGATTTTCTCCCTATTAAGTCACTGTCACAGTGCTTGCACATTGTCTCATAAATCATTTCCTGATACGGGGCTTGAGTAGAACTCCTTGACCTTTGACTCAGGATTTAAAAAAGGAGTTTCCACATCAGAATACTTAGGATTCTTAAACTACAGTTTATTATTGAATCTTTCCATCTCATATCCAACCTTATTAGCTTAACAAATGAGACTTTAAAATTATAGGAAATAGAGATTATATCTTTATAATGTTTCCTATAAATATAAAGTAAAAATCTGACATTGTATTATTTCTCGTATTGTCTAATTTTTGTCTTCAGCCTAAATAAACTTTATAATCTCTTTCCAATTAAGAGTATCTCAAATGTTAGGATCTGACACTATATTTTTTATCTTTATTGTGGCCCAACAACATAAGGCTTCAAGTTCCAAGAAATGCAATTTTAAAAAGGGCAATATGATTTCTTCCTATCAGAATTTAAACATGCTAAAGATTTCACTAACCTGTGATATACAAAACAATACAATTAAAAAATTTTCTTGATCTCCCAAACTACTCAAGCCATAGCTATTCCTTTCTATTTCCTTTCACAACCATAGGTCTTGAAAATGTTGTCTGCACTCATTATCTTAATTCCTGACCCTCTGAATACTCCTCAATCCATTGGAATCTAACTTTCCAACCACCCCTGTAATGAAATTGCTTTTGCCAAAGGCACTAGTGTCTTTTTTCGTGGCTTTATTTAGCTTTCATGTTCATTTCTTATCTTAATTGCTCAGAATTGACCAATAAGCTTTCCTGTTCCTATGCTAAATAGTTCAGGGCTGAACATCACTTACTTTTCCTGTATCAAACAATGCGGAGATAAAGCATACTTTCTAATTTTTGTGCTAAACAGTATTGGTATCAGGTGGAAATAACTCTTGCACCAGGAAACAGTTATTTCTAGAAGATTAGACTGTGAATTAACTTAAAAAAAAAAAGCTGTAAAAGTTAACAATTACTCTTCTGTTTTCACGTGAAGACCCCCAACCTATGTGCCGATTTAAAGCTCTTACATCATAAATTGTGCCCATTGTCAACCAAGTTCCAGCCTTCAATGCCTCCATGGTTCAAAATCACATATTTTAGGTTATAAATGCCTAATGATCTGATGTTTTCTTCAACTTTTAGTACCCATCAGCTGTTTTAGGCAGTTATGCATGAGGAAGAAGAGAGAGAGCAGATTTTGGCCACACCCCCGGAGCCACTCCAAGGGTCAACAGCCACATCTTCAGAGCCATCTTTAAGGGTTAACAGAATAAGAAAGACCTTAGCCACAGAGCTGGCTCAAAGACCACCAGAGGACTGCTGAGAGCTGAGCATGGGCACAAATGGTGCAGCTGGTAAGGTCACAGCAAAAGCTCATTAGACACTCATAAATATACAATACATAAATACAATTATAACAGACTGCATCATGGGTAGGTGCATGCACAGAGGTCAGTATTATATAACTACCAGCTGTCAATCAAAAATATCAATTAAAGACAAATTTACATGTACACAAAGCAGGCTTAAAAGGATGAAGCTGGAGCTTCTTGGTACCATTGCCACTTTTGCTCCAGCAGTGGCCTGCTTTCACTCTTGAAAGTGTCCTCAACTTACCTACTCTATGAACTCTATCTCCCCATTCTGGTCTTGGGTCTCCGATTCTTTGGTGCATCTGGGACGGGAACTGAATGACCCAGTAACAGCTAAAGCTCTAATTCTAACCATGCTAAGTAGTTTCAGTATGTCATACCTCTTTCTTCTACAGCCTTCACACATATATTTCTCTTTACCTAAAACCTTCATATCACATTGACATTCTCGTGAATACTTCTTCAGAGATCAGTTTAAATATTACTTCTTTCAGAAAGACTTCCTTTAATTCTCGTTGTTTGGGGGGTCATGGTTTACCCTGAGACGCTAATTACCCAGTGTAGTTTACATCCTTCTTTGACGTGTAGAATACTGTAGGAGTTCAATTATTTGTTGAATAAATGAGTGAGAATATTCTATGAGAAAATGGCTTTGGCCAAGTACTAATCTTAATTTGTCATGGTTTTCTTGTTTGTTTCATAGAACACAAAAATATACTTTTGGTAAAGGACTTTATATCCCCAAACCTGACAGAGTGCCTGGCACACATAGGGTAGTTAGTAAATGTTTTTGTGAATTGCTATTGTTGAATTTCAAATAGCTTCCAGAGCTCAGGAGAAAAAATGCATACATAACTGCTATAACCCAAATAACTCTTTTGCATTCTCTGATAGTGCACTTATGCACACTGTGAAAATACTAAAGGATACACTAGAAAATACTTTTAAAAAATCCTTTGTTTTTTTAAAGATTTATTTATTTGAGAGAGAAAGAGAGAGTGCACGTGAGTGGGGCCAGAGATGCAGAGGTGGAAGGGAATGTTTTAAGCAGACTCCACACTGAGCAAGGAGCCTGACACAGAGCTCATCTCCTGACCCTGAGATCAGGACTTGAGCCAAAACCAAGAGTTTGTTGTTTAACTGACTGCACCACCAAGGAGCCTCTAAAAACTCCTTTAAACAGGTATGATGCATTTATTTCAAACAAAGTTCCCTAAGATAAGTCCCAGCATCATTATTATATCTTTTTTTAAAAGATTTGTTTATTTCAGAGAAAGAGGGTGTGCAGGGAGGAGGGAGGGGCAGAGGAAAAGGAGAATCTCAAACAGACTCCCCGCTGAACGCAGAGCCCTTGGGGGGTGAGGGGGCTTGATCCTAGGACCCTGAGATCATGACATGAGCTGAAAGCAAGAGTCGGATACTTAACCAACTGAGCTACCCAGGCATGCCTTATTATTATATCTTTAATGTCACCATGTAAGAGTAGAACTAAAATGAAAAAATAAATTTGCAAGGAGTTTCCTTTTTCTCTTGAATAAGTTAGCTTTTGTTTTGAGGGAATAATTTAAAAAACATTTCTGTAATATCAGATAAAGGAATTACCAATACATAATTCTTGGGCAAGACCTGAGTGTAGTGAAAGATACTGCTGTGTAAGTGAAAAAACAACTATTTGTTTTAGCCGTAAAATTTAGTGACACTGCAGGCTTCTCTTTCATATTAAGTTTCCATTAGCAAAATACGTATTTTAGCTTGTAAAAATATTTCTGGTCAAAAGTTTGCTATTTTATTCCTTCCTTACATTGCTTAAGTATTTTGTATGAAGCACATGTCATTTCAATTTTAAAACCATGAAGTTATTATTACAAATTATTATGTAAACAATATCAAAGATTAAAAAGTAAGCAAAAATTCTCAGACAATAAAACACAATATTACATATCTATTTAACCTTGAAAGTTCTACACCTAAAGTTAATATTTCATTATTTAAAAAACAAAAAGAAAAAAGAAAAGGGAAACACTTTTAAGTAAATGAGTAAATTTAAAGAATCAACTTTCCATTATTACAAAACCAGCAAGTGAAACATCATCATCATATATCGGCATGGCAGAGTAAACCAATATTCAAAATGAATGTCCAGTTATACAAACACACTAATTTCAAATCTTTTAATAACCCCAGAGAGAGAGGTTTAGATCCAGGAAATATTAGAAGGGATAAAGTTCAAGCACCAGGTGTTACTACTTAGAAACAAGAAAAATGAATATAGTCATTAATGTTGCTTTTGGGTACAATTTTGTCTTATAAGATAATTGGAATTTTAGGTAAGGCTTTTTATCAGAAGTATTGAAACACACACACATGCATACACACACACATACACACACACACTGGTAAGACAGAATAATAAAAAAAGGGAATAACTCAGGAGCTAGGGAAAAACTATATATATTCTAGCCTCCATCAGCTACTGCATTTTTTTTTTTTTAAGATTTTATTTATTTATTTGACAGAGAGAGACACAGCGAGAGAAGGAACACAAGCAGGGGGAGTGGGAGACGGAGAAGCAGGCTTCCCGCCGAGCAGGGAGCCCGACGCGGGGCTCGATCCCGGGACCCTGGGATCATGACCTGAGCCGAAGGCAGACGCTTAACGACTGAGCCACCCAGGTGCCCCAGCTACTGCATTTTGAATCTCAATTAATTTATCTATAAAATAGAATATCAGCTTCCCCCCGCAACTTTAAATGTTTTATTCCTTGTAAGGCTATTGTAGAAATTCAATAAAATTATGTAAATTAAAAAAAGAATATCATTAAAAACCTCCTCATAGAATGCTTGTGGAAAGAAATAAAATTTGTATTTGAAGCTGTTAAGTATATTTCCAATGAAATACCAGATGTAAAAATGTAACCAATAATATCTGTAAAATAATGAATTAGGTGTGTATCAGTACAGGACAAAATGTTGCTTGAAAAATTACATCTAGGGGCACCTGGGTGGCTCAGTAGTTCTGCGTCTGCCTTCGGCTCAGGTCATGATCCCAGGGTCCTGGGATCGAGTCCGACATCAGGCTCCCTGCTCTGTGGGAAGACTGCTTCTCCCTCTCCCACTCCCCCTGCTTGTGTTCCCTCTCTCACTATTTCTCTCTGTCAAATAAATAAATAAAATCTTTAAAAAAAAGAAAAATTACATCTACCTTTAATAATAATCATCCAAAAAATAAATAATACTTTGTTTTCTTCTTCTAAATTTTAAAATGTATAATCTATAGATACACCTATTTAAATTAAGTATTTTTAAATGTTTAAAATTTAAAAATTGAAATATTTGAAATATTTTCAAGGGCTTTAAATTCAAAAGAAAGAAAATCATGATTGAGGACATGATGAGAATAGTTGACAAATAAATTATATTTAGATGCTGAAAGTTCTCAACAAAAAAGTGCCAAATCTGGGAAGAAAGGCAACTACTCAGAGGGAATGGGAAATGTTATAAAATCTGAAAGTGTTTCTCATATGAAATGCAGTTGGAAATTGATATATGAATGATTAATTAATGCAAGTTCTGCCCTGAGAAGATATACCACAGAACAAAGGAATTACAATAATGTGGGAACTTGGGTAGTAGGTACCTGGGAAGTACCTGTAGAGAAAGATTCAAAGGGTATCAGATTAAGGTGAAATAAAATGATGTGTTTCTACTTCACCCAGGATTCAGAGTGGCTCTAACAGCTATTGGGCTAATGGAAGCCTGAATTAAAAGGGATCCTAGAATCTGTAATGCCAACATTTCCTAGTCATATTGTAGAAGAAATAAAAATGCTTATGTATATGGGCATGATACAGCAGCTCTATCATAGCCAACCTGTTTGACCATAATTATTGGATGGTCTAAGGAACATTCTTTTCACCATCATGAAATTTATTGGCAAGGAGAACAACATCATACTTTTAAAGCTCCCTGGTAAGTACTATAGGTTCTGATGGCACAGTTTAATTGAGCTCTCTGATGTCAATGGCATTATTGTACTAGATGATGAGATTTAAGAATTAAACATAATGTGAGCTCTATTGTCACCAGTCTAATGCCAGTTGTCCAATCAAGACTGCCACCAGTTTTGGCATAAAAATACGGTTTTACTGAGATATAGCCACACCCACTCAATTACATATTGTTTGTGTTTTTTTTCTGGCCACAACAGAGAAGTTCAGTAGTTGTGAGAAAGACCATATTCTCTCCAGAGCCAAAGAATATTTACTATCTTGTCATTTATGAAAAAAAAAGTGAAAGAAAAGAAAATTACTGGTCCCTATTATGATCATAGGAATGGAATAGTGATCAGGAGATTTTAGTTACTGAAAACAATTCTGGAAAATACAACTTTATCATGAGGTACCTGCATGAAATGGATAGTCCACTAAGTTCCTACTTGGTCTGTCTAATCAGGAAAAGTATAGATCTTTTGTGTAGCAATCTGAATTGAGTCATCATGGTGGGACTTTATGCTCTCTCTCCCTGTTACTTTATCTATATTAGTTCAGAAATTCAGTTTCTTCACTGATTTTAAGACTGGGTTCTTTGAAGAATGAACCCTGAAAATTTGCCATATTTTTGTAATGGAAATATTTATCCATGTTTTCCCCAGACATCAGACTCTAGACACCATAAAATTAAAAATACCCAAACATTCTAGTAGTTATTAAGTATTATCCCTGAATTAAAGCAAGTACCTTGCAAATTTAAGCTGTCACCATATCCACTAGAAAGGGAGGAAGCCCATGAAAACTAAGCAACAAAGTGGATATTTGCCTGAGTCCATACCCTGGTGCACTCACTGGGCTGATGGATTCAACCTGCAGTTATTTCCCTGGTCCCAGAATGCACAGTTGGAAAAAATGTATTCAGAAACTGTCGCAATTCTCATGTTGGTTTCCTGACCCACAAAGTAAGGTCTATTAAAGAAGAACGTGTCAACTGAACTACCATCACACACCTACCATGGTAGTAAATCCAAAGCTATACTGTATTCATAAGGAATTTGAAGATATCAGTTCACATTAAAAAATTAAAATATGAAAGGAGCACCTGAATGATTCATTAGGTTAAGCTTTGGACTCTTGATTTCAGCTCAGGTCATGATCTCAGTGACTTGGGATCAAGCCCAGTGTTGAGCTCCACACTCAGCAGGGAGTCTCTTTCTCTCTTTTTCTCCCTCTCCTTCTGCCCCTCCCCCTGCTGGCAAACTCTCTCTCTCTCTCAAATAAATACGTCTTTAAAAAAACCTAAAACATGAAAAAAGTAGAGATTCTATTATATTCCACCTTAATTTGTTCAATTGGTAGGTAGAAATTCCAGATGGATCTTGAATAATGACTAAATTATCACAAACATAATCAGGTAGTGATGATAATTATAGCTGATATTCCAGATGTGATATTTTTTACAGAGGAGAATCAACACAACCCTGGCACTTAGTATGCAGCTATCAACCCGGCAGAACATTTTTTTTTTTCCTCAATCAACATTATTAAGGAAATCAGAACTTGTTTACCTTCTAACAGGAGCATCAGCATCATTTCAACGTCTTACCACAGGGAAATGACAACTATTCTCTTTACAGTGTGCAAGAACTATTATCACCTTGATATCCCATAAAACACTACATGTTTCCATGACATCTGTGACATTATGATCATTGGATCTGGTGGGGAGGAAATAGCAAGTATGGCAGACATTTTTCTTGTCAGAGAGTAGGAGAAAAATCTTGCAAAATTTAAAGTGCTTATCACATTGGTGAAAGTTCTAGGGGTATAGTGGTTTGAATATATTAAGAAATTGCCTTTAAAGTGAAAGATCTTAAGTGATACATTTTGTGCCACCTGCTGCTAAGAAACAATGTTTGATGGGTTTTTTTGTTAGAGACATAATATACAAAATTTAGGTGTTCTGTGCCCTGCAATTTGCCAGTAAAATCATGAGTCTACCAGCTCTGATTGAGGCACAGAGCAAGAGAGGGCTCTCCTGCAGGTTTGAGCTGTCGAACAATCAGTTCTGCTCCTGGGGCCTTATGATCCAGAAGAATAAACATTAGGAGAAGTGTCTATAGCTGCCAGGGATACTAAAGGAGTCCTGTGACCTATAAGAGAATTATAGTCCAGAAAGACTTCACGAACAAAATCATAGTTCTTCCAATGAACTTTCTCAATTTGAGAATTATCTCCTGGTTTACCACTGGGTCATAGAAAAGACTGAATGCTTTCAGGAGACAACTGTGAACTGACTAGCCCATTATGATTTACAAAATCATTAAGAAGAATGTGTGCACTTGCATTCTACCATAATATAGAAATGTTATACATGAGAATGGACTTCAGCAGGTCCAGAAGTAAATTGCATGAATATGTGGCTAGACTCCCTGGGAACCTATTTCTGTTCTATTAACACTTCTACATCTACCTGTTCCTAGGGCCTTATATTAGTTTTCTATTGATCGTGACTAATGACCACAAACGTATCAGCTTTAAACAACCCAATTCATGTGTGTCAAGAGTCAAGACATGGTTCAGGACCTCTGATCAGTGTCTCAGAAGGCTGCAGTAAAGGTGTTGCCCAGGATGCGCTATCATCTTGAGGCTCAACTGGGGAAGAATCTACATTCAAGTTCACTCAGGGTGTTGGCAAAATTCATTTACTTCTGTCTGTAGAACTGAGGACCGGGCTTCTTGCTGACTTTCATCTAGATGATGCCCTTAGCTCCTAGAGGTCATCTTCAGGTCTTGGGGGACACCCTCAACTCTTAAAAGCCATCCACAATTTCTAGAGGTCATCTATAGTTCTCTTCCACACAGGTTTCCTTGCTAGGGTGCTTTCTTCCTCAAGTCAGCACAGAGGATCTCTGGAGAGAATCTAAATGCAAGATGGCATTTTACATAATATAAGAGCAATATTGCATATTTTTTGCTGTAGTCTATTGCTTAGACTCAAGTCACAGGTCGCTCTCATACTCAAGCAGTCATCCAAGACTATGAATGCCACAAAACAGGGATCATTGAAGGTCATCTTCATGTACGCCACAGACCTCACAAGGAGGAGACTATGACCCGTTATCAGGAATGGTGAAATCATGATCTGCTTTATAGATGGGCCTGACATAAGTGGCCTTTTAAAAAATTATCACTCTGATAATACATGGAATTCTTGCTTACAATTACTAAAACTGAACATTAAAGTTTTGGCAGTCCATTTTCAAGTGTAAATTTTCTCCTGACCAGCTTTAGACTCCCCATGACACTGAATCAATAGGCAAGCAAGGGGTTACTCTATCAGGTGGGGTGATTAGTCCCAATTACTAAGGAAAGAAATTGGGTTGCTTGTTAAATCTGATTAATGAGAAATATGTCTGAAAACCCAAAGATTGACTGTAATGCCACTTAGCAATCCCATATCCAGTGATAAAGATCAGTTTTGGCAACTAATTCAATACAGGAGCAGCAAGGACTCAGCACCTTCAGGAACAAAGGTTTAGCTTACTCCACCAGGTAAATAATGTTGACAAAATTGGTATTATCAGAGGACAAGATGTATATGGAACTGTTGAGAGACTAGAGAAGTTAGGATTAATAATCTAGGTCACCCATCAGCCACAAAATTCATTTTTCATTTTCCTTGTATGGATATCATGAAAATATGGTATGGTATGTCATAGATTTGGTAGGAGAATTTGGTAGGATATTGTTATTGATTTGGCTTTCATTAAACATCAAAATACATAACTAAGCTACATGTAAAATTATTGATCAGTGTTATTCGTTTTTTTATTTTTATTTAAATTTAGTTAATTAACATATAATGTATTATTTGTCTCAGGGGTACAGGTCTGTGAGTCATCAGTCTTATATAATACCCAGTGCTCATTACAACACATACCCTTCCCAGTGTCCATCACCCAGTTACCCCATCCCTCCACCTCCCTCCCCTCCAGCAACCCTCTTATGATTAAGAGTCTCTTATGATCAGTGTTATTTGTGATGGTATGAAGTCCATAAGAGAAACTTCTTTTAGAAAAACAAAATGAAACAAATTTCTTAAAAAAGAAAACAATGAAAACTTTAGTAATCATCTAGCATGCCTTAAATATACAGGATTTAGAAGATGTTCTTAAAATACAAAAGCTATTGTTGGTATTTTAGCCTATGACTTACTCTTTTTCTAAGTGGTAAAGGCTTCCAAATAAAAAATTTCCTCTAGTGATCATGCTTCTATCTTTAAAATGATAATTTAATAAATTTAAAATTGTGATGATAACAGCTTACCTATATTGAACACATATAACGTAGCAGGTGCTCTTCTCCTTGATCTCATATTTTTTTTAAAGATTTCATTTATTTATTTGACAGAGAGAGAGAGTGAGCAAGCAAAAGCAGGAGGAATGGGAGAGGCAGACTCCCCGCTGAGCGGGGAGCCCAATGTGGGACTCGATCCCAGGACCCTGGGATCATGACCTGAGCCGAAGTCAGCCGCTTAACCGGCTGAGCCACACGGGCACCCCTTGATCTCATATTTGATTTACAACTACTTCATGCCCATCTTATTGGTTTGAAAACTAATGCCAGGAGAACTTAAGTAACTTGTATAAGGAATTAGACACGAAAGACTGCAAAAACTCTATGACAGACTCACTCTGAAAGTATTACTCTAGGGTAAACTCAAGCATAGTTTTAAATAACTTAGATTACAAAAGATATAAGAAATAATCATCTAAATGTGAATAAAAACTTATAATTGGAACAGTATAGTTGTTGAATCATAATGTGCAATTTTTAATTTTTTAAATTTTTTTTTTTGAGAGAAAGCACGGGAGTGGGGGTTAAGGACAGAGGGAGAGAGAGAGAGAAAGAACCATAAGCAGGCTTCATGCTCAGCGCAGAGCCCGACGCGAAGGCTCAATTTCACAACCCTGAGATCATGACCTGAGCCAAAAATCAAGAGTTGGATGTTTGACTGAGCCACCCCAGTGCTCCTCATGTACATTTTAAAATAAAGAGTATCCCATGTTATCCCTTAGAAGTCTTAGAAATTGAATTTGGTTGATAAAAGAGACATTAGGCAAATACTACTATCTTATACATTGAAAGGAGAAGTTAAAAATACGTGGTGAAATGCTAAACTAAATTTAAAATCACTAAATAGATATAGTATGTGCAATATTCTAACAAATAAAGGACTTGGCCCTCTCTCACCCTACCCCCCAAAAAAACTCAAAGTAAATTTGATCCATCCACACCACACCTACTGAGGTGTCAGAAAGATAAGTTCTTAGAGTAAGGACCACATAACAGAATAAGAACTACTCTATGCTTACCCTAACAAAGCATAAAATCACTCCTCAGTGCTATCAAAACAGGCTACTAGTAAAGTAACAGCTTGACAAAACAAAATTCAACACTTTTTAAAAGAAAATAACATAATGCACACTCCTTTTTGCATAAATACAATGTTCACTATGTAATTAAAAATTACTAAATGTGCAAAGAAGAAAAATATGCCAAAGAACCATGGAAAAAAATGTATTCAATAGAAAAAGACTCCAAAGTGACCCAGATGTTTGGATAGTAAAGGAGGCCTTTAAAGAAGCTATTATAAACATGTTCAAGGAATTAAAGGTCATTATGGTCTTCATGCATTAAGGGATTGGGGAGATGGAATCTCACAGGAAAAAAAATTTCTATAACTGATCAGCACAATATCTAAAATAAGAAAATTAACTGATGGGTATAATAACCAATTGGAAATGGCAGAAGAAAGGGTCAGAGTAAAAAAAAAGGAAAAAAAAATTAAAATAAGCAGAGCCTCAATGACATGTGGGAAAATATCAAATGATCTACCCTATTATAATTGGAGTATCAGAAGGCAAAGTGAAAGAAATAGAACAGAGAAAACATTTAAAGAAACAGTGGTTTAAAATGTTTCCAAATTGATGAATACTTCAGTCTACAGGTCCTAAAATTCACAGTGCACTCCAAGTAGGATAAATACTAAACAAACCCAAAACCAATGACAAAGGGATAGACTATTTAATAAATGGTCTTGGGATAAATTGCTTTACATTAAAAATGACTTAGGCTGCTAACTGATATCATAAACGTTAGCTATGTTAAAATGCTAAACTTACATGGCAAATGTATTTTTTTATTATGTTATGTTAATCACCATAATTACATCATTAGTTTTTGATGTAGTGTTCCTTGATTCATTGTTTACATATAACACCCAGTGCTCCATGCAGAACGTGCCCTCCTTAACACCCATCACAAGGCTAACCTATCCTCCCACCTCCTTCCCCTCTAGAACCCTGTTTGTTTTTCAGAGTCCATAGTCTCTCATGGTTCATCTCCCCCTCTGATTTACCCCCCTTCATTCTTCCCCTCCTGCCATCTTCTTTTTTTTTAACATATAATGTATTATTCATTTCAGAGGTATAGATCTGTGATTCAACAGTCTTACACAATTCATAGTGCTCACCATAGCACATACCCTCCAATGTCCATCACCCAGGTACCCCATCCTTCCCACTCCCCACCACTGCAGCAACCCTCAGTTTGTTTCCTGAGACTAAGAATTCCTCATATCAGTGAGGTCATATGATACATGTTTTACTCTGATTGACTTATTTCGTTCAGCATAATACCCTACAGTTCCATCCATGTCGTTGCAAATGGCAAGATTTCATTCCTTTTGATGGTTGCATAATATTCCATTGTGTGTATATATATATATATATATATATATATATATATATATATATATGCCACAGCTTCTTTATCCATTTATCCGTCGATGGACATCTTGGCTCTTTCCACACTTTGGCTATTGTGGACATTGCTGCTATAAACATTGGGGTGCACATACTCCTTCGGATCCCTACATTTGTATCTTTGGGGTAAATACCCAGTAGTGCAATTGATGGATCATATGGTAGCTCTATTTTCAATTTTTTAAGGAAGCTTCCTACTGTTTTCCAGAGTGGCTGCACCAGCTTGCATTCCCACCAACAGTGTAAGAGGGTTCCCCTTTCTCTGCAACCCCACCAACATTTGTCATTTCTTGACTTGTTAATTTTAGCCATTCTGACTGGTGTGAGGTGATATCTCATTGAGGTTTTGATTTGGATTTCTGTGATGCATGGCAAATGTATTAACAACTGGAAGAAAAATTGGTGGAGGGGGCATACTTTTGTATGATTTGAATGGGATGCATTCTTATGTAAGCCATAAATTCCAGACTTTTTTTTCTTTTTCTATTTTTAAAGATTTTATTTATTTGACAGAGAGAGACACAGTGAGAGAGGGAACACAAGCAAGGGGAGTGGGAGAGGGAGAAGCAGGCTTCCTGCAGAGCAGGGAGCCCAATGTGGGACTCGATCCCAGGACCCTGGGATCATGACCTGAGCCGAAGGCAGATGCTTAACGACTGAGCAACCCAGGTGCCAAAATTCCAGATTTCTTAAAGGAAAAAGGACAATAGAAATATTTTAACTATCTTTATGAGAAAAAGATAATAAACACATTTAAGGACTAACCACACACTCAGAGAAACTATTTTGTTTATATTACAAACAAGGGATTAATATCTAGATTTCAAAACACTTTTACAAAACAATAATAAAAAAAGACAGAGTCTAGTCTCTTTTTAAAAGAGACTGACTGAGTGGAGCCCTGGGTGTTATACGCAAACAATGAATCATGGAACACTACATCAAAAGTAATGATGTAATGTATGGTGATTAACATAACATAATAAAATTATGTTTGAATTAATTAATTAAATTTAAAAAAAGACAAAGTTGGGCGCCTGGGTGGCTCACTTGGTTAAGCAACTGCCTTCGGCTCAGGTCATGATCCTGGAGTCCCGGAATCGAGTCCCACGTCAGGCTCCCTACTCAGCGGGGAGTCTGCTTCTCTCTCTGACCCTCTTCCCTCTCGTGTTCTCTGTCTCTCATTCTCTCTCTCTCAAATAAATAAAATCTTTAAAAAAAATAAAAAAATACAAAATAGAAAAATAGACAAACGATATTTTCATTTGATTCAAAGGAGAAACAAAGCACAAATGGAAAATAATTATATTAAAATAAGCTGAAACTGAAATAGAATTATGCACATACAAATTATACATAAATAATTTTTGCCCATAATACTGGAAACATTTAAAAGCATTGACAATCAAGTAATATACAAGCTTTGTCTTGAAGCATGATAAGAATATTTCTTAATGAATAAGGGAATTAATAAAATTTCAAGGGAAAAAATAAGAGTCAGAGAAAGGTGGATGCTATGTTCAGATATGAGGAGGTGATCAAAGACACTGGGTTGCCTACAGAGGTATGTTGAGAGCAGAGGCTGAAAATGCTTTGAATGAAATATTAAAGCAATTAGAATTTATCCATTAAGCTGTATCTAATGAGGTGTGCAATACTTGTTTCATGCAATACTTTTATCATGAGGTCTAAATAGAGATGATCAATTTGCAAATTGCCATATTCACTGCCTCACTTTAGAGATTCCTGTTACACATGAAGATAGCAAAGGATATGGAAAGAAAGAAAATGTACTTAATTTTGTTTAGCTCTGTTTTCCCAAATACATTTATCTTTGAGACAATATATAATGTTTTATTACATTTGTTTGTTTCTCAAGGAGGAGAGTGACGCAAATGGATAACCCCTATTAATATCTCATGGAACTTGTGCACCACAGAACACTTTGGAAAGAGCTGTTTTAAGAATTTAACCATTTAAAAGTGGTGATGTGAAATAACTAGATACATGGATTACAAGGAGGAAAGATTGCAGCCGAAGATATATGTTGGTAGACTATTGTAGTAATCAAGGGAGAAGATGATATGGACCTGGACCACATCAGACCAAATATAGGGAGTGTTAAGAGAATGGGCGTAGGTTCAGGAGATAGAATAGAGGTAAAATCTACAAAGCCTGAAGGTCAATACATGTATTTGGATAAACCCATCTTTAGCTGTTTAATCATACACAATAGCTCTTATACATGATTACTAGTTTATTCATACTGATTATAACTTTTATGGGAGACCTACCTTTAAGGCCAACTAATGGCCAATATGTGGTGTTTGTGAGAGTTTCACATGATTATTCTAAATAGAAATTTATCACCCAATGATTGATTAATGGAAATGGGATACCAGCAGTGAGAGGCTGGAAATAGAGCTAAACTTTGGAAATGGAGAAACTATCAACTACTGTATAGAGCTAATAGGAAACTGTAGGATCAGATAATAAATACATGACAGATAACAAGAAAAATGAACAACATAAAAACATTTGATTAATAATCCAGTAGCTGATCCATGCAATAAGATAATCCAAAATTATGTTGCCTTTGGTTTTGTCCTGGCCTTTTCTTTGGTCATAGGAAAGCTCATTGAGGGCTACATCTCGACTATCTGTAATTGTGTCCTCATTTGAAGTATTACAAGTGCTAGCTTTTTATCCTGCCCTCCCCGTTTACAAATTCACTTTTCTTTCTTTGTATTATTCTCTTTGCTGGTGATTTAATGCAATTAATAACTTTAATATCATCAACCTATTCCTGAATCACATTTCTTTGTGCACCAAGACCTTACATGACATTCAAAAGTTATCCCATGGTCCTTAAAGACAAAATGTCTTAGCATTAAATATGCTTTGGTTAAAGTTTTATCATTTTCCCATTTTTTATTACCCCCAAAGAATTTGATTATATAAAATAAAATGTTACGCTGGGTAAAAAAAACCAAAGTTACTGTACTAGCAAAAAACAAAACAAAACAAAACAAAACTAGCTAAAAAAATACTAAATTGGTATAATCACTTTGATAATTATACTTATAATTAAAATCTGCTACAAATACACTTTATTTTATTACTTTTGTGGAGATATATGTACCTCCATAAAGGCTCCAACTATTTTCAGTTAAGTAGGAAAATCCAGTTAATTCTATGTCTTACTTAGAAAATAATTTCCTGTTGTGCAAGTTTTTAGAGTGATAATGTGATTGCAAAAGCCTTTGAAATTAAGAGGTATAGCTTTGCCTTTATATACCTGCAATATATTTTCTTTAACAAGTTGCAAAACTAATTATCAGATGGATATATGGTGCTCTCTGCATATTTTCAATGTTTTTTGAGAAAATAAATTCAGAAAAATTATTTTTACACAAAAATTTACTAGGTAACTGAAGCTAAAAATTCATTTGAGTTCCTTTTTTTTTTTCAGAAATGGCAAAGAAAACATCTTCTATGTTATATTATGAAAAAAATGTACATGCCACTCCAGGATAGTGCAAAATGCTAATGCAAAGAAATATACAAAGAAATATACAGTTGACACTTGAACAACACTGGACTAAGAGTGCAGACCACCACCATCCATCCCTGTCTCCGTGCAGTAGAAAATAGGCCACATATAACTTTCAACTTCCCCAAAACTTTTTTTTTCTTTTTAAGATTTACTTATTTTTTGACAGAGAGAGACAGAGCGAGAGAGGGAACACAAGCAGGGGGAGTGGGGGAGGGAGAAGCAGTCTTCCAGCACAGCAGGGAGCCCGGAGCAGGGCGACGGATGCTGGGCTCGATGCTGGGACCCATCCCAGGACCCTGGAACCAGGGCCCGAGCCAAAGGCAGATGTCTAATGATCGAGCCACCCAGGTACCCCTCAACTTCCCAGAAACTTAACTGCCAATGGCGTACAATTTGCCAGAAGCCTTACTGATAACATAAACAACATACACTTTGTATATCACATGTATTATGAATTGTGTTCTTATAGTAATGTGAGCTAGATAAAGGAAAATGTTATTAAGAAAATCATAAGGAGGGGGCGCCTGGGTGGCTCAGTTGGTTAAGCGACTGCCTTCGGCTCAGGTCATGATCCTGGAGTCCCGGGATCGAGTCCCGCATCGGGCTCCCTGCTCAGCAGGGAGTCTGCTTCTCCCTGTGACCCTCTTCCCTCTCGTGCTCTCTGTCTCTCATTCTCTTTCTCTAATAAATAAATAAAATCTTAAAAAAAAAAAAATCATAAGGAGGGGCGCCTGGGTCGTCAAGCATCTGCCTTGGGCTCAGGTCATGATCCCAGGGTCCTGGGATCAAGCCTTGCATGGGGCTCCCTGCTTGGCGGGAAGCCTGTTTCTCCCTCTCCCACTCTCTCTGCTTGTGTTCCCTCTCTCGCTGTGTCTCTCTCTGTCAAATAAATGAATAAGATCTTTAAAAAAAGAAAAACAAGAAAATCATAAGGAATAGTTAGTACTGTACTGTATTTAATATATATATATATATATACATATAAATGGACTTGTGCAGTTCAGGCCCATGTTGTTCGAAAGTCAACTGTAATTTTTAAAAAATGTTGCTTAAAACAAGTATATAAGTATACACTCATCATATATATCAATTTAAATTAGATGGTTACTAAACAGACAAAGAGCAAAATCGATATTTATTTCCAAAATAAACAACCAAAATAATTTGGTTAATTAAGAAGGATAAATTCCAGGGCACCTGGGTGGCTCAGTTGGTTAAGTGACTGCCTTCGGCTCAGGTCATGATCCCGGAGTCCCAGGATCGAGTCCTGCATCAGGCTCCTTGCTCAGCGAGGAGCCTGCTTCTCCCTCTGACCCTCCCCCCTCTCATGCTCTCTCTCTCTCTATCTCATTCTCGCTCTCTCAAATAAATAAAATCTTTAAAAAAAAATTCTATTAAAAATATTCTTGAAAAACAATTCATTTTAGATATATTTATCCACTATTATGTCATGGGCAATAAAAACAATTTATATGTTTTAGTGACTAAAAATAAATATTTTGCTTATTTTAATTTGACTAAAGTATTTTACATTAAAAAAATAGATACCTGAGACTAGCAACAAAAATCATACAAAAGAATAGTTAAAGGGACATTACCTTATTGGTATCATAATATACTCTTAAGCCATTCCAATTAGATTAATATAGTATTGATGTAGGTTAGTAAAAAATAACAGAAACTTGTAATTATATGCAATATTTACTAAAATATTAGAAAATTGGGTAGGGGTGCCTGGGTGGCTCAGTCATGTAAGCATCTGCCTTTGGCTGGGGTCATGATCTTGGAGTCTTGGGATTGAGCCCTGAGTCAGGCTCCCTGCTCAACAGGAAGTCTGCTTCTCCCTCTCCCTTTGCTCCTCCCCCACCCAGCTCTCTCTTGTGCTCTCTCTCTCTCTCAAATAAATAAGTAAAATCTTTAAAAAGACAGAAAATTGGGAAATGGAAGGATTATGTATTACATATCTCAGGCAAAGATGGTTAGTCACTGGAAGACATGAAGAAAAGTATGCGTCTTACATTTTATATGGCAATAGATTTTTTTTACATGGTAATAGAACTTTATGAGTTAAATTTAAAGAAAAGAAGCACACAAGAGAATTGAGAAAAGTACATCAACAATTTAGGTTTCGGGGAATCTTCTTCAGCTGAAAACACAAAGAGGAATTGAATTGCTATGCATTAATAGATCCTGTGCATAGATTTTAAGCAGTTGTAGAACATTAACCAGACTGTTTTCAAAGCAGAAAAATTGACATTGCTGCCTTTAAGAACAGCATGAATGAAAGAAATTGAAAGAAATAGTAACATCACAATTATATAGAAAGGATAGAAAGAGCAATTCAAAGATAGAATTGTGGCAGGTGTATGTTAACTATTGTTTCTTTGACACGTGTGTGGTAGTTATAGTTGAAAGTTAAAACAGCAAGTTCAAAAATCAAATGTTCTATGCCTGATGGTGTGGAAAATTTTTATGAAGATAATTGTGAAAGAATTCTCATATATCCCATACCAGGTTCTCCCTACTATTAATAACTCTCATTATTATGGTACATTAATTATAATTAATGACCCAATAGTGATACATTATTCTAAAGTCCATACTTTATTAGTTTTTACCTAATGTCCTTTTTTTGTTCCAGGATCCCATCCAGGATACCACATCACATTTAGTCAGTATGTCTCTTTAGGCTCCTGTTGGTCATGGCAGGGTTTTAGACTTTCCTCGTTTTTGATAATCTTAACAGTTTTGAGGAGCACTTCTCAGATATTTTGTAAGATGCCCTAATTGGAATCCAGTTGATCCTTTGCTCATGGATAGACTGGGATTATCAGATTTGGGGAGAAGATCACAGAGATAAAGTAAAATATATATTAAGAGTACATACTGATGACATGACATTACTCTTGATGTCAACCTGGACCACCTGGCTGAGGTACCATTTGTCAGGTTCCTCGATTGTAGTTACTTTTTATTTCTCCCAGATGATTTAATTTTTATTTTGGTTAGCAATTGTGCTTATATTCGCAAATCCAGGTAGATACCAAAAATAAAACTACCATTTTGATACAGTCCTTTTCTCTTCTTGTTGGAGAAAGGGGAAGTATGGCAAGATGATTTGCTTTATTATCTCTTTAGCTTTACAAAGGTCCTCTGCAAGGTTCAAATCTTTTCACTTTGAACCTTTAATGACAGGTCACTATTATCTGTCACTGATGGTGAATAAGGCACTATTCTATTTATATGCCCGTTTACCCCCTTCAGTAGCTCAAATGAAACACTCATGTGTGTTGGGGTTAATGTAGAGCATGAAATCAGCCATAATACCTGGCTTGCTAAAATGTAACACAGAGGCCGCTGTGGGGTATGGAATGCCGAGGCCCGTGTGACCACTCTGCCCTTGGAATGCTGTGGAGAGTTGCCTTCCCCCGAAGCTCTCTTAGCCCAAATAGCAGCCCTGTGATCTAAGAGATGTACGCATTGTCCCTTAGGCTATGTTTAGTAGAACATGCAGATTAGCATATCGTATCTTTCCCATAAACAGATCCTCCTAATTACTGTAAGACCCCTTGTCACACATCACGTGCTTGAGAAACAGTGATAAGGATTTGTGATTATCTTGAAGGACCAATAAAAGCGGGAGCAAAGAAGAGCAAAGGGTCTTCGTCTCTGAGCATTGACCCCCTTATCTTCTCTCTTTCACAGAAAAGTTTGGAGTAATCTCTCATCCATCGGTACAGGGATTGCTGGCCATTCCTGGCACATGTGCAAAACCAATTAGCAGTATGGGGTGGCTCCATAGCTCTTCTCTCAATAATTAGTTTAATAAATCCAAAGTTCATTTAAAAAAAGGGAGAGGTTATAAAGACTTAGGGATGGTTGGACTTTTAGTAAGCTAACAAGTTGCATTATATTAAAAAAATAAAGGACGTAATTTCACAATCCAACCTTTAAGCATATCCACTTATGGACATTCTTTAGTCTTTGAGAATGTGTCTTACTTCTGTATCTTCTTTATCTTTGTTACACTGCTTCTCCTCATTTCTCCCAAGACGCTATTCTTTTAACTACTTGACCTCCGCTCACCAAGCCATAGCCTCGGCGATCTTCTAGAATCTTTACTCTTCTTTTTAATGGCAAGGGGAAAGATATTTGTTTGCTTTTCCTCCCCTTTGCCTCCAGTTATGTGAAAGAAATAACAAACTTAGGATCAGAAGAAAGATTAAAAAAAAAAAAAACAGTAGTAATACACTTAATATGCAAAAAAACAGAACAAAACAAAACAAAAACCAAAAACATATGATCCCTATTCCTTTTGCGCTTCAGTCGGAAGTCCTTTCTTTTCTTCCCAGAAGTGGAGAAGAGCAGTAGGGTGACAATAAAGACGTTAATAATGATCAGATACATGATGAGACTTAGACTTGCTAAATTTGAAGGAAGGGTAATGGAACAAGAAAAACAAGAGAGATAGGATTTCAGGAGAAGGAAGTTCTTAAAACAAGGGTTCTTTCCAGGCCAGTTGTGAGTAAAGGGAGGAACAAGAAGAAAGGAGAGGGTACTCATGGTACTGTCATCCAGCCTATCAAACCTCCACAGACTGACAACCTGATAAACTGGCAGTAAGTGTTAAGTTAAAAAACAAACAAAAACTAATGGTCGTAGGATTATCAAACCTACTCAACCAAGATGTATGGTTTAGATTCACTACTACAGACTTTGAAGAAAATTAATCACTTTTCAAGATTGTATGCACATATTCAGTTCAGTGTCCAGAAAAATAATTGATATAGGGAAGGAAAGAGTCCCTTCCCCTGGTCAATGGCAGGCAATGGGGACTTGTTTAGGGTGAGTGAAGGTGCAGAGAAAGCACTTACTTGAAGATACCACTGTAAACTGAGAGAAGATGAGACTAACATCAGAGGAGAGTTACAAACTTCAAAGTGTTAAATGTTTAGGAGCCCTACTGTATTCATTAAGAGTGGTCACTGAAAGTGATGAATGGGTCAGGATCAGCGTCCCCTGATTACTTGCAAAGCCAACACGACATTCTTCAAGTTGGGTTAACTCAACAAACATTCCTTTCAGAACACCAGGCTAAATACCTTGTACACCGAGATGAAAACAGGTTTTTAACTTATCGCCACCCCTTGAGACACAACAGAATGTGAAATTATTATAACTGATAAAGTTATACTTCATTTGCTCAAAAAAATCTCACCATTCATTCAGTTATTATTTATTGAAATTATATTAAAATGTCTTTTGGTTAGAGCAGAACATGCATTATTAGAGCTTATAGTCTAATGAGGGTAAACAGCCACTAAAGAAATAAAAATTACAGCATTTAGGGGAAAGTATGGGCTGTGGTATAAAATAGTGTGAGAAAGGGCACAATATGAAATATTTGAGGAGAGGTCTGTCACAATTTTAGCCTTCTATATACATTTTTAAAGATTTATTTGTTTATTTGAGCGAGAGCAACGAGCGGGGTGAGGGGCCAAGGGAGAGAATCTCAAGTAGACTCCCCACCGAGAGCAGAGCCCCTTAAGGGGGAGGGATGTGAGAGGGGAGCTCCATGTCAGAACCCTGAGATCATGACCTGAGCCAAAACCAAGAGTCAAGTCGCTTAACCGACTGAGCCACCCAAGCACCCCAGCATTATACATTTTGCTGGTAAATATTCCCTCAATGACGAAATGTGTTCTTCTTTGTTAAAAATGAGTTCATCTTTGAGAATGGCAAAAACCATTTAAGGAATTTAAAAAATATATATTTTCTGTGAGCATTAGTTTTAAAATAAATATCTTAGATTTATATGATGAATGCACTGCGTCAGTTAATATGCAGTTAAAATATTTCATCATATTTTGTGAGACTTTATCTTATTTGAAGAAAATTTGAGGACCAAAATGGAAAACTGTTGACATGGATAAGGATTAATTTTAAGTACATAACAGGAAATTATTTTTGGCCGTTATTCCTAAAGCAGCTTTGATTTCGTGGCTATAATAAATTTTACTTTCGGTTATTTAATAGGCATAAATATTCCTTCAAGCATTATTTATAATCATCTTCAAGATGTACATTATTTTCCATTAGACTTTAAATGTAATTTTAACCTGGATAAATAAGAATTTATTTATACACTAATATTATTCAAGGTTAAACATTAAATAAAATTAAATCACTTATATCCACATTAATAACTTTTTAAATGGCACCCTCCACTCACTCTTGTGATTATCAAGATTTATTGGTCTCCACTGAATTTTCTATGTCAAAATTCTGTGACCAAGTAAAGATGAATGTGGACAATTTCCAGTCTTTAACGTAATTCTAATTGTGCAACTTCAAATATCTATACAACTATCTGCCACTAGGTATTGGAACAAATATGTTGCTTACATTAAAAGTTAGAAAAATGGAATAATATTTTGAGAAATGACATGAAATTTGAGAGTGAGTCTTGATTTAACATAACTTATACCAGAAGTAAATAAGAATTAAACATTCAGAGACCTATATTTTCTTAAAATGTGTCAGTAAAGTAACTAAAGTTGAATAATAGATGTCTATACAGAGTCTTGTGGAAGTATCTAAGATGTGGTCCGTAATGCCTTAGGGATTCAGGATAATCTTCATGGAAATGGTGAGCCTTAAACTAAGTTCCAAAGATGTGCAAGTATGTATGATGGAAGGATGGGAAATAGGCCATTGCAGGTAGAGGAAGCATAAGCAGCAACAGGGGCATATTAATATCATTAAGTTTTGAAAGAGAAATTGTAATTTATTGACATGGAAAACAACAAGCGGTAAAAACTGAGAGAGAAGCAGGGTTCAGATCATGAAAAATTTTGTTTGCTTTTATAGTTATTCTGTGGATGAAGTGGAGCCATTCGAGGATTTAATGCTCTCTTTTCTCAATCTTCTTAAAAACCAAACTAAATATAGGTTCCACCCCACTCCCGCTATCTGAGGGTAGAGCACTCCTATGAAACGCTTTGTAAACTAAAATGACAGTGAAGAGTATCCCTCTGCTTTACGAAAGTTGACTTCATGACACTTTGCTTTTACAAAAAACCTACCTTAGTAACTATTTTCACAACCAAAAGAAGTCTGAAAAGGATTTTTCATTTTTTTACAAGGAAAGCCACTACCCTATTAATGTAGGTATTTCCTACAAGGGAAGTGGGGTTAACTCAAACTTTTGGAAAGAGGAGGATACCTGTCCCTGAGAGCTCTGACAATAAATGGAGTTCATATTGAGGATTCTGCAATAATTTATATCACCATGTTTCTTTTTAATTAGAATAAAAATAAGAAGTTGTCACAAAAAAGGTGAATGAATAACACTAAGTTATTTCCTTGAAAGATTTGTTAGAAGAAAAGTATCTTTCATAATCATAAAAACTAAAACTATAAGTAATAATTGATTGCTGATAATTTAAATTTCTTTTCTTAATTAGAATTAAATGAACAATTGTTAAGAGGTTTCCAAGTTAATCTTACATAGGCCCAAATTTCTCTTTTGTTTTAAAGGTAACTCTTATTTATTATTGCCATTATTACTTCTGCTGTTGACATTATTATTCCATTATAATGCCCACGGTTGACAATATTTCCTTTTGTTTTTTAAGTCAAAACACATTACCATTACATTTGATTATATTTAATAAAAATTGATGGCATTATGGATGATAACCATAAGAGCTATGAAGCTATTATTACAATGTAGATTTTAAGAAAACAAACTGATTGCAATTATGAATCCAGTGTTTTCCTTTTCCTGTTTTCTTTTTTTTTTTCAAATTTTTAAATTCTACTTAGTTAACATAGAGTTTAGTACTAATTTCAGGAGAATTTAGTGATTCATCACTTACATATAATGCCCAGTGCTCACCACAAGTGCTGTCCTTAATACCCATCACCCACTGAGGGAAATCGTATGGTATTTGTCTTTCTCTGCCTGCCTTATTTATCTTTGCATAATACACTCTAGCTCCAACCATGTCATTGCAAATGGCAAGATTTCATTCCTTTTGATGGCTGAGTGTATATTCTTTATCCATTCATCACTTGATGGACATTTGGGCTCTTTCCATTGTTTGGCTATTTTTGATAATGCTGCTAAAAACATCAAAGTACTTGTACTCCTTCAGATCTTTTTCTGTATCCTTTGAGTAAGTACCTAATAGTGCAATTGCTGGGTCATAGGGTGGTTCTATTTTGAACCTTTTGAGGAACCTCCATACTGTTTTCCAGAGTGTCTGCACCAGTTTGTATTCCCACCAAAAGTGCAAAATTGTTCCTCTTTCTCCCCATCCTTGCCAACCCCTGTTATTTCTTATGTTGTTGATTTTAGCCGTTCTGACTAGTGCGAAGTGAATCTCGTCATAGTTTTGATTTGTATTTCCCTGATGATGAGTGATGTTGAGCATCTTTTCCAGTGTTTTCTTAGATTTCAAAGATATTAACGGAAATGCTGCTGGTAATGTTATCTGAAAATAATTTGAGAATTTATCAATAACACTCTATGATACTAATCAGAATGGAAAAATTATATTTGAAACTTGCCATATTGAAATAAATCAAGCACATGCATTTGATTTTGAAAAATATGTACTTCTAAGATTCACAATAAAATTATAGAAGTTAGACTTCATTATAACTTTTTTCCAATAATTCTATTCTGCTCAAAAAATAACTTTTCCCAGAAATCACTCACACAGATAAGCACATATACATTTATATATGTATGTGTTGATATGCTCATTATTTAAGTGCCTCTTACATTTTGAGTTTCTGACATACATATGGAAAATATCTACTTTAAAAACAATATAGCCTAGAATAGATAATGATGGCAATGAGTTGATGTACTTTTGACTAATATAAAGAGCAATACCAAAAATAGGCATTTGCATTTTTAATAATTCAGCTAGGGTGGAGAAGAGATCTGCCTTTACTGAAATCTATCTATTTCAGCTTTGTTGGTGGGCCATTATATAGCAGAGAATCTCAGCTTGCCTACTACTTTCTAATGTCACATACTGAGATATTTTAAAGAAGTAAATATCCACAAGCCATAACCATTCACTGAAACACAGAACAAGAAAATAAATACAAAAAGATACGGAAGTTCCCACTAACAATGAGGATTTGGGGACTGTGGAGACACTTTTGATTTGCTTTTTAAAATTTCTTTTTCTATTACTATATATAGTGCAACATCTCATTTGCTCATTCACCTGCTTCTTATATTATAAGAATGCATTTCTAGCCATGAAAAAGGAAATCTGTACTCTAAACATGTGGAAATTCAAATAATGAGCTGCATAAGAGAAGAAGTATGATAGATGGAAAATAAATACAATTTGAAAACAAGCAAGTGTGACATCCCACTCAGAGAATGCATGTTCAAGAACTGAACAGGAGTTGGAAGGCGTGACATCCTGGCCCCACCACTGGTCTCCGCTCTACAAGTTTCTCTCAGTGAAAGGATATTGCACGTTGGGTAACTTTATAGACTGAGATACATATTTTTGTGCTACCTGACCCCTAAATATAGATTAGGTAACTAATCTGGTCTGTGTTGAACACAGATCCACAAAAACAAGAAAAGCTAAATATTTTTGTTGAAAGAAAATCAGATGGTTTTGGACTAATTGAGAAAAAGCCAGCTCATCTCAGGGATACTTTCCTCAGAGGTGTTAAAACATATTTGAAATGATACAGTACTTACTGTTTCCATTACTGATTAAGTTTAAAACCTACCCCTACACAAGTTGCAACTTTCTTCACTAATTAAAACAAAATTTTAATGAACCATAGAAATGTTCTCTTCTGTAATGAGATATGATGTCTAGCTTTTATATTTCCCATCACATTTTCCCATCTTATATCATTTAATAAATAGTATTGTCTAGAAGCCAAAACTCATTTTTACTACAAATGCTTTCCTTTACTTAATATAATCCTGGTAATAAATATATGACCCTGGTAATAAATGTGGCATAATAAGACAAGTGGTATTTTTGTTGGATGGAAATACTATCCAAAATATGATAAGTACTTTCCTCAACAACATGCTAGCTCATATATAAACTTTATAATACTTATGATTTCATGTAGAAAATGAATGTAATATAGCATTAACAAATAATGGTGTATTCTGACTTTGTGGTCTTTGTTCTGTTTTCCTGAATATTTTGGTGGACTCTTCTTCTAAGAGTTCTAGCTTTAACTTTTTCAATTTCTGAATTTTTGGAAGTATTTACTTTAGAGTATCATTTTCTGAATGCCTAGTACACAACCATATTCGAATTTTTTTGCATTGAAAATTAGGTTGTAGTAATTGTATTTATATGTTTCATTTTGAATATCTATTCAAAATTCATATTTTGGGGGTGCCTGGGTGGCTCATTTGTTAAGTGTCTGCCTTCAGCTCAGGTCATGATCCCAGGGTCCTGGAATAGAGCCCAGCATCGGGCTTCCTGCTCGCAGGAAACCTGCTTCTCCCTCTCCCACTCCCCCTGCTTGTGTTCCCTCTCTCACTGTGTCTCTCTCTGTCAAATAAATAAATAAAATCTTTAAAAAAAAAAAGTAAATATTTTGGGCTTCTGTAACTCATAGGGGGAATCCTCATTCTCTTAGAAATAAAAGTTATGAAAAAACTTAAGTTGACTAACTTAGTTAAGGACGTGCACTTGTGTCTCATAGGTAGCTTTCATGTCTAGAGTCCTATCTTTTCAGAGTCATAAAGATTTTTATCATTCTGTGGACATAGAAGTGTGTGTGTATCTACTTACGGTGTTTGGGGATATGGCCTCGTATTTGGATACATTCATGTGCAGTAGCTGGCAATGCACTCAAGTAAGCACATATGTAACCATCAGATATATACATTAAAAATCTACTGGGGACAGCAAAATTGGTCATTTATCCCAATACACCCTCTATATTTTCTATGGCTTTCTCACCCATAATTATATGATTTTTCATTTTAGATTCACAGTTGTTCTGACGCTAGTTTCCTCTTTTCTCTTACCAGATGCTGCTAAAAACAATTGATTACTCACTCTTTTTTAGTGACGTGAAGACAAAACTCCACCAAGTATTTGAATGGCACTGAATATATATACCAAGAGTGATATCAATTTAATTATTCATCAGTATGAAATGAATCTGCCATTTTGATGTAATCAAAATAATCAGTTTTCATTGATTTAGAAAATTGTGTACCTACAATAGAAAACAACCTGCTAAGTGGATCAATACTATAATAATCATTCTCACAATACTATGTACTTCATTCTCCCCCTTAGATTTTAAACTTGTCATTAATGTTCAGGATTATAGGATGCTTTATGTAAAATAAACAAACAAAAAAAACAAATAAGGGTGAGATTATAACACTCACTGTCTTTCTTAAATTTAGTATATTTTTGGGATTTTGAGAAATCCTATATATTTATACCATAAGCATGTGGATTATTATATACTGAGGGAAAAAATTTAAAGGTATATATAAGTCACAGTTTCTGCCACTAAGAAGTTTTATGGGAAGACAGACAAATAAACCATGGGCAATAGGGTCACAGTGCATTGAATGAGGAATATACAATGTGCTGTGAGATCAGAGGGGTGGAGTTTAATTCAATTCAGTCCCTGTAGCTGAGGACTGGGGAGTACCAACCAAGACTTCTTAGAGGGGAAAAGTATATTTCAAGAAATCATGAAGAATTGCATGGCTAAAGGGTGGGGGAGTGATAGGCTTCTCAAAAAGAAGAGCACATTTAAAGGCTTAGAAGCTATATGAAGTATTGGGGGAATTAGAAGTATTTCAACATGACTTTAAAAAGTGGGGTTTTTAACAGAACAGAAGGATGAAGGACTCAGAATACTGAAATAAGGACCTAAACTCTACTACCTTTGAATAACTTCATTGTAGCTGCTTCACATTGTTGAGTAGTGAGACAAAATTGGAGAAAAGTAACTGAGGTTGCAGTATGGACTCTCCTACTTTCAGACTGTATTTAAGTGTGGTCAAGCAAGCCTCTCTTCAGGTAAGCTTCAATTTTCTCTTCTGTAATATGAAACCAGTATGTATAAATCATTGCTATTTATTCATTAAGGTATTCACTCATTTATTCAACAGATACCTATTAAGAACTATTACATGTCAAGCCTTATTCTGCAATCCAGGGTCACAGCAGTAAACAAAAGAGGCAAAGTTCCTTTTCTCGGCTTACCTTGAATTGAAAGGCAGACAAGCGAAGTTGGGGAAAATTCTAAGGAGTAGAATAAAATTGGAAAAGAAGAAGTTACCATTTTCTGATACTGTGACAAGTTATGAGTAACCTAAGGAAATGAGTAAATAGGGATGTATATATTTGGGGGGACTGCTTCCCCAGAAGAGAAAAAAAAAATAAGTCAGAGAATTCCCAGTAGTTCAGAAATGGCAAAGAAGCCAGTGTATCTGGAGAGGAATAACAAGAAAAAATGTACGAGATAGCAAGAAACTTGATTCTCTAAGGCCTTGTGGGACTAGGTAAGAGCTTTGGATTTTATTCTGTGTAAAATGGAAAACTATTAAAAATTATGCTTTAGAAGAATCACTAGTTTCTGTGTGTAGAATAGATTATTTGTACAAAGGTGAAATCAAGGTGAACAATTAGAAACCTATTACGAGAGACCACTAAAAGTTATGATGGTTTGAACACAGACAGTGCAGAGCCTGATGCGGGGCTCAATCCCACAACCATGAGATCATGACCTAGGCCACAACCAAGAGTCAGAAGCTTAACTGACTGAGCCACCCAGGTGCCCTTTGGCTACCTTATTTTTTATTGGCAGTATTTAAATCATGCCACTGGGTCAGATCACATATATTGTGACTGCACGTAGCAAGGGTAAAATGACCAAGAACAGAGTCCTGAGAACAACCAGTAAATGAAACTAAGGAAAATTTGCTAATGAGAAATACAGAAAATCAAGAGATACTGGTGTCTCAAAGGACAGATAAAGAAAGTATGTAAAGTGCTTTAAATGCTTTTAATAGATCTATTAAGATAAAATGGGGACATTACTACTGAATCTGGCAATATATTGGATTATATGCATTAAACAAACAAATAGAAATTCTTCAGGCAAACTTCCAATGGTGAGTTCCAGTCAAACTTTTTTTTGTCACTTTCTTCTTTATTTTCTGTCATTGACTTCCTAAGGACATCTTCATTGACAAAAGCACGTACTTTCAAGTGGTAAAAGCTATGACCTCTTAAATAGTTATAAATTGTTCTTTTTTATGTTGCTTTTTTCAATGCTTCTTATCACCATAACATTTATTTTATTAATTAAGATCTAGTCTTTTGAGCAATGTCTGACTGCTCTACTCATCTGTCTAAAGGCTGTCTTAATCCCTTCACTGGCTAATATAGGCTCTGTAATGTAACACCAAACAATAAAAACAAACAAATGAAATCTTCATAATGGAATTGTGGGCAGAGTTGCAAAGCAGACCTTACAAAAGAAAATGAAGTCTTCTGGGTTATTTATACTTAGCCTACAGAAAAATTCAAAGTTTAACTTTAAGACAGAAATAAGCCAAATGTAATACCATCACTTCCCTGTAATTTAGACAATTCTGTGGACCAAAATATTTGGAAAATTTACTTTGGAAATACAAAGATTCTTCACTTTGGTTAATTTCCCACACTCTAACAGTTATTTCCTTTCCAGAAATTAAGACGATCTTATTTTCCTCTAGGGCCCAGCCAAAATATACAGCACATGAATATAAAATCAAAAAGTTTTCTAATCCCAAAGTCATTTCTGTTTTTTTTTAATTGGATGTATTCTTTGAAGAAAATGGGGAGGAATAGCTGGAAAATAAAGAGTTCATTTTTGTTTCTATCCCTCTGTACTGATAATTTGGTTGTGTGTTTATTATAGGGTATCATTTTCTAAATGCATAGAAAGTGAAAATAATCCAAATGCTACCTAGAATACAGCTTAAACTAAAAGTTAATTTTGTATAAATCTTTTAAGTCAAAATGTGTTTGGAGTGTTAAATAATTTATTTATCATTTTGTTCAATTAGTGGAAATAATATCTTGGATGCCACTTACATGCAGTGGAACCAGATGATTTATAAAATCTCTTGTCTGTTGAGAGTCAAGTGTTTTTCTTGGCATCTCATACCACATATCTCAAGGATAACACTGAACTGGACAATGCACTTTGAAATCATGGTCTTTGCTTTTCCATTAACAGATAAGTAATAATTGATTGTTATCTCGCTGTGTCATCTTTAACTACACTCCTTAGAGAATGAACTCATGTTGGTTTTTTGGATAATGACAGAAAAAAAGGGGACAGGGTTACCACTGCCAACTAGAACCTTCAGTCACGCCTGACATACAGCGCCATTGAGATACATCTCACATACCTTGCATTCATTTATTTTTAGAACTAATGCAGAGCTTACATGTTTATTAAACAGTAACTTGATTGATACAATCTGCCAGCATTCTTTTGGACTGTGTCATATCCAAGTTTGCAGTATTTTCCAGCTTGCAATCACACAAATTTGATGAGTGTGATTTCTAACCTTTGGCAAAGTAACAGGTACAACTATTGAATAATCAAGCTCACAGAGAGCGGTGACAAACTTCCCATCATTTTATTCTTCACCAGCTTTTTTATAAAATTGTTCAACTAAGAACAAATAATCTTTCGTATGTCCCTACTGCTTTACTTGATCTGCTGGGAGAAAATCAAATACCTTCTTGAAATAAAGATATCCTTTGTCCATGACATTTATTTGTCCAAATTAATCTAGTGAATCATGAAGAATTATCACTGATCTTTCTTCTAGAGTTTACAAAATCTTAAAATTCAGTAGTCCGTATCATTAATATCAAGTTCATTGGACTATAATCTGAAAACTCCTTTCCCCCTTTTTGGAAAGCAGCCCATTTACTTTCCTCTAGCCTTATGGATTCCTTCCTGATTGCTGATGTGCTTCAAAAAACATGGAGAGAGTCTCCATTTTAGTATATGTAGACCAGATATGAAACTTACTTTGAGTATTTACACTCTTTCTTCCTTTGCTGACATTTTATTTGCCTTCGCCAATATCTTTTCTGCCCCTTCCATTTTGAAAAACATCTCTTCTGACAAAGAAGAAAGGGAAAAAAAAAGAGGAATTGAGGAGTTAGGTATTCTCTATCAGCCATCAACATTGGCTACTGGTTCCAAGAGCTGAATTCATCCTTATCTTGAGAGTTTTGCTCTGAACATCACCATCCTGATATTATTTTTATAGGTGCATATCCCTAGTTGAGACACAGGACCAGGTAAATAATGTCATATAAATATTTGTAGGTAAGAAAATTCAGTTCTCAAGAAAGTTTCAGGCTTAGGACTCATCTTTTCCTCTTGAAAGTATTTATTATTCCATTCAGGCAATTTTTAATTAAATTGTGTTGCTTTTTATTATTCAGTTTGTTTATAGCATTCTCCAAAGGCTGTTTATATTTTTCCAGGCATAGACAACAAATATTTGTTTTCAAAAATTCACATTGTAGATGAAATACTTTCAGGTTCCTTGTGAATTTATTCCTTGTGAATTATTCCTTATGAATAAAGGGTCCAAACTCAATATTTTAGAGTTCTATTAGACTTAACAATTTCATAAATAGCCACTGTTTTCCAGGAAAACTGGATTGTTATGACAGCTTCTATGTTTTGTTTTATTTTGTACTTAATTATCCTACTTTTCATGATTTCCCACATTATCCATTGTCTTTTAGAAGTAAAGGATTTGACTCACTTTACTGTTCATCTTCTTTCTCACCAGTTTATATTTTTATTATTTTCAATTTTTTACTGCTCCAAGTTTATATTCTCTTAACTATTTTCACTCTCTAATTTCTTTACCTTCTGGAATGAAGTCTTGAAATTGTATTTACCTATCTCTTTCACTCTCCATTTTGTTAGCATATTGGTGGGGTTCTACTTTGAATTTATTATTAGGAATAAATTCTTGGTACTCAAGGATGATTTTATCTAAAGAACCATCTCCTGCCTGTGAACTCCTGGATTGTCACTTAAGGGGACTTGTTTGGCAGTCTTTGGAGGAGGGAGAAGGAAGCTCAAAGATGCTATTTGGGTGGTAGTATGGATTATTAATCTTGTGACTATGCTAGAAACTCATGGTTCTTTAAACAAAAAAAAAACACCTCTATACTAAACTTTTTATATTTTTGACCTATGCCAATTTTACACTTGATTTTTAATTCTTCATTTTAAATATTATTTGCATGTAAATTCTTGTATAGTGTTTAAAATTCTCTTTCGTGAAGAACTCTAGACTGGATACTGAAACAAAACATTAAAAATATATCATTAGGACAAATCAAATCTACACTGAGCTATCACCTCACACCTGCCATAATGGCTAAAGTGAACAACACAAGAAACAACAGGAGTTGGCAAGGATGTGGAGAAAGTGGAACCCTCTTGCACTGTTAGTGGGAATGAAAACTGGTACAGCTACTCTGGAAAACAGTATGGAGGTTCCTCAGAAAATTAAAAATAGAGCTACCCTATGATTCATTAATTCCCCTACTACATATTTACCCAAAGAATACAGAAATACTACAAAGGGATACAAGCACCCTGATGTTTATAGTAGTATTTTTTACAATAGCTAAATATTGGAAACAATTCAAGTGTCCCTCGACTGACACATATATATTTCATATCACATATATAAATATTGGAATATTACTCAGCCATTAAAAATAATGAAATCTTGCCATTTGCAATGACATGGGTAGAGCTAGAGAGTATTATGCTAAGCAAAATAAGTCAGTTAGAGAAAGACAAATACCACATGATTTCACTCATATGTGGACTTAAGGAACAAAACAAACAAGGAAAGGAGAAAAAAGAGAGAGAGGCAAACCAAGAAACAGACTCTTAACTATAAAGACGAAACTGATGGTTACAAGAGGGGAAGGGGGTGGGGGAAGGATGAAATAGTTGATGAGGACTGATGAGTATAATTGTCGTGATGAGCACTGGGTATTGTATGGAAGTGCTGAATCACTATTTTGTACACCTGAAACTAGCATCACACTGTATGTTAACTAATTGGAATTTAAATAAAAACTTTAAAAAATGGTAAAAATAAAAAAATAAAAATATTAGGAAATAAAGAACAAGTACACCAAATTCTACTGCCCTCTTAAATTGGAAGGACATAAAGAAAAACTCACAATATGAAGAATAAATGTAGTCAAAAACATTATGGAAGGCACAGCAGTATCATTTCAAAATACAACACTGAAAGCCGCTCTAGACTTTAAAATGATACTTTAAAAATTCTCACAAAAAGAGAAAAAAGGAAAGGGTAGATAGACCCCATTAACAAATGCCAATTGTGATTATGTATTACATTGTTACTTTGCCTTACAATAGAAGAGTTTTTCATGGCTCTTAGAATTAGTCTGGACAGTAAGAAAACTTCAGTCTCCCCCTCCAACAGATTTCTTTCCTTGTTGGCAACTTAGAGAAAACACCAAATGGTAATGTAACAGTAGTAGAGTATTTCTATCTTAATTTTATCAGAGTGAAAGTTACCTCATGAAGTTGAAGCATTGCTGTTTATTTTAATAGGCTGTAAACATTTTTATTGTTGTTGTTGTTGTTGTTCATTTATTTCTAATAGCTCAGTTTTATTCTGAGTTGGTGCATTAAATGACTCATGCTACTTAGAGTTTCCTAATAGGAATTCAGTATGATAATTGCATTTAAACTATTACAAAATATTTGAAAGCTGTTAAAAAAAAAAACAAATTTCTAAGATGTATTTTATTATTCTGCCAGGGTAGAACCTTATATCACAGATGCCTATGATGCAGTTTGAGCTATAATATAGAAAAATTCCATACCCATAAAATAGAGGTTTCTATACGTGACAAAATTCAAATTTAATAAAGCAAGTCATTTTATCATTACTTGTTATAAACACCAAAAGCAGTGATTTAAGATATGTTTATGGTATATACTCGAATGTTTACAACTGAAAAAAAAATACACACAATTCTTTGCATAATAGTTTGCATTTACATGGTGGCTAATATAAGGAGTGCTGGGAAACACATTTGAGGAGAAAAAAATATATTCAAACTTATGTTGTTTCTAGGGACATATATCCCACAAAACAGAATACTAATAAAAAATATCAGTATAGAATATAAAATAAAGAACTATACCATCATTTTTCAGGTACTTATATAGGTTAATGCATTTGAATGAGAAAAAGAAAGTATTTTCTTTCCTGAAGAACGGAGACAAAAATGAGCTGAAATGGATTTGATATTTCCAATGTTCCTAACAATTTTGTGCATAAATAATTGGATATATTCCAGTCTCATAATAACCAAAGTTAATAAACTTTGTAAGGAAAACAGGGAATGGATTCTGAGGCTAAAATGAGCGCACAACTTTATCAAAAATCAATTATTTTATGTGGCTATAAAATTCATTGTTTTTTGTTTGAAGAACGTCAGAATACTCTGCTGCAGTCCATAATAATTCCAGTAGCATTTATCATGTGATAGTAAAGGAGAAAAATATAGAAATCTTACATTTTGAGTGTGACAGCTAAGAAAATCATCACTGAATCTGTCAAATTGGAAGCTAGTGAAAAAGATAAGGAGGCAAAAAATAAAGTCTGGGTGTTTTTCATACCTCTCATACTATCATCCACGCGTATATAATGAGAATCTCTAAAATTCAGAATGTTATTCCAATTGCTATGAGACCTTTATATAATATCAATATGTTTGAAGCATTGTGAAATCTTATAAAAATGGAGTGTATGAATGATGATAATGATTACGTTTGATGTTTATGAATTTTCACTGAGCTTCTGGGGCTGAAATATAGGACAGCTAAAACAAATGAAGAGACAGTCAAAACACATTTGCATTAGTGAGAAAAATATGCTAGTAAACAGGGTATGTTAGTTCATTTTCCCCTTTAATTGGAGTAGGTTTCTGGAAGACTATATTGTTGTTTCACAGGATTTCGTATTGCAGTATTACAACACATATTGTATTATGAAAAAAATAAAGCAAGATAAAAAATTATAACAAAAAATTTAGCTTAAAGTAAATTATATTAATGAGAAATGATTCACAAACATGATCATCATTGAACTGGAAGCAGTAGAGTATGCACATGACATCCTTGTGTGATAGAACGTATATTTTTAATACTTTTTATTTTAGAGATGAATAAAAATAAGGTACAGAAAGATTAAATGAGGTCTTGCACATTTTTATGAAAATATCAGTTTCAGGACTCAAACCTTTTCTGAAAGAATGCATTGACCTTTATGTACAAGAAAGAACACACTCAATAATGGAGGTGTCCTCTCTGTCCTCTAAAAATGCTCTACCACATCACCCCAGAAAAATCACCAAGGCCTCTGTAGTTAACTTAGCCATCTATGACAACAAAACGCAGATGCAGACGTGCATGTGCGCACATGAGCGCACACGTGCACACACACACACACACACAATTATGATTACAAAATCCTGGTGTTAAAAAAGCAAAGGAAACAGGGGGGCGGAGCAAGATGGTGGAGGAGTAGGAGACCTGATTTTGTCCCGTCTCAGGAATTCAGCTGGATAGGGATCAAACCATTCTGAACACCTATCAACTTAACAGGAGATCAAAGAAAAGAATAGCAACAACTCTCTGAACAGAAAAGCGACCACTTACTGGAAAGTAGGACGTGCGGAGAAGGGAATCCGAGGTGATATTCGGGAGGATAGATGGTGGGGGAGGGGGCCTCCAATGGCCGCTTCTGGCAAGTGATAGAGCAGCGGAGCACAAAATTGGAACTTTTAGAAGTTGGCTCCAGTGGCTAAACGGGGGTGGGGGGGTGGGGGGTGGAACCCTCGCAAGACAGTGTGGTGTCAGGACCCTCGGGGTCACAGAAAGACCGAGAATGCCTGAATGTGGCAGAGCTCCCAGGTATCAGAGCAGGGAAGCTGGCTGCAGAGACGGAGCCGAGGAGTGGGTTCTCAGCTCGGGGTTGTCATAAACCGTGAACCGCGGCACATTCAGGCCACTGGTCTTCCAGCAGGGACCCAACAAGTGGCAGATCCAGGGAGATTCCCTTTCCTCCCCCGGGGGGAGCAGCGCGGAAGCGCACCACAGGGATCTGCTGAGTTTGGAGACCCCACACCTAGTCGGGTGCCAGAGACAGAAATGCTTCGTCACAGGCCGGATGAGCATGGAGTGTGGCCGGAGACCGGGGAGATGGGAGTGATTGACTGCTTTTCTCTGGGGGCGCACTGAGGAGCAGGGCCCTGAGTTCTTGGCTCCTCCAGGGCAGAGATTGGGAGGCCACCATTTTCACTCTCGTCCTCCAAAGCTGTAGGGAAAGCTTGCAGGGAACAAAAGCTCCCGAGAGCAAACCCAAGCAGATTATTTAGCCCGGACCGGCAAGAGCGGGACAATTCCACCTCCAGCAAAGACATTTGGGAACAGGCTCCTCCCCCAGAAGATCAGCAAGAATAGCCAGCCAAGACCAAGTATCGATCAATGAGAATGGCAGAACTCCAGCACTGAGGGAACACTACACATAGAATTCATGGCTTTTTCCCCATGATTCTTTAGTCTTTTAAAGTTAATTTTTTAAACTTTTTTTTGAATTTTTCTTTTTCCCTTTTTCAACCAACATCTTATCAATCCCTTTTTTAAAATAACATTTTATTTTTCATTTTAAGAGTCATATTCTATCCCTTCATAGTAGTTACCCTTATTTTTGGCATATATATATATATAAATTGATCCCTATTTAAAATTTTGAGATAGAGTTTCTTCTAACAGATTAAACTATACCCTAAATCTCTAGTGTATGGCTTTGTTCTAGTCTCCTGCCTGATCATATTCTCTCCCCCCCTTTTCTCTTTTCTTTTTTTTTTTAAATCCTCTTCTTTCTTTTTTCAAACAACTTCTTATCTTATCAATTCCTTTATAAATTTTTTTACAATTTTCATCTTTACAGTCATATTCCATCCCTTCAATGCATCAACCCTTATTTTTGTACATATATAAGTTTTTCTTTCTTTAAAATTTGGGAGGCACTTTCTTCTAACAGACCAAAATATACCCAAAATCGAGTGTGTGGCATTGATCTATGCACCAGCCTGATCATATTCAATCATACTCTTTTTGTTTTGTTTTGTTTTGTTCTGTTTTTTTTGTTTGTTTTTATTTTTTTCTTTTTCTTTGTTTTTATTTTTTTCTTTTTCTTTGTTTTTTCTTTTTCTTTTCTCTTTCTTTCCCTTTCTTTTCCACTGGTTTCAGATCTTTTCTGATTTGTTTAGAGTATATTTTCTGGGGATGTGGTTACCCTGTTAGCATTTTGTTCTCCCATTCATCTATTCTCCTCTGGACTAAATGACAAGATGGAAAAAAATCACCTCAACAAAAAGAATAAGAGGTAGTACTGTCAGCCAGGGACCTACTCAATACGGACATTAGTACAATGATGGACCTAGAGTTCAGCATCATGATTTTAAAGATACTCGCTGGGCTTGAAAAAGGCAGGGAAGTTATTAGAGAAACCCTTTCTGGAGAAATAAAAGAACTAAAATCTAACCAAGTCGAAATCAAAAAGGCTATTAATGAGGTGCAATAAAAAATGGGGGCACTAACTGCTAGGATAAATGAGGCAGAAGAGAGAATCAGTGATATAGAAAACCAAATGATAGAAAATAAAGAAGGTGAGAAAAAGAGAGATAAACAACTGCTGGATCACGAGGGCAGATTTCGAGAGAGAAGTGTTACCATAAGACAAAACATTAGAATAATTGGGATCCTAGAAGAAGAAGAAAGAGAGAGAGGGGCAGAAGGTATACTGGGGCAAATTACAGCAGAGAACTTCCCTAATGTGGGGAAGGAAACAAGCATCAAAATCCAGGAGGCACAGAGAACACCTCTCAAAATCAATAAAAATAGGTCAACACCCCGACACCTAATAGTAAAACTTACGAGTCTCAGAGACAGAAAATCCTGAAAGCAGGTCAGGAGAAGAGATATGTAACCTACAATGGTAGAAACATTAGTTTGGCCACAGACCTATCCACAGAGACCTGGCAGGCCAGAAAGGACTGGCATGATATCTTCAGAGGACTAAACGAGAAAAATATACAGCCAAGAATACTATATCCAGCTAGGCTGTCACTGAAAAAAAGAAGGACAGATAAAAAGCTTCCAGGACAAACAAAAACTAAAGGAATTTGCAAACACGAAACCAGCCCTCCAAGAAATATTGAAAGGGGCCCTCTAAGCAAAGAGAGAGCCTAAAAGCAACATAGACCAGAAAAGAACACAGACAATATACAGTCACAGTCACCTTACAGACAATACAATGGCACCAAATTCATATCTTTCAATAGTTACCCTGAATGTATATGAGCTAAATGCCCCAATCAAAAGAAAAAGGCTATCAGATTGGATTAAAAAAAAAAAAGACCCATTGATACGCTGTCTGCAAGAGACTCATTTTAGACCCAAAGTCATCCCAGATTGAAAGTGAGGAGGTGAAAAACAATTTACCACACTAATGGACACCAAAAGAAAACTGGGGTGGCAATCCTTATATCAGACAAATTAGATTTTAAACCAAAGACTGTAATAAGAGATGAGGAAGGACACTATATCCTACTTAAAGGGTCTATCCAAAAAGAAGATCTAACAATTGTAAATATCTATTCCCGTAACATGGGAGCAGCCAGTTATATAAGGCAATTAATAACAAAAGCAAAGAAACAAATCGACAGCAATAAAATAACAGTGGGGGACTTTAACAACCCCCTCACTGAAATGGACAGATCATCTAAGCAAAAGATCATAAGGAAATAAAGACTTTAAATGACACACTGGACCAAATGGACTTCACAGACATATTCAGAACATTCCATCCCAAAGCAAGAGAATACACATTCTTCTCTAGTGCCCATGGTACATTCTCCAGAATAGATCACACCCTAGGTCACCAATCAGGTCTCAACTGGTACCAAAAGATTGGGATTATTCCCTGCATATTTTCAGACCACAATGCTTTGAAACTAGAGCTCAATCACAAGAGGAATGTCAGAAAGAACTCAAATATATGGAGGCTAAAGAGCAGCCTACTAAAGAATGAATGGGTCAACCAGGAAATTAAAGAAGAATTAAAAAAAATCATGAAAACCAATGAAAATGAAAAAACAACTGCTCAAAATCTTTGGGATGCAGCAAAGGCAGTCCTAAGAGGAAAGTATATAGCAATACAAGAAAGGTCTCAAATACACAACCTAATCCTACACTTAAAGGAGCTAGAGAGAAAACAGCAAATAAGCCTAAACCCAGCAGGAGAAGAGAAATAATAAAGATCAGAGCAGAAATCAATGAAATAGAAACCAAAGAACAGTAGAACAGATCAACGAAAATAGGAGCTGGTTCTTTGAAAGAATTAACAGGATTGATAAGCCCCTGGCCAGACCCTATCAGAAAGAAAAGAGAAATGACCCAAATCAACAAAATCATGAATGAAAGAGGAGAGATCATAACCAACACCAAAGAAATACAAACAATTATAAGAACATATTATGAGCAACTCTGTGCCAGCAAATTAGATAACCTGGAAGAAACGGATGCATTCCTAGAGATGTATCGACTACCAAAACTGAATCAGGAAGAAATAGAAAACCTGGACAGACCGATAACCACTAAGAAAATTGAAGCAGTCATCAAAAATCTCCCAACAAACAAAAGCCCAGGGCCACATGGCTTCCCAGGGGAATTCTACCAAACATTTAAAGAAGATTAATATCTATCCTTCTGAAACAGTTCCAAAAAATAAAAATGGAAGAAAAACTTCCAAATTCATTTTATGAGGCCACCATTACCTTGATCCCCAAACCAGACAAAGACCCCATCAAAAAGGAGAATTACAGACCAATATCCTTGTTGAACATGGATGCAAAAATTCTCACCAAAATACTAGCCAATAGGATCCAACAGTACATTAAAAGGATTATTCACCATGACCAAGTGGGATTTATCCCTGGCCTGCAAAGTTGGTTCAACATCCGCAAGTCAATAAACGTGATACAATACATTAACAAAAGAAAGAACAAGAATCATATGATCCTCTCAATAGATGCAGAAAAAGCATTTGACAAAGTACAGCATCCTTTCTTGATCAAAACTCTTCAGACCATAGGGATAAAGGTTACATACCTCAATATCATAAAAGCTATCTATGAAAAACCTACAGCAAATGTCATTCTCAATGGGGAAAAACAGAGAATTTTCCCCCTGAGGTCAGGAACGCAGCAGGGATGTCCACTATCACCACTGCTACTCAACATAGTATTAGAAGTCCTAGCCACAGCAACCAGACAACAAGAAGAAATAAAAGTCATCCAAATCAGCAAAGAAGAAATCAAATTCTCACTGTTTGCAGATGATATGATACTTTATGTCCAAAACCCAAAAGACTCCGCCCCAAAACTGCTAGAACTCATACAGGAATTCAGTAAAGTAGCAGGATATAAAATCAATGCACAGAATTCAGTGGCATTCTTATACACCAACAAGACAGAAGAAAGAGAAATTAAGGAGTTGATCCCATTTACAATTGCACCCCAAACCATAAGATACCTAGGAATAAATCTAACCAAAGAGGCAAAGGATCTGTACTCAGAAAACTATAAAATACGCATGAAAGAAATTGAGGAAGACACAAAGAAATGGAAAAAAGTTCCATGCTCATGGATTGGAAGAACAAATAATGGGAAGATGTCAATGCTACCTAGAGCAATCTACACATTCAATGCAATCCCCATCAAAATACCATCCACTTTTTTCAAAGAAATGAAACAAATAATGCTAAAATTTGTATGGAACCAGAAAAACCCCGAATAGCCAGAGGAATGTTGAAAAAGAAAAGCAAAGCTGGCAGCATCACATTTCTGGACTTCCAGCTCTATTACAAAGCTGTCATCATCAAGACAGTATGGTACTGGCACAAAAACAGACACATAGATCAATGGAACAGAATAGAGAGCCCAGAAATGGACCCTCAACTCTATGGTCAACTAATCTTCGACAAAGCAGGAAGAATGTCCAATGGAAAAAAGACAGTCTCTTCAACAAATGGTGTTGGGAAAATTGGACAGCCACATGCAGAAGAATGAAACTGGACCATTTCCTTACACCACACACAAAAATAGATTCCAAATGGTTGAAAGTCCTAAATGTGAGACAGGAGTCCATCAGAATCCTAAAGGAGAACACAGGCAGCAACCTCTTCGACCTCAGCCGCAGCAACTTCTTCCTAGAAACATCGCCAAAGGCAAGGGAAGCAAGGGCAAAAATGAACTATTGGGACTTCATCAAGATAAAAAGCTTTTGCACAGCAAAAGAAACAGTCCACAAAACCAAAAGACAACTGACAGAATGGGAGAAGATATTTGCAAGTGACATATCAGATAAAGGGCTAGTATCCAAAATCTATAAAGAACTTATCAAACTCAACACCCAAAGAACAAATGATCCAATCAAGAAATGGGCAGAAGACATCAACAGACATTTTTCCAAGGAAGACATCCAAATGGCCAACAGACACATGAAAAAGTGCTCAACATCGCTTGGCCTCAGGGAAATCCAAATCAAAACCTCAATGAGATACCACCTCACACCAGTCAGAATGGCTAAAATTAACAAGTCAGGAAATGACAGATGTTGGTGGGGATGTGGAGAAAGGGGAACCCTCCTCCACTGTTGGTGGGAATGCAAGCTGGTGTAACCACTCTGGAAAACAGTATGGAGGTTCCTCAAACAGTTGATAATAGAGCTACCCTAAGACCCAGCAATTGCACTACTGGTTATTTACCCCAAAAAAGCAAATGTAGGGATCCGAAGGGGTATGTGCACCCCGATGTTTATAGCAGCAATGTCCATAATAGCCAAACTATGGAAAGAGCCAAGATGTCCATTGACAGATGAATGGATAAAGAAGCTGTGGTATATATATATACAATGGAATATTGTGCAGTCATCAAAAGGAATGAGATCTTACCATTTGCAACAATGTGGATGGAACTGGAGGGTGTTATGCTGAGTGAAATAAGTCAATCAGAGAAAGACAAGTATCATATGACCTCACTGATAGGAGGAATTCTTAATCTCAGGAAACAAACTGAGGGTTGCTGGAGTGGTGGGGGGTGGGAGGGAGGGGGTGGCTGGGTGATAGACATTGGGGAGGGTATGTGCTATGGTGAGCGCTGTGAATTGTGCAAGACTGTTGAATCACAGTTCTGTACCTCTGAAACAAATAATGCAATATATGTTAAGAAAAAAAAAAGAAGATAGCAGGAGGGGAAGAATGAAGGGGAATAAATCGGAGGGGGAGATGAACCATGAGAGACTATGGACTCTGAAAAACAAACTGAGGGTTCCAGAGGGGAGGGGGGTGGGAGGATGGGTTAGCCTGGTGATGGGTATTAAAGAGGGCACGTTCTGCATGGAGCACTGGGTGTTATGCACAAACAATAAATCATGGAACCCTACATCAAAAACTAATGATCTAATGTATGGTGATTAACATCAGAATAAAAAAATTAAAAAAAAAGCAAAGGCAACAGAATTGATGGCCCAGAAATAGAAAGCAAAAAAAAAAAAAAATGTAAAACATTATGTAGGGCTCAAGTGTAATTTTTTTTTTAAAGATTTTACTTATTTGACAGAGAGAGACAAAGCAAGAGAGGGAACACAAGCAGGGAAGTGGGAGAGGGAGAAGCAGGCTTCCCGCTGAACAGGGAGCCCGATGCAGGGCTTGATCCCAGGACCTGGGATCCTGACCGGAGCTGAAGGCAGATGCTTAACGACTGAGCCACCCAGGCACCCCTCAAGTGTAATGTTGTGGCTGAATCTTAGCACGCTTTCTGGAAAGGGGAAAGAGATAACTATAACAAGTTAGGAGTGGGGTGAAATCATGAAGTATTTTCTGTACAAAGGAAAAAAAGTTTAAAATTTATCTTGTATTAATAGGTGAGCATTTTAAGGGGAGCTAGAATAGCAATTAATCCTGATACAGCCGTATGCTAGGCAGGATTTTATATTATGTTACTATAGTTGTTATAAGAAGCCTGTGATATAGGTATTATGGCTATCCCCATTTTATAGATTGAGAAGTTGAAAAATGGGAGATAAATTATTACCCAATGTCATACAGCTATAAAGGGGCAGAGCTGAGAATTGAACACAAACAGTGGGAATTTAGAGATTGTCCACCCTGCTGCTTATTCCTCAAGGCTAATTAATTACCTGTTATAGCAGACAACCAAAAGTAATGAGGACCTCATCTAAGCAGATTGAGAGGTGAAATCTATTGGGATTAGTGTCTGATTGCAGAGAGTGATGGAGAAATTTTCCAGTAAAACTTTCACTATTTGCTGATGACATGAAACTTTATATAGAAAACCTGAAAGACTACATCAAAAATTATTAGAACTGATACACAAATTCAGTAAAGCCCCAGGATACAAAATCAGTGCACAGTAATTTTTGCATGTCTATACACCAAAATGAAGCAGCAGAAAGAGAAATTAAGGAATCAGTCTCATTTCAATTGCACCAAAAACCGTAAGATACCCAGGGATAAGCCTAACCAAAGAGGTGAAATTCCTATACTCTGAAAACTATAAAACACTGATGAAAGAAATTAAAGATGACACAAAGAATTGAAAAGCATTCTATGCTCATGGTCTGGAAGAACAAATATTGTTAAAATGTTTATACTACTCAAAGCAATCTACACATTTAATGCAATCCCTATCAAAATACCAATAGCATTTATCACAGAACTAGAACAAACAATCCTAAAATTGATATGGAACCACAAAAGAACCCAAGTAGCCAAAGTATTCTTGAAAAAGAAAAGCAAAGCTGAAGGCATAACAATTCTGGAATGCAAAATATATTACATAGCTGTAGAGATCAAAACAGTACGGTACTGCATCAAAACAGACACATATATCAATGGGACAGAACAGAAAACCCTGAAATGAACCCACAGCTATACGACAAATTAATCTGCAACAAAGCAGGCAAGAATATCCAATGGGAAAAAGACAATCTCTTCAACAAATGGTATTGGGAAAAACAGGACAACAACATGCAAAGAATGAAACTGGACCACTTTCTTACACCATATACAAAAATGAATTCAAAATGAATTAAAGATCTAAATGTGAGGCAGGAAACCATTAAAAACATAGAGGAGAACACAGGCAGTAACCTCTGACACTGGTCTTGGCAACTTCTTTTTAGACAGATCTTCTGAGGCAAGGGAAACGAAAGCAAAAATAAACTATTGGGACTTCATCAAAGTAAAAAACCTTCTGCACAGTGAAGGAAACAATCAACAAAACTAAAAGGCAACCTATGGAATGGGAGAAGATATTTGCAAATAACATATCTGATAAGAGGTTAGTATCTAAAATAAATAAAGAACTTAACAAATTTCAACACCCCAAAAATGAATAATCCAGTTAAAAATGAGCAGAAGACATGAACAGATATTTCTCCAAGGAAGACATAAAATGGCCAACAGACACAGGCAAAGATGCTCAATATCACTTATCATCAGGGAAATACAAATCAAAACTACAATGAAATATCACCTCACACTGGTCAGAATGGCCAACATCAACAACACAAGAAATAACAGGGGTTGGTGAGGATGTAGAGAAAGGGGAACGCTCTTGCACTGTTGGTCGAATGCAAACTGGTGCAGCCACTGTGGAAATCAGTATGGAGGCTCCTCCAAAAATTAAAAATAGAACTACCCTAGGATCCAGCAGTTGCACTCCTAGGTATTTACCCAAAAATACAGAAATACTAATTCAAAGGGATACATACACCCCAACGTTGATAGCAGCATTATCACAATAGTCAAATTATTGAGTGATTTTGAAGTTTAGAGTTTAGATGACTTGTGGGATGACTGTGTCATTACTGAGACTGGAAGCAAAGAAAAGGAGCAAGTTCAAAATAAAACAGTTCAGTTGTTGAATTGTTGGAGGTACATGTAATTAATCCAAACAGAATAAAGCATCCTAAGATTTAAAGAGAAGCCTGGGTAGAAAAAGATACTTGAAACTCAATAGTACATAGTTAAGCGTTGGAACCAATGGTTGGAATGAGGTCACTTCAGGATGTTTGGTAAAGTGAGAAAAATAAAAGGACTGTAGTGACACCAATATTAAATGGATGAAAATGGTAGTGGAGCCATAAAGACAGGAGAGAAATGGAAGAGATTAGTGCCACTAAAGCAAACAGGTGAGAGGATTTCAAAAAATAATGGAGATAAAATGGCACCAGTAGGCAAGAAGGTATGATTTCTCCAGAATGGTTCACTAGCTACAGTGGTGTAAGGAAGTACCACACTTTTCTTCTTTCTTCCTCCACATCTTTCACACTTGTTCTTCAAGGCTCACAGAATCACACTTCTTTAAAAAGACTTTTATAATCCCCTTGTCTTTGCCCTTAAATTATAGGTTAAGCATTTTTCTCAGTATGCAACACCATGGATGTAGATTTATCACACTTACCTGTGTTCTCATCTTTGACTAATTTGACTGCCTCACTCTATATCCTCAGACAATCTGGAGAGTGGGAGCTGTACCTTTTATCTCTGAATTGTAGCACACAGCTAATCAAGTTATGGAAAGGCACTTAACACAAGTCTGCTGAATGCATTAATTGTAGGCATTTTTTTATATATGCTAAAAGGATGTTTCCAGTACATCAATAAAGTATTAGTTTACATGCTTTATTTTTGTATTGCATTATTGTTTTACCCTGACAATGGATTAAACTGATTCACGTCTCTCTCTCCCTCTCTTTGTATCTACATATATTAACAGACTTTTTTTTAACTGTTTCACGTTCACAGCAAAATTGAGCAGAAGGCACAGAGATTTCTCATATACTCCCTGCCCCCCACATATGCATAGCCTATTATCAACACCTCCCACTGGATTGGTACATTTGTTATAACTGATGAACCTATGTTGACACATCATTATCACCCTAAGTCCACTGTTTACATTAAGTTTCAATCTGAGTGCTGTGCATTCAATCGGTTTGGACAAATGTATAATAACATATATCCACCATCATCGTAATGTGTGGAGTAGTTTCACTGACCTAAAGATCCTCTGCACTCTACCTATTCATCCCTTCCTCTCCCCAACTTTTGGCAACCACTGATATTTCTACTCTTCCCATAGTTTGGCCTTTTCCAGAATGTCACATAGTTGGCATCATACAGTATGTAGCCTTTTCAGGGTGCATCCTTCACTTGGTAATGTGCATTTAAGTTTCCTCCACGTCTTTTCAAGTCTTGGTAGCTCATTTCTTCTAGTGCTGAATAACATTCCATTGTCTGCACGTGCCACAGTTTATTTATGTATTCATCTACTGAAGAACAGCACCTACTAAGGACATCTCAGTTGTTTCCAACTTCTGGCAATTATTAATAAAGCCCCTATAAAACATTCATGTGCAGGTTTTTGAGTGGACAAACATTTTTTAAACTTTGAGTAAGTACCAAGGAGCACAACTGCTGGATCAGATGCTAAGGGTATGTTTAGTTTTAGAAGATACTGACAAACTATCTTCAATAGCTGTCACTTTGCATTCCTATCAAAAATGAATCTGAGTTCCTGCTGCTCCCTATCCTCAGCAGCATTTCGTGCTGTCAGTGTTCCAGATTTTGGCCATTTTACTAGGTGCATAGTGGCATCTCATTGTTCTGATTTGCATCTCTCTGATGAACATATAATGTGAAGAATCTTTTCATAGGCTTATTTGCCATTGTAAATTTTCTTTGGTGAGGTATCTCTTAAGGTCCCTGTCCTTTTTTATAAGTGAGTTGTTTGGTTTCCTATTGTTGCATTTTAAAAGTTCTTTGTATATTTTAGATAGCAGTCCTTTATCAGATAAGCTATTTGCAAATATTCTCTCCCAGTATTTGGCTTGTCTTTTCAATCTCTTTTAAGTCTTTGGCAGAACAGGGATGTTAAATTTTTTTAAGTTTTTATTTAAGTTCTGGTTAGTTAACATACAGCATAATGCTAGTTGCAGGTGTACAATATAGTGACTCAACACTTCCATACAACACCTGGTGCTCATCACAACAAGTGCACCCCTTAATCCCCATCACCGATTTAATTCATACCTCACCCATCTCCCCTCTGGTAACCATCAGTTCGTTCTCTATAGTTAAGAGTCTGTTTCTTGGTTTGCCTCTCTCTTTTTCCTCCCCCTTTGCTCATTTGTTTTGTTTCTTAAATTCCTTATATGAGTAAAATCATATGGTATTTGTCTTTGACTGACTTATTTTGCTTAGCATAATACTCTCTAGCTCCATCCACATCATTGCAAATGGCAAGACTCCATGCTTTTTTATGGCTAAGTAATATCCCAGTGTGTATGTATTTACCACATCTTCTGGTGTAGCCACACTGGAAAACAATATGGACTTTCCTCAAAAAGTTAAAAATGAACTGTTCTATGATCCAGGAACTGCACTACTCTGTTTTTATCCAAAGAATACAGAAATACTGATTCAAAGGGATATATGCACCCCAATGTTTAGCAGCATTATCTACAATAGCCAAATTATGGGAACAGTCCAAGTGTCCATCAACTGTTGAATGGATAAGGAATGTTTAATTTCAGTGAACTCCGTCTTATCAGTTCTTTCTTTCATGGATCATGCCTTTGGTGCTCTTTATCTAAAATGTCATTTTCATTCACAAAGGTCTCCTGGATTTTCTTCTATGTTTTTTTTCTAGGAGTTTTACAGTTTTACACTTTACACTTAAGTTTGTGATTCATTTTGAGTTAATTTTGGTGAAGGGTGTAAGGTTGTGTTTTGATTCATTTTTTGACATGTGGCTATCTCATTGTTTCAACATCATTTATTGAAAAGACTATCTTTTTTGTTTGTTTGTATTGCCTCTGTTCCTTTCTCAAGCTGACTATGTTTAAGTAGGTCTATTTCTGGGCTCTCTATTCTGTTTCATTGATCTGATTCCTATTTTTTTTCTTGTCACCACTGTGACTAATGACACTGACCTGCTTATTGGAATGGGGTCAAAACCACAGTTTTATAAACAGAATGCATCAAAATATTCTGTGTCATTGTCTTTATTGTACTCTACTACCTAAGTTAAAAAATGAAAAGTAATTTATCTGTAATAAAATATGGTGAATAGGCATATTATGAAAAAATTTATATAAAGAACAGATAAAATGTGTTTATTTAGATTCACCCAAAAATTACTATTTACATAACTTTAAGGTTTAATACTGCTAATGAATGTAAGCAAAAATCCTTGATTTATTATGTATGCAAATTAGTGGGCTATACTGTGAGGTTAGATGAATTTAGCAAAACACAGAGCTAGTTGTTTTATATGCTACCATCTAAAATGGGCAGATGTGAAGTTATTCTCTAAGCATATGTTGAAGCTTAAGCCTTTTTATGCCTTAATTTCATGCTTTCCTTGATGCATAGTTTATAAAGCAAGCAATCTGGCAAACTGTAACTGTATTAAGAATTCTCAAGTAAGATAAAATCTGTACTGAGTAAAACTACATCACAAAGCCCAGAACTACATCATGGTTTATTCATGTTGAAGTTTGGATTATATTTTCCAGATGGACAATATATCTATGTCCTCTTAAAGAGTCCCTCTGTTTAAGGAGAGTTCTTCAGTGTTATTGTTCACATTCCTTTGCTTACTATACCTTTCGAATGTTAGAAAAATATATGTTCCTTCACATATTTCTGAGGGGTCACATATAACATTTATACTAACATTTTATCTAGAAAATGTTCAAACCTATCAGACCTATTCTATTAAAAAGTTAAAAGAATATTATACTCATATACCCTTCACCAGATTCAGTGTTAAAATTTTGTCCCATGTGCTTTATTGCTCTATAGCTCTCTATACAAACATGGGCTTTTATATGCCCCCCTCCCCAAATACACACATACATGCTGTTCCCTGAAACACTTGATAAGTATATTGAGGACATCATAACACCTCACTCCAAAATGCTTCAGTATGAATTTCTAAAGAATAATGACATTTTGCAATATAAACTCAATACAATTTTCATCACCTAGAAAATTAGCAATAATACCATAACATCATCTCAGTTTATATTCATATTTCCCTAATTGCCCTAAATATCTTTTATTCTTTTATTATTTTTTAATCTGGGATCTAATCAAGTTCACAGTTTGCATTTGTTTGTTGTATCTGTTTGAACACCTTTAACCTAGAGCCACTTTACATCCTCCAAACTTCCTTACTTTTTCTTCCATGACATAACTTTGTTGCAACAACCAGGATAATTCTACATAGCAAATCTCACATTATGATTTTGATTGCTTTCTTATAGTGTTGTCTAAGTTGTCTTGTTTGTGTAGCTTTTGTATTGCTAGTAATTGGAAATTTACATCTGAAAGTTAAACATTTGTGGCAAGCTTAGGTGATGCTTTCCCTGGATCAGATGCCACAATATGTCAAGTTGTCTTTCCTTTGTTTCTGCTTAGGGGGTGATTACCAGATACCTCCATTATAGAAGTCTTATTTTTCTTTTGTAATTAGCCTCCTCAGACATTTTATTTTGATGTCAAAAATGTTTCTCCTAAGATCAATTTGTTGCCAAGGGGATATGACCTAGCATTTTAATATTGTTGATATGCTTCCTAATGTTTAATTTTATGTGTCAACATGACTGGCCAGAGAGTGCCAAGAGTAAACATTATTTCTGAGTGTCTGTGAGGGTGTTTCTGGATGAGATTAGCATTTGAACTGGTAGACTCTGGAAGATGGGTTGCATCACTCTCCCCCACCAGCAATGTGGGTGGGCATCATCTAATCAGATGAGAGTTTGAATGGAATAATGGCAGAGGAAGGAAGAATTTGTCCCTTTTTCCTGTGTCACTCCTGAGCTGGGACATTTCCTCTCAACTTTTCCTGCCTTTAGACAGGTATTTACACCACTGACTCCTCTGGTTCTCAGGTCTTTGGACTTGGACCAGTTTTCCTGGGTCTCCAGTGAGCAAACGGAGATCGTGAGACTTCTCAGCTTCCACACTCACATGAGCCAGTTCCTCATAACAAATGTATATATATATAATTGATCCTGTGTCTCTGGAGAACCTTGACTAATACAGGCTTTAAATATATATTTTTTCAAAACCTTGTACCAGCAACTTTAGCTCATTTAATGTATGGAAAATATCTCTTATTAAACTGAATTGGCAAATGACCCAGCTAAATGAGACTTAATTTTAATTATAGAAGTCTGACAATTTTGTAATGTGAAGAAATGTGGTTATTTAAATTCTTGTGATAACCACATTGCTTCTGAATTCATAGACAGGGATATGAAAAGTGAGGAAAGGAGTAGAGAGAGAGAGAGAGAAACAGGGAGGCTTGCCATGAATTTTTCACCAAGAGGAGATAAAGAGTGCCTTTGTCTTTTTTCTTACAGAAGTCCTCTTTTCTTTCCTTTTCAGGGGATCTTCCTTGACAAAAATGTATTCTACAATTGTCTCTTTATGTAGTATCCAGAAATTTTTAGCACCCAATGACCCCCTGCAAGATTTGGAAAGGATTTTCCCAATCCTTCCTTCCTTCCTTCTTTCCTTCCGTTCTTTCTTCTTTCTTTTTTCTTTTTCTTTCTTTCTTTTTCTTTCTTTCTTTCTTTCTTTCTTTCTTTCTTTCTTTCTTTCTTTCTTTCTTTTTTTTTTTTTTTTCTTTCTTTCTTTCTCTTTCTTTCTCTCTTTTTCTTCAACTTAGGCGAATGATAATTATGAAAGGGAGTTAGGAAGAAGAATTTGCACAGCACAGATGCATTTACATGGATCAAATTTAGGAAGGGGTATTTATGAAAGATGAGGATATGCAAATTGATTTCCTTAACTACAGGCCAATCCTTGTAGCTCCTAACAGTACATATATATATACTCCAGTGTTGAAACCTCAAAGGATAATCACAGGGATGGTAATAGGTAATAGTTTATGAGTTCCTAACATGGGCCAGGCTCCTTAGATATTTTATTTATAAGCTTCACAAGAGTCCCATGAAGAAAGTATTATATTTCTAATATGGAATCTGAGATTTGGGTACACATGAATTTCATGTGACCCTGCAGGAATTTAACCAGGTCAGGAGACTACAAAACCTCTATATTTCCATTATTCAAAGTTGCTGCCCCCATGTAAACCATAGTCAAGGCCATTTGATTAATTTTCCTAAATGAGGCCCAGAATTTTATACAATTGTAAACAAGGGGTTTTCAAGGATATTTTAAAGTTAATCTGTGAGTACGATGTGCTAATGAAAATCAAGGCCATTATTTAAATAAGTATAGATTGTGTCTCTAAGTGGTTATCTTCTTTAGTTGATTGTGAGGTGGGATTATTTTATGAGTCAATATAGGTGCTCAGGTTGATACTTCATTTCTTTATTTATCCTTAAGAATGTTGGTACATGCTATGTAATGGGGTTTATTTAGTGTTCTGTTCCTTATTTATGATCTTACTACTGAACAGAGCATCTGGTCAAGAACATGCATGAAATATTTAAGTAGTAGGTTCTGGGGTAAATGATTATATAACTTGAAAAAAATTGCCCATTCTAAAGCCAGGACATCCAACTCTAGTATATGTAAAAATTAAGAAAAGTTAAATAGGAAAGATGCAATTTGAGTTCAGAACATAACCCTTATTTGTAAACATGTGACATGTCTAAATTAATTTTATGATTTTTTTTCACTTTTTCCAATTGAAAGCATTTTGGGGTCTCAAGTTGCCTTACATATGTGAACTTACTCTGATCATCTTTATGCTAGACCTACACTGCTTAGTCTGCTAAAATAATAGAGACAGAACACTCTCAGTGGAAGCTCTAAAGCTAATAAAGCACTGGTCTCAAAAGCACTGACTCAGGTGAAACATTTTGAGGGTTCAGGAAAGGCAGAGCAGGCCCTGTCTCCTCACATCAGCCTTCCTCCTGAGGTCATGCAAAATGCCCTGCTCACTGCAGGAACACCCTGAAGTTAAAGGCAAAGAGGAAATCCTTTTGGCTGCTAGGCTTTTTTTATGTTAAAATAGCTCTTTTGTTAAAACATAACAGAATCAGTAATAAATAATCTAGATTAATGAATATTTGATAGCACCAAAGGAAGTTACACATAAAAATTTAAAATAGTCACAAATACTGTTTTTTTCAACATGTTATAAGAGAGATATGTATAACTGAAACTAAAAACAAAAAAGGCCTTGGCTGATATGAAATTGATAGATTTGTGTGTTTGGTTCTTAAGACATAAACTTCTGAACAGCGAAACAGTACTATGCAGAGTTCAATTAGAGAAGATAAGACATTTTTCAGAAATTCAGTTTTAAGGGATCAGAAATACATGGGGTGTGTTTGTGAGAGAGGGAGAGAGACAGAGAGAGAGAGAGAGAGAGAGAGAGAAAGGAGACAACATTTGATTGTACCTTGAAGAAATAATTATTCAAAAGGGAGAAGCAAAGTATAAAATAAAAAAAAGGTATGGAGGAATAGGAATGTAGAGTTGTTAGAAAATTATGTAATTGGACTAGACTTCTATGATTTATCAATGTTCCAAAATATGCAATCCCCTTCAATTTTATGCTCAAAAGAATTCTCAGTAACAATCCTAAATTACTGAGTTTGTGCCATTGGTTATGCATGTATCAGGTACCCCATAATGTGAATAAAGTTGGCCGTTTAGAGTAATTGTAATGAAGAAATATTCTCAAACACAAGAGTGACTTTGAAAGAGAAAAATGAAGAGAACCACACAGTATAGGATGTTTATATTTAAAAAGACTATTGTAGCATTTTTGACTGTTTTTAAAAATGTAACACTTTTAAAAGGTAGAAAATTAGCATTTCTTCTCATTCACAAACTTTATATTCCTGAATGCTGATCTGGAGACAGAAACAAAGTAAGAAAGCACAGATCTACAATGACTGCTTTGGTACAAAACAATGCCTAAGGAGAATGATAGGAGCCTAAATCCCTTTTAGAATCAAAGTAAATGCTGCTCTTTTCCCTTCTCTTTTGGCTCCCAACGAAGCCCACGTTTCTTCAGGACAGAACTTTGCCATCACAAAACCAAGACAAGATATGAATACAAATATAAGTTCTCTGCTGTAGCAGTCCGATGTGATCACATTTCTTAGAGCAGGAAGGGCAAAAACTATACCAAAAAGCAATATTGCAATTCCACCATGACAGTTCCTGCCCTCTCAAATGTCCTTGAATGTCACCTAATAGGGGACACTTTCAAAGCACACAGTATAAAAAGTTTCTCTATCCCTGCAAGAGCGGACTAAAGATAACCCTAAATATTTGGAATTGGCTTCAGAGTCAAATGGTGGACCGTGAGGAATCTGTTTTCAGAGAGCAGTTAGGAATCTGTTTCAGAGAATAAAGTGCCCATACTGGCAAAGTATTTAGTAAACCTACAGTATAGAATATATGAGAAGCAGAACATATACATAATGAAGTTATGGCTCTGGCTGAAGAAATTCCTAGAAGAGAATGATAAAAACAAATTGTTTATGAACTGCATTGGATAAGGTACTACAGGGAGTAGATGAGGTCAGAGAGAAAAGTGCCTACAAAATATATATTTTTCTCTTTCCCTTAGGCATGGTCTAAGACACTGCAAAAGAATAAATGAGATCTAACATAATGGTTCCCAAATATCAGCTGTGCACAGGTTGCCATCCACTTCACTCTTTGCCAGTTGATGTTGGATGATCGATCAAGATCCTGAGCTAGGTATGAGCTGGCTGCTCTGAATACCAATTTACTTAATCACTGTCCATTTTTTTTTTTTTTTTTTTGCCAGAAAGAAAGGCAGAAAGGGTGATTAGATTGGAAGCTGTAGTGTCCTCAGCTGTGTTGGAGTGATGGCATACTACCCTATAGTGAATGAAAAATAAAAAAATAATAAATAATTCCAAACCATCTAGAATGGGTTAATAAAGTTTAAACATGATAATAAGAAGAAGGAAAAGGATAAGTGAAACAAAGAGTCAAAAGTATGACCGGATTTCAAAGGACAGAAAGATAGAGCCTAGAGAAGAAGGAAGACAAGATTTAGAATATGAAAGAGCAGGGCTTGATACCTGACTATACCAGTCACACGTTATGTAGACTTGGGCAGACCACTTTAACTGTGTGAATTTCAGGATCACAGTCAGTAAAATATGGGTATTATGCTTCCCTTAAAGGTTTATTGTAGACATTTAAAAATATACCAATAAGCTTAATGCTAAGCATAGGATCTAGCACACTAATACTGCTATGATTATGGAATGACCGAGTGCAATAGGAAGGTAAGAAATGGCTCGAAGGGAGAAAGTCATAATTGCTCTGATGACTTTTGAAATGCATCCCATTCCCAAAGCCTCAAAACTTGGGTAGCACAGGTAGTTCTTTCACTGCCAGAGGAGAGAAGATTTGAAAACAGTGTGCTTAAATATCAACCAGGAGATCCTAGTAATAAATTACATCTTGTTTCAGGGAAAAACTTGGTAGAAAATACAATGACAGGGCAACTGGAGGAAATGAGTATAGTGCATACCAATTTCATAAAAATGGAACAAGTATAATGTTTTACAATGAATGTTTGTATGTTTCTCTGCCAAACAAGCTTGTATTTTATTCTCAAATATTACTTTGGTGCAAAAAAGAAAAATCTTAAAGCTCCATGACCATTAAGTACTTGAATGTGTTCATTTTAAAAATGCATAGTTTCCAAAAGTTCTTCAAAAGATTAAGTGGGTTTTGAAATAATTCTTAAGTATTATTTTTATGCATTTAGATATGCATCAAATGTGTGTATGAAAAAATATTTATCTATGTTGATTTGAACTCTACTCAAACTAATAACTAAAATATATGGCTTTTTAAATATAATGATAAAAATTTTAGATTTTTTCAGATAACTAGCATTCTTTTTTATGATCATTAAATACCATAATAGTTTTCAATTTCCTTAAATGTCATTTGAAGCTCTTCATTTTGGGGCATAGATACTACCTTTGGAATTCAGTGAGGTTGCTTTCTATTAGTATTTCATCTGAATCTACAAATATAATTTTGTAAGCTGGTATGTATTAAAATGTGCACTTAGCTATATTTTAATTACCTTTATTTTTCCTCAAATATTTTCCTTCTGAACTGCTTGTTTTTCTTTTTGGTATTCCTTGAGTAGCTTTGTGTTTCATCAACATGTGTTGGAAGAAAAAATTTTACTTTCTTTAGCTAAGTAAAGTGATGAGGGGAAAGCCTGGTTTGTCGTTTTCTCTCAACCACACTTAAGCCCCATAATCAGGGCTGCTCTTAAGCCTCTAATAAATGTTGCTTGATGAAAATCCAACCACTAAGCCCTAAAGAAGACTAAACAAATGCCTTAGATATACTCTCCCCTTACTCAGATACGACCTACAACTGAGCACTTCCCTAAAACAGAGACAAAAGTAACAGTGCTTCAGTTATTTAAATATTAAGAATCACTTCAAGTGATCTAATACATGCAGCCTTGTTTAAAAAAAAATCTTTCCAGAACTTACATATCATTAATTTTTAAATCATACACACTATTATTGTTCTGTTCTAAAAGTCTGTGATTCTATACAGATTCTAAATGAATTGTTGCTGCTATCTTATTAAATGTTTGAATAAATGCTTTACTACAAAATCTTTCATATATAAGAGACTAAAGAATTTTGAATACAGAAAATGATTGTCTACCAACTTTGATTAAAGAAACCAAACTCTCTTCTCCATGCTGAAATGGATTCTTCAAGTCAGAAGAGTCAGAAAGAAAGAAGAATATGAACCTGGGATCTCCCTCTGTCTGCTGAGCAGGGTCTCAGCAGTTAGTATGATATGGGCTTGCCTTAAGTTTGTGGAACAGTTGTCGTGACAACTGCATTTCTATGCATCACTGCTTGTATGGGATCAGCAGAAGGACTGAGAAAAAAAGTTCCGAGTTAGAAACAGAAAACATTGGAAAGTAAAATTTTGCCGTCATTTTGTCCAGAAAAAAAATGTATGGGCGTATATATGTGTCTTTGTGTGTGTATCTGTTTGCGTATGTGTGTCTGTGTTTTGGGGAGAAGTCAACTAGCATCCATTTAGGAAATTATAAGCCATTATTTTTTTTTTCTTGAGACACATATATGTATTTGAATTTCATTAAGCAACTATATACAGTTTAGAATAAGATCAATATATTTCACACCTTAATTGACTTAAGAAATTGAACCAGATTATAAAAATAGCCAAAAACTTAAATATGCTGCTAACCTTTCTATGTATATTTTAAAATAAATGTTACAATAAAGTCATGGAATTATAACGAAGGGGTTTGTCCTTCATAAAATCCTTTAAATCAAGTGTTGTGGGGCGCCTGGGTGGCTCAGTTGGTTGACTGCCCTCGGCTCAGGTCACGATCCTGGAGTCCCGGGATCGAGTCCCACATCGGGCTCCCTGTTCCGCAGGGAGTCTGCTTCTCCCTCTGACCCTCTTCCCTCTCGTGTTCTCTTTCTCTCATTCTCTCTCTCTCAAATAAATAAATAAAAATCTTAAAAAAAAATCAAGTGTTGTGTATAGTTATAAATACTAATATTTAATGGTATTTAAAGAGTAATGAAGCATACTCCTTAAAATGGCATAGTGACTAAATGAAATAACGTTTGTTGGTTAATTTAAGTTAACATTACTCATTAAATAAAAAAATTAAAAATCACTTTTATCAATAACTCTTCAAAGAAAATCAGTCTTGGGAAATATTAAGGGAAGAGTCTTCTGTTTACTAGCAGAGAAGTTTTAGAGACCACGGAGAACCACTGTTTCACTCTAAAACAGGTGGGAGATTTAGAAATTAGGGAAAAGAATCTGGTAGAGTTTGGGGAAAATAGAAAGCAGGAGCATGTGAGCCTGAGTTTGATGAGGGAAGGGCAAAATCTTTAATGTTAAATCTTCATTTTGGGGGAATCATGTGAGGTGATGAGGACTTAATCAGGCCTGATATGGAATTAAGTGTGGGATAATGCTAAAGGAATGGATGTGTCTAATATATTAATTAGGAGCATTTTTAGTCTATAGATAGCAATACAGAAGAAATTAGGTCAAAAGGAAAAATTGAGAGGGACACCTAGGTGGATCAGGTAAAGCATCTGACTTTGGCTCAGGTCATTATCTAGGGGTCCTGGGATTGAGTGCTGCATGAGGCTCCCTGCTCAGCAGCAAGTCTCCTTCTCCCTCTCTCTTTCCCTCTGCCCCTCCCACCCACTTGTGCATGCGCACTCTCTCCCTCTCTCTCGAATAAATAAATAAAATCTGAAAAAAATAAAGACTGAGGACGTATTTAATTTTATAATGCAATTGCTTTAGCAACTATGCAACAGAATATCATTTACGAATGCTTCAAAACCAATGTTTCAATGATGAAGATAAATGTATTGAATAATTCCAATGACTACAAAGGATCTTACATTTGGAAATAATAGTTATGCCTTTAAATTAGTTACAGTGGTTATGTATTTTGTTTTCATAATTTTATTTTATCTGAGAATAATGTACTGAACTAACTAAATAACAGTTTTATAAAGGTGGATATAGGAATTTTATGAAGCTGGTTTTGTCATTTTTCTTGAAAGATAGTGTCACTGGATATATCCTAGACTTATTTAACTTTTATCGTATAAGCATCTTGAAGACACAGTTACAGTTGTTTTGTATTGCTATTGCTGCTGAGAATTTAGAATCAGTGTTGCAATTCTGCTGGGCAAATTTGGTTGAGTTTAGGGTCTTTGTTCTGCCATAAAACTACACTTTGTTTCAACATGGGTTTCTTATTATTTATACTCCCTGTAATTTTTTGTCTAAAATCTAAGAATATGCCTTTTATTATTCCTAAATAATTCTCTGCCTTCATATCTTTGTATCACTTCCTTATTTTCATTCTGGTATTCCAATTAGGTATGTTAGAACTCCCTCAGGGGGAAAAAAAAAGAACTTCTCCCTCTATCCTCAGCATTTCTTAGCTTTTCTTTAGCATTTATTATCTTTCTCTGTCTTCCTAAGCTCTGTTCCATGTACTAGGTCCATAACTATTTCCAGTGAATAAATTTTCCCTCCAGTACTAAATTCTATTTAACAAATTAATTGGGTTTCTTAAATTCAATTAGTATTTTTTCACTTCTTAAAATTCTGTTTTTTTTTGTCAATATGTTTGATCTTTGTTTTTTTGATGGACTCTTACTTCATTATATTTGTAATTCCTTTTTATTTCTATAGATATTTTGAATGTACATTTTATACATTTCATCTGATCATTTCAATAAATCTTATCTGTGAGTTTAATTTTACTCTACCTTTATTTTATTACAGAAAGCTACCTTGTGCTACCTATTTCTTGTCATATCTTTCTCTATTCTCTCCACTATACCCCTGACAAACACTAATCTGATTTCCATCTTTATAATTACGCCATTTTGAGAACATTATATAAATTTAATCATGCAGTAATTAAAAGTTGTTATTATTTTTCTCATTATTGTGCTTCAGACATATTGTGTGTCTATCAACAGTTTCTTCCTTTTAACTGCTGAGTAGTATTTTATGGTATGGATATTCCACGGTTTGTGTAACCATTCATCTGTTGAAAAATATCTGGACTCTTTTCTGTTTTGGGTCATAATGCTGCTATGAAATATCATGTACAGATTTTTGTGCAGAAATAGGTTTTCATTTTTTTCTTCAGTAAATGCCCAAGAGTATAATTTCTGGGTCATATTCAATGTGCATGTGTGTTTTAAGAAACTGCTAAATTATTTTCCACAATGGTTGTACTATTTTACATTCCTAGCAACAATAATAAGAGACATCCAGTTTCTCTACATCCTTACTAGTGTTTGACACTACCATTTTTTTTTATATTGGTTGTTTTAATAGAAACGTATCTCATACCTCTTCATAGTCTTAATTTCGATTTCCTTAATTAGTAGTGACATTGAACATCTTTTCACTTGACTGCCATTTATATACCTGGTTCTTATGTTAAATATTACTTCACGTTCTTTGCATATTTTCTAGTTGGATTGTTTGAGGGTTTTTTTGTGATTGAGTTTTAAGAGTTGTTTGTATATTCTAGATATTTGTCTTTTGGCAGATATGTGGTTGGCAAAGATTTTATTCCGTATTTAGCTCATTTTATTTGTAATTTTTTAAACAGGGTCTTTCAAAGAGTAAAAGTTTTTAATTGCTATTTTATTTATGTATTATATTTTTCTCTCTGGTTTTCATTTCTCTGTTTTTTCTTACTGTTTTCCTTAGGTTTCTTGAACATTTTTTAAATCGCAATTTGATTTATCTTTAGTATCTTTTAGTGTATCTTTTTGTATAACTTCTTTTAGTGGTTTCTGTAAGTTTCCATGATATATAAATAACAACAAATTTTATATGTGTCAACATTTTGCCAGTTGGGTTAAAGTGTCAAACCCTTACCTCCCCCATACTCCTTTGCCTTCCTCTATTTATCTACACACATTTGTAAACACATTAGACAGTGTTATAATTTCTGCTTTAACCACCAGATATAATTAAGAAAACTCAAAAAGCAATGTATGTTGTATTTACCAATAATTGTAATCTTTTCTTTCTTCTGATTTTTAAAAATTTCTTTTATTATTTCTTTGATATTTAAAGAAACTCATTCGTCACTTTTTTAGAGTAGGTGTACTGGTGACAATTCATTTGCCTTCCTTCATCTGAGAATGTCTCGGTTTCCCCTTCATGTCTGAAAGATATTTTCCTTCAACATAGAATTCTATGTTGACAGCTCTTTTCTTTTAGGACTTGAAAACCATTGTGCCACTTTCTTCTGACCTCTATGACTTCCGATGAGAAATTCACTGTCATCCGAATTGTTTTTTCCTTATAGGCAATGCTTTGTTTCTTTCAAGAATTTGTATTTGTCTTTAGTTTTCAAAAGTTTCATTATGATGTGTCATGATGTGGATTGTTTTGGGTTTATTCTGTTTTGAATTCATTCACCTTCTCGAATCTGTAGATTTATGCTTGGTATTGTCATTTCTTATTTTATTTTGTGTGTCAAATTTAGGGAGATTTTAGTCATTACACACATGAATAATTTTTAAGTGTCATCTTCTTTTCCTTCCCTTATGGAACTCAAATGACACAAAGGTTTGATATTTTATAGTAGTTCACAGGTCGCTGAGGCTATGTTCATTTTCTTCCCCAATCTATTTTCTGTTGTTGAGATTAGGCCATTTCTACTGATCTATCAAGTTAAAGAATTCATTTTTCTGACTTCTGTTTTAGAACCAATCTTTTGAGTTTCATTTTCATTGTTGTATGTTTTTTTTTTTGTTCTGTAATTTTCATTTGATTCTTCATAATATTTTCTGTGCGTTTTTCTGAAACTATCAATTTTCATTTGTATCAAGTATGTTTATGGTACTACTTAAAACATTTCTATGTTGGCTGCCTTAAATCCTAGTGAGAAAATTTAACACCTGTGCTATCTCAGTGTTGGCTTATGTTGTCTTGCTTCACTGTTTGAGATCCTCCTGATTATCAGTATAATGAGTGGTTGCTAACTGTAACTGGACATTTTGGATTTTATATTATAATACTCTGGATCTTATTTAAATCTTGTGCTTTATCAAGTCTTCTCTGACTCTGCTCTGCTGGGTGAAGGGGGGGCACCGCCTCAGTATTTCCATACTGAGATTTAAGTCTAAGTTCTCCTGTCTGTGCACAGGGTGATGGAAAAGTAGGGAGAGTGAGGTGTTCTTTTTCACTTTGGGATAGAGGTAAAGTGAGAGGTTGGGTTCTCCATTGGGTCTCTGTGCTACCACTCTGACTAGAATTGGTAGGAACAAGTTATTATTGCTTCCCACACAGTTTCTACTGGCACCATAGAGCAGTGGCCTTATTAATAATGAGGAATGAGTACTATTTGCTAGTACTTCTCTGACCCCATCCTAACAGGGAGGGGAAGAAGTATCTTAATACCTCTCAGTGAGGCTAGAAATCCAGACTCCCCATATGGTCTTCACTGATAGGGTAAAGGAGAGACATTGGGAAGGGGGTCTTGTTATTGGCATGTGAGGGTGAAACACCAGACATCCTACTTAGTTTTCTCTGAGGCTGTGACAATGGGACCTCCTTAACTCCTGGCAAGGGTGGATACCTAGGTTCCTCAGTCAGCATTTGCTGATGGGGAGAGGATGAAGCTGTAGATTTTTCCTCATGTCTCTGGCTGACGTAGATAGTTTATTACCTAAAATTTTTCTGTCTAAAACTTCGTGTTGCTAGGCTGCTCATTCCTAGTATTTGGCTAGAGACAGTAGATTTTTGGGGGACTTTTTTCTCTGCCTTTTTGTATTTCCAGGTTACTGACTTCTCCATTATTCAATCTGGGCTATATAAGGCAAGAATAAAAACTGGAGAATTCACCACTGTGTCATTTCTTGGGTCCCCGGCTACCTAACCAGTTTGCCTTCTTTTTACATTCTATCTTCTTATGTGTTATTTACTGATTTATATAATTATTCAAATATATCTCTACTATATATCTATATATTTGTGTGTGTGTGTGTTACTTATATATGTGTGTGTTATTCATATATATGCATGTGTGAGTTATATATGTGTGTGTGTGATATGTGTATTATTTACTTATATATATTTTTATATCCATATATATTTTACATGCATACATATATACATATATATGTGAATATATATGTGTGAGTGCATGTGTATGTGTGTGTGTGTGTGTGTGTGTGTGTGTGTGTGTGTGTGAGGTGGTTTTAGTTTACTTATCAAAAGGAATAGGAAAGAGTCCATCTATTCCATCTTCCCAGAAACAATTCTGTCAGTTTTTAAATAGCATAGAGGAATCACAGAACTGAATTGGACTCCTGGGCTCTATTTCCAGTTTTGATTATGACTCACTGAGTAACCTTGGGAAAGTCATTTAACCTTCTGTGACCAAGTTTTGTTGGTGTAAAAAGGAAATAGTAACACTTAACTCTCATGGGTGTTATGTACAGTAATTCATATTTGAAGTCATTTTGAGGGTCTTTACACACACACACACAGCACAAATTGCTATTTGAACTGTAATACCGAAGTCAACACGCAACTCAAATGCAGACTTGATTCATACAGCCATCATCCAAAAGGCTGTGAGTTCTTTCTCTAAGGCGATCTTTCCAAGGGAAAAATAGTATTACTTTCTAAAATTATTATGTCAAACATATTTCAATCAGGAGCAAATGAACTTATGATAAATCCAATAAATCAAGCACACAAATGGCCTTTTCTGCTTTATCTTGATCTTTAGAGCTTCAGTTTTTGTTAGCACAATTCCTCAATTGCAAGCATTATCCTAACTAGAAAACATATTCTAAAAATATTTTTCCTATTGTGTTCTAAAAACAAAACCATTATTAACTCGTCACACATTTATGAAAAACTTACCATCTGTTAGATAAATTGCAAAAAGTGGGAGATACAGGGATAAGTGTCTTACAGTTGGCAAGCAACAGAATGGGGAAAGAGCTAATAAATAAATATTACAATTTGAACTCCATTAAAAAACCACAAAAAACAAAACACAACAAATTCCCTTCTGACATCTAAAGTTGAGGGCAACTTATATGTTTAAATGTTTAAAACATTGCTGGGCTTAGTCTTATAATTGCATATCTAACATAAAGGAAAAAATATGTATGTATATATATATATATATATTTTTTTTTTTTTTCTAAATGACTAACAGGCATCACCATAACATGCATCTCCTTAACTGGCAAAATCAAATTAGTTCTTTCCAAGTCAGGGGACGCCGCCCTAACTCCACTCATTCATAAGGACAAGAGCTAATGTTTAGTTTCCAGATTAGCAGAGAGACTTTCCTCTCCCAATTTTGTCAAAACTTTGAATCACATTTAAACACTATGCCTGAAAACTCTCTCATCCCAGTAAAGCTACCTTTCATTCAATCAAATCCTCAACTGACCTTTTTAAGGAAACACATTTTAGTTAAGCTGTTCTTTTCTATTTTCTTTTTCTCTTCCTTTCTCTAAAATGAAAGGAGGGCATAATGTTGAATCTCTTTTTAGTAACAGGGCAAACTCACTATAGAAAGAAGATTCAATTTGGCCAAGAAGCCAGCAGAGTGAAACATTCTACAAAGAGGATAGAGCTGGTAAAAAGACATGCAAATAATTGAGAACATTTTGTGTGTTTGTCACTGGGGCTTGTGTGTGAGATAAAAGGTCACAAAGAGTAAGATGGTAAGTACTGTCAGGAGGAACACAGTGGCCGACTTCGTGAGCGAATTTTACATTAATGATCACATTTATTTCCCACAAAGTCTCTGGAAAGTACGGATAATTGTCCCCATCTTACAAATGAAAAGCATTCTGCTCAGAGAAAATAACACAGTAAGATCCCATAAGCACAGTGGGATAGATCCTAGCCTCGCACCTAGCTACCTCTGACTTCACAGCCCGTGTGTTTATGGATTACCACACCAAACACTAGAGCTGCAATTCTGGACTCTCCCCTTCTCATCCAAAGCATTAGGGCAACTGTTTTAGATCTTCACTTCATAGTTTCAAACTTAGGGCACATTGACTGTTTTGAATAAACTCTTTCACCAATATTTATCCTGCATTAGAGACTATGAATAGTGCAGTCAATAAGATGCTTATTCCCTTGTGAAGCCTGCAACTGAGCCTTACTCACACATCCTAACACATACACAATAGTACTCATGTGGACCAGTGCAAATTACAGGAGTAGATGAGTCTGTAATGTTTATGCAACACTAATTTTTTTTTTCACAAAACACAATGTCATAGATATAATACATAAGAAAAAATGTAAAAACTTAGCTTGGCCAGTTTGATTTTAAAAGATAAAAACAAGATCACAAACTTTTGGTTAATTTTAGGAAAGAGATTATATTTGGATTTAAAAATTAGTTCATTGTGCAAAAATATCCATATTACCCCAATTAGCTTAAAAAGGAAATTAGTTTATTGATATACATAAAAATCATATAGGAACAATTTGGCCCTGTATAGTAAATTTTATGAAGGCCGTGTTCTTTAGAGACACATTACTTCATCCATTCACTATTTCTCAATAGTAATATAGGGAATTCATTCATTAAGCATAAAACTCAGATCTTATTGAAAAGGAAGATTCTTCTAACCTCTGAGCAGTAGTATGCATGTCACATTTTAGGGATTTCCCTTGAGGGAAACAAATTCTGAACACACTACTTTAAAAATATAGCTAAACATATGAATTGAAACATTGTATTACAAACAAAATTAAATTCTTAACTTCAAAATGTAACTTCCTTCCTCCCAGGGATCTTTGTAACTATATCCTATTTCTCTGGCTGCTTCTAGATTTCCAGGCATAAACAGAACAATATTCAAAGGTAGCATAGATGAAGTACCTCGTTTAAAGCCAGAGGCCAGCTTTGGTGCTTTCAGTGGTCAGATTTAAAACCTTGGATGTGGCTCTTTGTATCTCTGGACCTTCCTTAGTTCCCTCATATCATAATGGAAGTGTTCAAATAAATTATTGATGAGATCACTTCAAAGTCTGACACAACAAGATTCCATTTCATTTTGGGGGGACACTTCAGCTCTTTATCACTGGCATACATCACCCCACAACTCGGCATGCTATCTCAAGGAAAATCTTAGAAAAAGAAACATGATACTACTGTACAAATTATGTTTTTCAAGTACCTAACACGAATATATGCTCCCTAGAGTTTCAGTAAGCCAGATTGGCCTGATAAGAAATGGACATTCTGAGAACTCAGTACTTGATGTTGAGTGATTGTCCACTTATCAAAAATGTTGATGATACTTAGAATGTACAACTACCTAAATTCTGTGTACATTTCAGAATACAATGTAAGACTCAGTTTTAGTTTTGTGATTATCTCTAGCTTTATCTTCAAGCATATTTGAAGAAAAGACAGATTGGTCCAATCGTAGTTTTTGGTAAGCCAGGAGGTTATTAAATAACTGCATATTTTTACATCAGCTTTATCTGGCAAGGCAGAATACTAGAAAGATTTTGAAATCTAAGGATAATCCCTAAAAAGGGGCAAATACAGGAAAAGTTAAGCCAGGTATAATGGTAAGGCTACAAGAATCATTTTATCCACTTCTATTTTGCTTTAATCTGGTCTCCATTATTGGTGTAAGTATACTTCCTCTTAAAGAGAAATTCATTTGTTACAGTTCCGATATGTAAATTGGATGCAATATCTTTAGTACTGATACTACATGTTTCATTAGCAATTTATAGTTTAGAAAGTACTTTCTTATTCATTACTTAACTTTATATTTCGTGAGACATTGTTTTTTATCCAGAAGGGATATATTACACCCCATCTTAACGATATGGAAAATCGAGGCCAAGCAGGTTTAGAAGAGTGTTCATGGAGCTACCATGTGACAATTGAACCCAAATTTTAAATTTCTTTTTGTCTCTAAATCCAATACTTTTATTTCCTTTTGTGTCTAAATATAAGTTGAAGAAATATCATTAGTTCTTGATAAAGTACATTTTTCCTTTTTAAAATTCTCTACTTAACATTTTAAATACTTCATCCAATTTCAGATTTCAGAATTCCAGCAATCACTACTTGACCTTGGTCTGAATTACTAATAAAAACATCAATGAACTCCTAAATCAGCACACAGATGAACTATGGCTATTTAGTTTGTGCTCCCACCATCTGCAGAGAGTGTAATCACCATTGCCATAAACATCAGCATGTATAATTTATGGCATGGCAATGACACCACACAAAGCTCTGTAAACTTTTCATAGTTTATTTGTACAGGATTTTATGATTTACAGTGTGCTTTTAAATACAGTACAATGATCCCATTTTAACTTCATAACAAACTTAAAAGTGAGAAAGAAAGGTGTTTTTGTCCCCATTTTATATATGAGGAAAATGAATTCCACATAAATGATGTGGTGGCCCCAGAACATGGAGTTAGAAATACAAATTTAGTATTGTTCAAATTTGTTTTGGCTTACCCCAACACAAAACAAAATTATCCTACTTGTTGTCTTTTGACGGAACATTAGTACTGAAAATAAACCATTATTTAAAACCATAAAACATTAAAATGGGAGGAAAAAATGAGGCAGAATAATAGATAATTTATTTAGAAGTGATAATTCAACAAATATTTTTCCAGAACATGAAATATAAAATAAAAACTGTAAATAATCAATTTGTTGCCTTAACTTTTTACTGCAAAAATAATTTAAATTTAAAAAATTTAATTGATCATTTAAATTTATCAGGTGAAACTATAAAAAAGAAATAACTTCTAATTTTATCACCTTAATATTAGTAATAGACCCCATCCAAAATTTGAAAGTCAATTTTGATGCTCTCTATGTCATTTAAAAGGAGCCATTTGATGGAAACCAACTTGTGTTACATGAAATATTCATACATGATTCTGGAGCCTTCTTTCTTAAGAAAACTTTCCATAAAAGTCTTCTTCAGAAGCCAGCATCTACCTCTGTATGAAACTTTTATCTAGAGAGTTAAAGTTTTATAAGGTTTAAGATTATAAAATATTAAAATGAAGGTTGAAGTTCTGATATGTTCACTCAAAGAAAGTGAGCTGAGGCTTTTCTTTTTTTCTTTTTTTAAATTCTTACTCTTTTCTCTCTGAAGAGCATAAGAACTGAAATACAGTGCACTTCAAAAATTCCCTACAGGACAGTGATGATTGACTGATTTCCCTTTTCATGTTTCATAACTGGGGTTCCAAGACAGCTAAAATAAATATTAATCTGGACAGTTACTATGCTGATTTGAATTACTAATTTTTTTTTTTATATCTCGGTTTAATTATGGTGATGCAAACTTCACTTCTTCAGCCTATGAAACACTGTAAAAAATATTTTTAATCATGGTAAAAGACAAATTTTAACTTGGTAGTTGTTAACTATCAAGCCCTAAATATAACATTTTTATGAAAGCAATTTCACAATAATCTTCAACATATCATCAATATCTGTGTGGTATTTTACTATTTTGAAAGTTTTTATATGCACCAACAAATTTTGTAGTAATAATTATCATCCCTAGAAAATTTAACATCATATTTTCGAAAGCTAGCTGTAGCAGGTAAAGAAGTCATTGTCTAATGTCATACTTTTAAAAGAATTGTGAGTAGAAATCAATACTGGAGAATATAAAGAGGGCAGTCACATTCCCAAGCCAAGTTTAGTTGGAATATAACATACTCACGGGGAAGATGTTAGATATGTCTAGATCACAGATTTCTACAGAAATAGATATATGGAGTAGGGAGTTAGGGCTTTCTATAAAATAATTGTTAATATATTTTCTCATGGGGTGTGATAAGTTATTCTTACTGTTGCCTAACTATGTCATATAGAGATTTCATAGCATTTTATTTAATCCTAATTAGTAATATTGCTTTTCCTAAAACCAAAATCTCACAAGATGACCATTTGAAGACATTTCTTCTGCCCCTGCTTAGCAAGTGAAAATGAATAACAGATGGTTATATCCTCTATTGATAGTTGCCTTCAACTCATCAGACTTTACTTTTGATTACAGAAAATCTTAGTGTTATCCTAGAGTTATTTCTACATAATGCTCTTAACCATTACTGTTTACTTTGGGCAATCCAATGCATCAGGTACTTGATGTTCACCAGAAAGGACTCATGTGGATATTTCCTATTAAAGGGCAAGTATTTTATGCAGACATTCCATGAATCAAATTTAACTCAAAAAAGGATATTTCCAGCATTGAGATTGCCTAAAGTAGGTAGTGATTTACACATTAACTGAACTGTTTAAATGTATGGTAATGGGGGACGTGATAAACATTTTGTTAAAGAGTTTCTTGGACTAGATGAGTGGATGCCTCACTGATTTTAGGGGCCTTTCCCACGTATGATTTATGATTCTATCTGCCCTTGTTGACATTATGGACTCTCTGCCAATTTGTTCTACTGACTTTTCATAGGTAATGGTAAAGTGATAAGGAAATCTACATCTTATTTATTTATTTATGTATTTATTTTTATTGGCTCCAAAATAAAAATCCTAACTTGAAGAAATGGAAATAAAAAGTATTTTTTTCCATTTTTGGTTTTACAGAATTATTTTGATTTGTCAAACTCTATTAAGCTATACTTTTATAGATTAACTTTTATTCTTATATGTGACAAAATTTCCAATATTTCAGACACCTAGATTTCATATTCTTTATTATTGATCTCTACTTTCTTAGCAGCTGTATAAGGCATTGATTATTAATTTAGTTCACAATGGAATCCAAATTTCCAGTAACTAGCAGAAATTCTGATGCACTGAAAACGTGTTTGCTCAGTCAGCGGTGGAATTCAAAGTTAATGCAGTCATAATAAAATAAGAGTTATGCCTCCTTTTAATGTAGTATATTTGGCATTACTACTATAAGGCTGTAATTATGCCTTTAACCATGAAACAAAGACAAAAATCAATACTCTTGCCTATGAGAACTTGAGAGAAAGGTAAAGTACAATCCTGAAGAACATTTAAGTTATTTCTCACACTTCCCCAGTATTTGTGAGGAGTGTTTTTGAGTAGCTATATTCTTAAAAAAGAGACCTCTTTTGTGATGGTAGCTAAACCATAAAAAAAAAAGCTTGATATCTTTTATCTTCCAAATTTAGAAGGCACTATCAAACTGAGGCTTTCCTATATATGAAGCTATTAAAATTTGAATTTAATAAAATGTTTTTGCTAAAAGTGGTAAAGGTACTAGACACACCATAACATATTTTAATGTTAGGTATTCTGTAGTGTATTTTGAGTGCCAATATTTAGTAATATTAACTACTAAAAGATTTATTAAAAACCTAACAACTTACAGGTTTCTAGGAAGGCATCCATTTCATCCAGATTGCTCAGTTTTTTGGCATATAGTTGTTGATAATAATTTCTAATAATTTTTTTCTATTTCCTCGGTGTTAGTCATGGTATCTCCCCTTTCATTCATAATTTTATTAATTTGGGTCCTTTTTCTTTTCTTTTGGATAAGTCTGGCCAAGGGTTTATCGATCTTCTTAATTCTTTCAAAGAACCAGCTTCTAGTTTCATTGATCTGATCTACCTTGTTTCTGGTTTCTAATTCATTGATCTCTGCCCTAATCTTAATTATTTCTCTTCTAACGCATGGCTTAGGCATCATTTGTTGCTTTTTCTCTAGTTCTTTAAGGTGTAGAGTTGGTGAATTTGGGATTTTTCTATTTTTTTGAGTGAGGCTTGGATGGCTATGTATTTCCCCCTTATGACTGCTTTTGCAGTATCCCATAGGTTTTGGACTGATGTGTTTTCTTTCTCATTGGTTTCCATGAACTGTTTAAGTTTTTCTTTGATTTCCTGGTTGACCCATTCTTGAGCAGAGTGGTCTTTAGCTTCCAAGTGTTTGAATTTCTGCCAAAGTTTTCCTTGTGATTGAGTTCCAGTTTTAAAGCACTATGGTCTGAGAATATGCAGGGAATAATCTCAATCTAACCCAGAGCAATCTATACCTTCAATGCCATCCTGATCAAAATTCCAATGACATTTTTCAAAGTGCTGGAACAAATAATCCTAAAATTTGTATGGAATCAGAAAAGACCCCAAATCACCAAGGAAATGTTGAAAAAGAAAAACAAAGCTGGGGGCATCATGTTGCCCAATTTCAAGCTATATTACAAAGCAGTGATCACCAAGAGGGCATGGTACTGGCACAAAAACAGACATAGACCAACAGAACAGAATAGAGAGCCCAGATATGGACCCTCAACTCTATGGTCAAATAATCTTCGACAAAGCAGGAAAAAATATGCAATGGAAAAAGGACAGTCTCTTCAATAAATGATGCTGGGAAAATTGGACAGTCACATGCAGAAGAATGAAACTGGACCATTCTCTAACACCATACACAAAGATAAACTCAAAATGGATGAAAGACCTCAATGTGAGACAGGAATCCATCAAAATGCTAGAGGAGAACATAGGCAGTAACCTCTTTGACATCGGCCACAGCAATTTCTTTCAAGACACATCTCCAAAGGCTAGTGAAACAAAGGCAAAAATGAACTTTTGGGACTTCATCAAGATAAAAAGCTTCTGCACAGCAAACAGTCAACAAAACAAAGAGGCAATCCACAGAATGGGAGAAGACATTTGCAAATGACACTACAGATAAAGGACTGGTATCCAAGATCTATAAAGAACTTCTCAAACTCAACACCTAAAAAACAAATAATCAAGTCAAAAAATGGGCAGAAGATATGAACAGACACTTCTCCGAAGAAGACATACAAATGGCTAACAGACACATGAAAAAATATTCATCATCATTAGCCATCAGGGAAATTCAAATCAAAACCACACTGAGATACCACGTTATACCAGTTAGAATGGCAAAAATTGACAAGGCAAGAAACAATAAATGTTGGAGAGGTTGTGGAGAAAGGGGAACCCTCTTACACTATTGGTGGGAATGCAAGTTGGTACAACCACTTTGGAAAACAGTGTGGATGTGCCTCAGAAAATTAAAAATAGAGCTACCCTATGACCCAGCAATTGCACTCCTGGGTATTTACCCCAAAGACACAGATATAGTGAAAAGAAGGGCCATATGCACCTCAATGCTCATAGCAGCAATGTCCGCAATAGCCAAACTGTGGAAAGAGCCGAGATGCCCTTCAACAGACTCATGGATAAAGAAGATGTGGTCCATATATACAATGGAATATTACTCAGCCATCAGAAAGGATGAATACCCGACTTTTACATCAACATGGATGGGACTGGAGGAGATGATGCTAAGTGAAATAAGTCAAGCAGAGAAAGTCAATTACCATATGGTTTCACTTATTTGTGGAACATAAGGAAGAGCATGGAGGACATTAGGAGAAGGAAGGGAAAAATGAAGGGGGGGAATCAGAGGGGGAGACGAACCATGAGAGACGATGGACTCTGAGAAACAAACTGAGGGTTCTAGAGAGGAGTGGGGGGATGGGTTAGCCTGGTGATGGGTATTAAGGAGGACACGTACTGCATGGAGCACTGGGTGTTATACAAAAACAATGAATTGTGGATCACCACATCAAAAACTAATGATGTATTTTATGGTGACTAACATGACATAAAACAAAACAAAACAAAAAAACAAAAACAAGAAAAAACTCTAACAACTGTTTTTTTTTTTCATTTACCTTTAAAAAATGAAAACAAAATCTAACTTGGATTTTTGTTTGTTTCCTCTGAAACAGGCTCTCCTCCTTTCTTTCCCACATATATTAAATTCAGTGCAAAATCATGGGGGTGGGGGTTGAGGGAGGAATCAATCAAGTGCTAAGTGCTGTTCTTAAGGAGAAATAAAATATGAATTACACATGTTACTTGATCTGCATGGAAATATGCTGGAGTGGGAAAAACAAATAAGTACCCAATTAACAGAAACATATATAAGGCAAAAAATGATTATTGCAATAAATATACTAAATGAACTTTTATGAGCAGACAAAGAAATAGACTATTAACTTTGGGGAGAAGACAGAAAAATTACATGTAATGGTGAAATTTGGCTGTAGTCTTGAAGAAAAGTATAGAATTTCAAAAAGTATTATAGAAATCAAAAGTTTAAAGAGTATTGTAGGTTCTATGAATAAAACATAGAAAGAGATATTTAACTACAAGACTTTTCCAGGAAGTGTAACACTTAGAATGGCAGAGCCTTAAATATCCAGTGGGTAATATAAGATGTGCAAGATAGATGAGTGCCGTGTTTGGAGAGCATTCTATGCAGCATCAAGAATTTTATTATTTATGGTATAGGCCATGGGAGACACTAAGACCTTTGTGAAAAGTGAAAACAAGATATGTTTTTAAAGATAAATTTAAGTCGAAGAATTTTGTCAAGGGTATACGTTAGCAAGGAAATGGGTTAAATACAGGAAATTAATTACGATACTTTTGTGAGAGTCTACTTAAGACAGAAGCAAAGGAGAAAAGAAAAAAAAAAGATTGGAGACATATTTGAGAGATAAAAGGGATTGATGACTTACTTTGTATGGGGACAAAAGAAGGGAACTGAATAAAGGTGCTTTTAAGCTTTCTATTCTGAAATACAGGATATCTGGGGAAAGGAACAGGTTCCAAACAGGACCAGATGAAACAGCTGGGAAAGAGCTTTCATTGGCATTTATTTACTCTGTGCCACACGCTGTGCTAGGTACTCTACACACATCGTCCCATTTGCTTTCCATGAGAATGTAATCAAACCAGACATTATCGTCCTCATTTTTCATTGAAGAACAAGAATGTCAGGAAAAGCCAATTACGTATCATGGTATAATTTTAACTGGTAAAAGTGTAATTATACAAATTAAACTCATGTTTGTTTTGAACTTTAATTTGATGTAAGTGTACAGTAAGTACTATTTTGTGTCTGGATTTTTCTTAAAGTTATGTCTGTGAGAGTCACACTGTTGCATGTAGCAGTCAATCAATTCTTATCGCTTTAAAATAGTCCAGTGTATGAAGATTCCATGCTTTATCCATTCCATTATTTTTTAGAAAGAGAGAGAGAGCATACACCTGTGCACGAGCCGGGGCGAGGAGGGGCAGAGGGAGAAGGAGAGAGAATCTTTGCTCAGCAAGGAGCCAGATGTGGGGCTCATCTCAGGACCCTGAGATCATGACCTGAGCCAAAATCAAGAGTTGGATGCTTAACCAACTGAGCCACACAAGCACCCCTTTCCATTCCATTAAGAATGGATATTAGGTTATTTCCAGTTTGAGTCATTACAAATAACATTGTTATGAACTTCTTTCACATATGTTTGAGTTCACATATGCGATTATTTTGAGGGTGTGCATCTTTACAAGTGGAACTGGTGGTCCATAAAGTATGTGTGTGCTCATATTTAGTACACACTGCCAAACAGTCTCCATACTCACTGACAAATTTACATTCACACCAGTGGTTGTACTGCATCTTGAAAATGCTGGATATTAAATGTTCTTTTCTTTTTAAAAAGTTTAGCCATTCTGATGGGTACTTAGTTATATTTCATCATGTTTTGATTTGTATTATATTGATAGCGTTTGGATGTTTTCTTTTGAAAAGTGGCCTGTTTATATTTGCTATTTTCAAAAAGTTGGTTCTTTGTATCTTCCTTGTCTGTAGAAGTCCTTAATATATTCTAGATGACAGTTCATTTTTGAAACTATATATCATAAACATCTACTCTGTGGCTTCACTCTCATAATGGTGCCCTCTGATGGAGTTTTAAATTCCAATAAAGTCCAATTTATTAGTCTTTGTCCTTTGTGAGTCTTCTTTGAGAAATCTTTGCTTGTCAAAATATATGAAGGTGTTTTCTCATATTTTGTATAGATGTTTAATTGTTCTATTCTTTATGTTTTGTTTATGATAAATATATTATTGATCTTGTATATAGTGTGAAAGATATCAAAATGTTAAACTTTTTCTTCCAGATACACAACTGACCCAGCATTATTTATTAAAAACACCATATTTCTCCACTGCATTACAATGAAGACTTTGTCACAAACCAGGTATATGTGTAGTTCTGTTTCTATTTCAATTAATTATTCATCTATCTTAGCCCCAATAACACAATATTTTATTTCCTTTAGTTGTATAATACGTTTTGGTATTTTGTAGAGTAACTTTTTTTTTTAAAGATTTTATTTATTTATTTGAGAGAGAGAGAATGAGAGATAGAGAGCATGAGAGGGAAGAGGGTCAGAGGGAGAAGCAGACTCCCTGCTGAGCAGGGAGCCCAATGTGGGACTCGATCCCGGGACTCCAGGATCATGACCTGAGCTGAAGGCAGTCGCTTAACCAACTGAGCCACCCAGGTGCCCCATAGAGTAACTCTTTAAGATTGCTTAAACTGCTTTTCATCCTTAAAAATTTCTTAGAATTACAGTCAATCTTAACAACTTCCATCCAAAAGAGATGGAATTTTAATTGGGATATAATTTAATCTATACATAATTTGGGAAGAACTGGTATCTTTACACTGTTGCCTCTTTCCACTCTTGAATATGCTATATCTTTCTACTCATTTAGTTTAAAAAATTTTATCTTAGTAATGTTCACAGTTTTCATTGTAGAATTTTTTATATATTTCATTAGATTTATTACTTATAATGTGACTAAATCTTTAAAGTTCTTATAAAAATCATCTTCTACACATTCAGTTTTGACAACTTATTCTAATTTATAGGTGTTAAAGTAACTTTATATAGTGATCTTGCACCTAGCAATCTCACTAAACTCATTCAAGGATTTATCTGCAGATTAAGATTTTTAGGGAAGGAAGTTGTTTGATTTTGGTCATTTGATTCTGATTTTTTTGGTATGCCTGATTCTTTTTATTTGAGACCAGATATTGTGTATGAAATATATAGAGATTCTTGATATTATCTTTCTCTCAGGTGATAAAATTTTCTTTTGGTAAGATGATAAAGTATGGACAGATCATCTTTTGATAGATGAGGAAGGTCAAATTCTAGTTTGCAGCCGCCCCTGGGATATAGCCCACTCAGGGATCACAAGACACCTGGAGGGTTGTTCTTAGTCCCTCCTCTTTGGCAGGCCTGAATTCCAATTTTTGTCTAACCAGTAACATGAGAATCTTATATTTTTGTTTGGTTTTTGGTCCTAATGGCCTTTTATTTCTTGGTTTATTGGCATCCCTTCCAAAACTGGAGCAGTGTCTTAATCAGCAACTGCCTTAAGAGGATAAGATAAAGGCAGAATATCAAGCTCACTCCCTTTTGTTCCCCTTTATCTAGGGACGTTGACCCTCAAGTCTTTGTTGATTTGGTAGCCCAAAGTCATTTTCTTTTACTGCATAGTGAGGCTGCAACAACCCCCAATTCATAGTTTTTTGGATAGCATCCATTACGTGCCCTGTGAACTGGTAAAAGATTTGAGGATAAAATGTAGCTGCAAATGCAGGGTTCATCTCAGTTCCCTTCCCTATGCTCCCGGATCTTGCATCCCCAAGTCCTTGCTGTCTTGGTTTCTAGTTTTTGTTTGTGTGCTTGTTTGTTTTTAATAGTTTTTTTCATTCTCAGCTGGAGGTGTATCTGATTCCAGCTTCTGTGACACAGTCAGAGGCATAAATCTTGTGTTCTTCAACACAAAATACATTTGAAGGAAAGCAGAAAATCCATATAAAACTATCTAGCTTGAACTCATGTGGAATTTTGAGGTATACGTGAACATTTTAAACTTGAGATTTATTCACCCAAATTCATCAGTATAAACCACTCAAGTGATTTAGATGTGAAAATAACATGTGTTTTTAAGTCTATCTCTATTACATGCAACCTAAGTAAGTTATTTAGGGTTCATAAACATATTGAACTAGAACTCTAGATCAAAATTTCTAAGTACAAGATACCCAACTTGTTTTTCTTCTATTCTGTTTAAGTAAAACTGCAGTGGTTCACCTTTAATTAGTTCAAGATAACAATGGATACTTATTAAATTTGGTATAAATAAGTTAATTGATGAATAAGTAAAGATAGCATCTATCCATGCCTGTCTTATATCATAATTTTTCTTGCTGAGTTTATTTTTTTTTAATGTTTTAGACTTGCTTTTGTGGACAAGCATACTATTTTTTTTCAGTTTCAATAATTTCATTCCAGTTCACATTTGTGTAACAAAATTCTATTCTGGTTATATGGACACAATTAAAGTTTGTTACAAAAGAAAAAGAACTTTAAAAACTAAATGCATTTGCCTTTATAGTTATCAATTTTTTCTCCTGTTCAAAGATGTGTGATTTTTTTCCCTCTGATCTTCTTTTTACCTTAAATTAATAAAGAATTTTATCTTCTCTTCTAAAGTTCTTTTTTTTTCATTTTAGTTTTCCCAATCACATCCTGCTTGCTTCCTGGAGATACATAGTACTGTTAAATTTGGCTATAGGTTCTGACCTTTCTTAATGGCAATTCAGTTTCCTCCGAACACAACTCCAGTTTTCAGTCCTCAGTGATTTCAAACCTTTGCTTAAAACTCTAAGCATCCAGGGCCCTTTCTGATTGCTTCTCTTTAAGTAGACTGGGATACTTTAGGTGGGATATATAAGGCCCTTGGGAGGTACAAGTATTTTATAGATTCCAATAAATTTTTCTAGGAGTTACAGTTTTTTGTTTTTGTTTTTTTTTTCCAGTCCCACAGACAGCCACTCCATAGACAGCATTAATAACAAGGGCATAATTTTTACCTCTAAGTAGGATAAATCTTATGTTCTTTTTAAAAACAGCCACCACAGCTTTTACAGATGTTAACATGCAATACATTTACTAAACCTTTATTGGTATCATCACATGGCTTCTGATTTGATCGTTATAACTAATGCAATGTTATAACTAATGACAATGTTCATATTGTCACTTTTACTCATACTTTCATTTCCCCATGCCATTTTGTCATTAAAAATTTATCCATTGGTAGGGCCCCTGGGTGGCTCAGTCAGTTAAGCCTCTGACTCTTGATTTTGGCCCAGATCGTGATCCCGGGGTCATGAGAATGAGCCCCTCCTCGGGCTCCCTGCTCAGCGGGAAGCCTGCTTCTCCCTCTCTCACTCCCCCTGCTTGTGTTCCTGTTCCCGCTGTGTCTCTCTCTCTCTGTCAAAGAAATAAATAAATAAAATCTTAAAAAAACAAACAAACAAAACCCTAGCTCACGACTGACTGTGTTGCATAAGTGCCTTTCTTCGCTGTGTGTGAGATGTGCTGCCTTGGAGAATAAATTTTGCAAATATCAAGTTTTGACTTAGATTACATTTATAGGTGGGCTTATGGAACTGGATGGTTTCTTTTTCTTCCTAGGGTCTGAATCATTCTTAAACTCAGCAGGGTTAACACAAAACCACCCAAAACACCAAAACTGTGAAATTTTGTTTTCATCAGGAAAATATCCATCAAAATACTGAGGTAATAATATAGGTTATAAAAAAATAGTTATCCTAAGAACTGATTGAGTATCAAACTTTAGAGGACTAATTAAAGGACATGAGACACACAGAACAAAGCAACAATGATTTATGAGGACTAGTTAATAAGCGCACAAAGAGAATGAACAAAGCAACAATATTTATTTTGGCCAGTTTGGCCAGTTGGCATCAAAATTTTGCTAAGTTTCTTGGACAAAAAGATAAATACTTGCCCTCAAGTTCAATATCTGTTTGAAGTGTAGTATCAGCGAAAACCATACAAATGTGTTTTTTTTAATGTGTCATGTCATAAATATAAATAAGAGCAGAGAAATCAAGAAAGGTGTTTGTGTGCTCACCTCACCAGACCTTTGGAAAGTTGAGGGGGATGTGAGATGGTCAGCTTCATTAGAATTAAATATTCTAGGTGTGCTTGTTCAGTGCGGACCTAGTACCTCTTTTGTGACTCCGGCGCTCGCTATGGCCAACGAAAAGCCCAAGGAAGGAGTCAAGACTGAGAACAACGATCATATTAATTTGAAGGTGGCAGGGCAGGATGGTTCTGTGGTGCAGTTTAAGTATAAGAGGCATACACCACTTAGTAAACTAATGAAAGCCTATTGTGAATGACAGGGTTTGTCAATGAGGCAGATCAGATTCCGATTTGATGGGCAGCCAATCAATGAAACAGACACACCTGCACAGTTGGAAATGGAGGATGAAGATACAATTGATGTGTTCCAGCAGCAGACAGGCGGTGTCTACTAAAAAGGGAACCTGCTACTTTACTCCAGAACTCTTCCTCCAGACCAAGAAGACATTCTCAATTAGAAAGCCACAATTTGGTTCCACCACATCCTGACTACTACAGTATAGTTTTTTCTATTCTTTCATTTTCCTCTTCCCCATTCCTTTATTGTACATAAAGTAACTGTGTATGTGCACAAGCATAGTGCATTTTTTTTTAACTAAACGGCCAATGGTATGTTTTGATCAACATCAAATGGAGATGAGATGGGGGGAAATACTGCTTCTGTGAAAATACCCCCTCTCTCCATTAGTGGCATGCTCAGTCAGCTCTTATCTTTATATTCCAGTAAGTTATTTTGCTCTCACTGTTTAACAAAAAAAGAACAACATAAAAATCCTTGCATACCTTGTTCGATTGAAGAATTTTAATGTTTTTCATTTATCACTGTAAAACCAAGGACAATTTTATAACTTTTTTGTATGTAGCTGTTACATGTAGGGCAATCTGTCTTTAAGTAGGGATAAATTACTCTAAAAGAAATGAATCCTAGATAGTTTTCCCTTCAAGTCAAGCATCTTGTTGTTTAAATAAACTTCTTGTTTAAAAAAAAAGAATTAAATATTCTAAATTAAATATTCAGAGGTGAGTATTAAATACATGGGAATGCCAGAGTATGTTTCACCTTAACATATACAAGATTGTTATAACTTGTCATTCAGAAGCTGCTGCTCACCTTCCGCCCACATCTGCTGTGATAGTTCACACCACGCTTGTAATGTTTTATGTTTTCAGTTGTTTGATTAGTATTCACTTAATGTAAGCTTCACAAGGTAAGTAACTATTGCCTACCATCATATCTGTAATGCCTAGCAGTGTCTGGTAGAGTGACTATATCTTGGATAAATGAGGAGATATAATATATAGCTAACTTGGCCACCTGTCAATGTTCGTGTGTAACAGACTTGTACAGCTCAATCTGACTTAGGTCTAAAGCTGGGTGAGGGAAATTGAGTCCTAAACATGGTCTCCTCAACATTGTTACCCGCAGCTTTCAGCTCTTAAGGTCCACTGATTATTTACTTTCTTTTAATTAATCTTGAGGTGTACTTGTATTGCAATAAAATGCACACATATGAAGTGTACAGTTTGCCCAATTTTGACTCATGTGTACACGTGTGAAACGATCTCTTCTGAATTACATTCTATTTCCCTCATCCAGAAAAGCTTTGTTGTACCCTTTGGCAGTCAGATCCCCCTCAAACCCTGTGAACAGGCAGAGACATCTAATTTCTAACCCCGTAAATAACTCTGGCCTGTCATAGGACTTCATGTGAATAGGGTTATATAGTATGTACTCTTTATACCTAACTTTCTTTTGCTCAGCATGTTCTTGAGAGTTATCCTTTAAAAAATTACTTAGTAGTGTCTCATTGTATTAATATATTATAATTTAAAATACATGTATTTATTCTCTTGTTAGATTGTTTCCAGATTTGGGCTATTTTGAATAAAGTTGCTGGCTTCTTGATTCTTGTCTCTACCTCTTGGAATTCTGAGCACCAAATTATCAAACCTATGGTGTCACTGATGTCTCTGAATCTCTGAAAACTGTTTTGTATGTACCTGTATGCACAGGGAGTAGGGAAAATGGTTCATAATTTTCCTTCTCAAAGACAGTGTCCAAAAATAAGTAAATATTTTTGACCCCATTTGCTCCTCTTTTCTAAAACACATCACAAATTGGCTTAAGGCCCTGTCTACTGACCTGTTCAATTGTCAGTTCCTGGGCCCAACTTCAATTCTTCCCACACTCTTCTGAACCAGAGTCACTCCCTTAAAACAAATACGTTATGAGAGGAAACAAGGGAGCAAATTAGGGAAAGGAAGGAGAAAATAAACATTGACTGCTACCTTCTTTGTTGCTTCACTTCTGTTATTTCTTTAAAATTATCATTAACTTATTTAATATTGTTTGAAAGCATACGCAAAGTCTGAGACGGGCTTTTCTACCACCAACAAAACATCACATGTTTTCTACCTTCAGAAGATTTTTGTTCTAGCAATATGGACATTATCAAATTCTTAAGCATAGGTGTTATTTCATAACAGTAAAAGTGCATTTGGAAGAAATGTATCAGGTTTTAAAAGAATGGAGAGGGTAATTCTGGCAAACACATAGGTCATGATCAAGTGATGGTGACTTGATACTATAATGCTGTTTATAGACTAGAGCCATCAGGAACAGTGATATTTGAATATAGATCTACCAGCATTCCTTCTTTCAGTGATTCCTTTGTATATAGCAATATTTTAATTTTAACTATGGGTGCAGATATTGGTGAAAGACAAACTAAATACTACCCAAGTGACTAAAACTTGGTGGTATTTTTATGCAGGATTTCATGTCCATGAGGGATTCAGGCCAAGCACCTCGCTTATAGGAAATGACCAGAGCAACACTATCAGCTCCAGCTTCAAGGTCAAATCTCTCTAGCCTATGGCATGCTAGCCAATCCTCCCTACACCTTGAGCCATAGTAGGGAAAGGACAATACATTGAGAAAAGGTAGGAAGCAGGTGATTAAGAATGGAAGGTTGAAAGACACGGTGCTTGCCTATTCCTACAACAATCAGTAACAAGAAAGCAGCCATTCTTTTATTTAATTTTATTGTTCACTAACACTGGGAAAGAAATACTCCTTGCAGCATCAATTACCATTAAATAAAATTTTAAGAACAGTGGGAAGTTTTAGGGAATATAACATTTTCCCCTGCATTTTATTCTTTAAATCTCTATGTTTTGGGGGAAATAAACTGTTTAAAAGGGAGTAATGTAAAGCTATTATAGCCAAACTTCACAGATGCACTTTAAAGCCAGAAGCAGTGCCTTTGTTCAATGACACATGAGCATCCATTGACGTAAGGGCTTAGCAGGTGGATCAGACAGATGGTAGTCAGAATTCCCAGGTTTACCACTAACATTCATTGCTTCATCAAAACCAAGATAAAGCAAAAAATATTTAAAAGAGAAGGCTAAGCATATATCAACTCCTATTACGGAGACTAGTAAGCTAAATTTTGCATTCCACAGCGATTATCTGGGGGAAATTAAAGCATTAACTAAAGACATTGATAAATATTTCTATCAATTTGCTCAGACAAAAATGTTTTTTAAACTACAGACTATAGCATAATTATTCAAAATAAACAGTAATTAACTGAACTAAATCAAGCAACACAAGGGTTTGCAAATTTGCCCTGTGGTTTACCAGCTGTGCTTTTTACTGTCTGCACTGTGAATTTATACTCAAGCTTTGAGTTCTCAAGAGGTGGTAGAAATTGAGGCACATTTTAGAAGCATATTAAGTACAGATAAAATTACTAATTTAGTCAGTCTAAATCATCTGGCAATGAAAGATTTATTTTAAAAAATTTTTGTGAAGCAAGTTTACCAAGCTTTTATTCGGCACCTACTGTATGCCAGAAACTGTGAGAAGCAAAAGGATATAGATTTGAAGAAGACATTTAGGGTGTAAAGAGAATAAAATATAGAGACACGGTACAAAATTCTGAAGAATAATTGAACTCCAGGTTACTGACTTAGTAAATCAAGAAAATGAGCAGAATTCTTCCTTAGAGCTACATTAAAAACAAATTTGGGAATCAGAAACTCCATGTATTACCTCTGTTTTGGACTCAGATCCATAATTCTTCCTGGATGGTGAGAAAGGTTTATCCCAGAGCCTGATAATTCTGGGGATGTTTTATTTTATTTGCTTCTCTTTGTCATTAGGGACAGTACTCACAAGGCATGCTACAAGATTCCTTGTCACTGTCAGGGTTGAAATTATAATGGATAATTTGCATGGCACTATATGGCCTGGGCTAAATTCTTGGATTCCTATTTGTAACCACAATATGTATATGTTATACTTCCACTGAAGTGGGAAGATTGCTTGATAACAGAATGAAAAACAATCATTTTATATGACAATTCTTAAATACTAATCTATCTATTCACCTCCCTAGCACGTTTCCCATTGTTCAGAGTCTCATATTTTCCTTATGATTCCAAAAGCATAGCTTCGGCGTTCAATTTATGAAGTCATATTTAATGAACACTTTGTAGGCACTAAACAGAGCATTGGGACTATAGAATGAATAAAACCCCATTTCTGTCCTCAGTTCTCACATTCTAGTTTTCATAAGATTCAGTTTTATAATCTAGTTCAACTGGATAAAACTGTCATGGCATGATCATCCAAACAGTGTCTGAACAAGTATTCAGAAGCTACCTAAAAACACACCAATCCAACCAGGGGAAATACATCTCGGTATTTTCATGTTATATATTAGAAAAAAAAGGCCATATGGAAAACATACCCTGTATTCAGTACTTATTCTATGTAATACGTTGAACTAATAGCATTATCTCTTTTAATTTTTAAAACACTATGTGAAGTAGGTATCATATTTTCCCTTTTCCTATATTTATCTTAATTTCCTTTCCATTTTATTTGTAGAATGTTAGGTCTATGAGAAGGTGAGAGATTTGCCAAATGTTAAATAGCCACTAAGTGGTTACCCAGGAACTGAACCCTGTCTGGGGAAAGCCAGTGAGGAACTAGTGGTAAACGGTCATCCAGATCACCTGCTGTCCAAGTTGTGGTCCAAAATGGGCAGATCATTCACGTAGAATTCCTTCTTACAGAACAGAAAAAGGACAGGAAATACTAGAATGGGGACCCAGGAGGACAGATTCCTTCACAAAAAGTTCTTAGGGAAGTGCTAGATGCCACGGTTCTTGGAAACAGGCTGAAATCCCCAAGCACTGGGACTTTCCAAGAACTATGGAATCCAGAATTGACTTTGGAGCCATTGAGAGCCACCATCCTTCCTCATTACCTCTACCATAACCATTGCTATCCTCAGGTAATCTCACCCACCAGTGGAGCAAAATTTTACCCCAAATGAGAAGGAGGTACAGAAGAAATAGGAGAAGGTACAGTTGCTATCCCCAAGAAATCTGGTAAGAAGGAAGACTCCAGAAACAGAGAAGCCTGCACAGTGACTAGTCCAGACGTACCAACCCTCTCGAACATTCAAACCATGTCAGACACATAGATCATCACTACCCAGCCACCATGATGGGGGAGTGGGTGGCAGGTTAAGTTGCTCTGTTAACTCTGAAGTCTACTTTTAATGTAAATAAAAATGCTTGGGTTTGTTTCCTAAGGATCAGTCAGTGTACATGCAGACACCCAGTTTTCATATGAAAACCAAGCCAACTTTAAATCAATTTTAATTTAACTTTTCTGATATATGGACCTAGCTTTGCTTTTTTTTTTTCCAAATGGCTTTTACATGTTATCTTTTTTCTCTTCTTATTTTTTTCAAGTTTATTAAGGTATAATTCACAAATAAATTATAAAATGTTTAAATTGTATGCTGTGATGATTTGGTTTATGTATCCATTGGGAAAGAATTCCCCAAATCTAGTTAATTCACACATCCATCATCTCATATATTTATCTTTTTTGATTTTTGTAAGAATGTTTAAGTTCCACTTTCTTAGCAAACTTCAATTATATAATAGTGTTAGCAACTATAGCCACCGTGCTTTGTGTTAGATATTCAGACCTTACTCATTTTACAGCTGAAAGTTTCTATCCTTTTACCAATCTCTCCTCATTTTCCTCACCCACCAGTCTGTAGCAACCACTTTTCTATTCTCTGTTTTTGTGAGTTTGACTTTTTTTTTTAGATCCCATATATAAGTGACACCATGCAGTGTTTGTCTTTCTGTCTGGCTTATTTCACTAAATATTCATTTTAAATATTGTCATTGATATTTGTTACTTATGTTTTATGAGAATTGCATGTTTCTAATTATTTATTTATTTAATGTTATTTCAGTTAATTTTAGAATTTGTTTTAAAAGTAGCAGAAACATGTATCAACTCTTCTAAACTTAATACAATGCACAAAATAACAAGTTATGTATATGCTTTATATTTACAAACTCAGTATCTGTGACAGAGTTATACTTTCAACAGAATGTGCTGTTCCTTTTCAAAATTTTCTTTGATCATGGTAAATCATATGTTGTTCACTCAAGTGCTGACCATTAGACCTATCAAATGGTCATGTGAAAATAAGATTATTTTTCATTTTACTTACTGTGGCATGAATCAACAAATTATGATGATTTAAAAGTCACTGAGGTCTTCTAGAATAAGGAATATTGTATTGGGTGTAGCTAATTGTTTTTCAATTCTTTATCTTTTTTATGTGTCACATATTTGAGTTTTGTACCTCAAGTTAAGTTTCACAAATATCTCCTCACCTACAAGGAATTTCCAATATTGTATTCAGGGTCATCATATGCAGTGGGTATGCATATGCTCTAGTGTTTAAAAATATGCCTAGGGCGCCTGGGTGGCTCAGTTGGTTAAGTGACTGCCTTCGGCTCAGGTCATGATCCTGGAGTCCTGGAATCGAGTTCCACATCGGGCTCCCTGCTCAGCGGGGAGTCTGCTTCTCCCTCTGACCCTCTTCCCTCTCGTGCTCTCTATCTCTCATTCTCTCTCAAAAAAATAAATAAAATCCTAAAAAAAAATAAAATAAAATAAAATAAAAATATGCCTATTTTGTGAGTGTAAGTAGAGATGTGTGTGTTCATCTATGAAAGAACTAAAAAGCTTATGGCTTTATGTAAATTCTGATATAGAAGTTTGATAATAAATTCATACAAATAGTTGAATAGATTGATTTGTATGCTAATGCTATCAGTTTTTTCCCCTCTACATAAAAATAACCAACATTCAGTTAAAACTACTAGGAACTTAACTTGAGAGTTAAAATTTTTTGGATGCCCAGTCTTAGGGGAGGTTCATATTTTCTTGAGTTTCAACTGCAGGAGCCCTCTACCAGAGTCTTACTATAAAGATCTGAAAAAAATCCCCTCTTGTTTCCAGCAGGACAAGGGATAAAGAATAATTCTTTTGAAATACCTGCAGAGTTCTCTGTTTCCCTTAACAAGGCCTTCCCACAAGGAAAAATATTAAACTGCTGTATCAGTACCAAACCTATTGGGATTTTATCAAAACTTAACCCATCTGGGGGAAGTGAACCACTCACCTGAAGCTCACTAAAAGACTGGGGCCTAATCATAGGACTTCCACAACCCCACACTCTACCACCATATCAGTAATATTCCAGTATAATAAAGGGGTTATTGTTAGAAGAACTGCAAGACTTAGATGTTTTTTAAAGAGTTTCTAGGGATACCCAAAGAAAACAGTGGAGACAAAATAAGAGCACCAGAGGAAATTTTAGCCTCTGACACCAGTTTTAATAAACACAGCCTAACATGTAGCCAGACAACCATAAAACCTCAGTTCCTTTTACCTGATACATCATGTATAGCTTTTTTTAAAAATTTTATTTATTTATTTGACAGAGAGAGAGCACAAGTAGGCAGAGAGGCAGGCAGAGGGAGAGGGAGAAGCAGGCTCTCCAATGAGCAGAGAGCCAGACGTGGGGCTCGATCCCAGGACCCTGGAATCATGACCTGAGCCGAAGGCAGACGCTTAATGACTGAGCGTCTACTCAGGGGCACCCAGGTACCCCTCGTGTATTGCTTTTAACAAGAAAAAATACAAGTAATGTTAAAAAGGTGAAAAAAATTTAGTCCAAAGAAACAGATCAAGCATCAGAACCAGACTCAGATATGGCAGAAATTTGAAATTATCAAACTGGGAATTTAAAATAACTATGCTAAGGACTCTAATGGGAACAGTTATATGCTAAATATAACATGCCAAAGGCTCTAATGGGAAAAAATAGACAACATGCAAGAACAGATAGGTACTATAAGCAAAGAGGTGGAAACTCAAAGAAAAAAAACAAAAGGAAATGCTAAAATTCAAAAACATTGTAACAGAAATGAAGAATGACTTTGATAAGCTCATCAAAAGACCAGACATAATTAAGGAAATAATCAGTGAGTTTAAAGATATGAGAATGGTAACTTTCAAAACTGAAATGCAAAGAGGAAAAAAGAAAGCTATGAAACAGAATATCCAAGAACTCTAGGATAATTACAAAAGGTGTAGCATACCAGAAGGAGAAGAATTAGAGAAAGGAACAGAAGAAATAGTTAAAGTAATAATGGCTGAGAATTTTCCAAAACCAATGACAGACACCAAACCACAGATGCAGAAAGCTCAGAGAACAATAAGCAGGATAAATACCAAAAATTCTGTGTCTGGGCATATTGCATTTAAACCGCAGAAAACAAAAGACAAAGACAAAATCTTGAAAGAAGCCAGAAAGAAGGTGGAAACAACATGCCTACAGTAAAGCAAGATAAGAGTTACATCAAACTCTCTAGAAACTTCTCTTCTATGTAAGCAAGAAGAGAGCAAGTAAAATATTTAAAGTGTTGAAAGAAAAAGAAAACAAAATCCCCACCAAACTAAAATTCTGTTTCCAGTGAAATTATTCTTTAAACATGAAGGATAAATAAAGACAATCTCAGAGAAACAAAAATAGAGAGAATTTATCATCAGTGAGCTTGCCTTGTGAGAAATGTTAAAAGAACTTATGCAGGAAGAAGGTAAATGATATAGTTCAGAAACTTGCATCTACATAAAAAAAGGAAGAATAGTGGAGAAGGAATAAGTGAAGGTAATATATAAAATTTAATTTTCTCTTATTTTTAATTGATTTAACAATTTGTTCAAAATAAAAACAATAATGTATTTGTTGGTTAATAAACTTGTGGGTAAATGAAATAAATGGTGATGATGTTATAAGTAAATGGGGTGAGGAACTGGGAAATCTCTGTTATAAGGTGACTGCAATATCTCTGAAGCTGTAATGATATTTGGAAGGGTATTTATATTACTCATAACTATGTATTTCAAACTCTAAAGCAACCACAAATTGTCTTTAAAGAAGTATAATTGATAAGCTAAGGGAGGAGAGAAAGTTGAAATCATATGAAGTTCTTAATTAAAACCAAAGAAGGTAGAAAAAGTAGAAAATAAGAGAGAAACAGAAATGACAATGTATAGAAAGCATATAGTAGATACAAATAGTAGAAAATGCAACTATTAATCATTTTTAATGTGAATGGTTTAAATAAAACAAATAAAAGACAGAGAATCTGAGAGTAGTGAAAAAAAACCCCAAAAACAAAACAAAAAAAGGACCCATCTATATATTATCTACAAGAAACCCACTTTAAATATAAAGACACAAATAAATAAGAAATAAAGCGATGGAAAAAGAAATGTCAGGCTGACACTACTCAAGATAAACTTGGTTTACTTTCAGACAGAGCATAATTCAGAGCAATGAAAATTATAAGGAGCAGCATTACATAAGACAAAAGGGTCAACTCTTCAAGAAAACAAAATAACCCTTAATATCTATGTGCCTATAACAGAATGTTAAAATATGTGAGGCACTTGAACAACAAAGAGAAACAGATGAATCCACTACTATACTCGGACAGTTCAGCACTTCCCTATCAGTGGTCGACAGATACAGCAGGCAGAAAATCAGCAAGGATGTAGTTGAACTGAACAAGGCCATCAATCAACTGGATTTAATTGACATTGATAGAATGCTTCATCAAACAATAGCAGAATATACATTCTTCTCCAGCTCACATGGAACATGCACAAGATAGATGAAATTCTGAGCCATAAAACTCACCTTAACAAATTTAAAAGAATGGACGTTATACAAAGTCTCTCTCAGATCATAGTGGAATTAAACTAGAAATCAATAACATAAGAATAAGGAAAAATCCCAAAATATTAGGAGATTTTGAGACTTCACAATAAAATACATATCAATGAGAAGTTTCAAGAAAAACTTAAAAATATTTTTAACTAAATGAAAATGAAAACACAACTTATCAATATATGTGGGATATATCAAAACCAGTAGAGTGAAATCAATAGCATCAAAAGCATATATTAGAAGAGAAGATCTAAAATCAATAGTCTACATTTCTACCTTTAGAAACTAGGAAAGTAACAGAAAATCAAATCCAAAGTAAGCAGAAGAATAAAGCAGAAATAATAAAAATCAGAACAGAAATCAATATAATTCAAATTAGGAAAATAATAGAGAAAATAAAGGAAATCAAAATCTCATTCTTTGAAAAGATTAATAAGATTGATAAATCCCTACATAGGCTAAGAGAAAAAGAGAGAAGACACAAATTACTAATATCAAAAAAGAAGACTCATCAGTACTGAACCCATGGACATTTACATAATTAAGGAATATTATGAACAACTGTATGCTCACAAATTTTGGTAATTTAGATGAAATGGATCAATTTGTTGAAAGACACAATCTGCCAAAACTCACAGAAATGGAGAAACAGATAATCTCAATAGCCTTTAAGAAACTGAATCAAATAAATAATCCAAAACAGAAAGCACAATGCCCAGATGTTTTCACTAATGGATTCTATCAATCATTTAAAGAATAAATGATGCTAGTTCTCTAAAATCTGTTCCAGATATAGAAGCAGGAGCCATATTTTGTAACTTATACTGTGAGGCATTACACGAAAACCAAGCCCAAAGACTATAAGAAAGGGAAACCACAAACTGGTATCTCTCATGAATATGCAAAAATCCTTAATATTAGCAAATAAAATAGAACAATGTGTACAAATAATTATGTACCATGACCAAGTGGAATTTATCCCAGTTATACAAGGCTGGATCAACATTCAGAAATCAATTAATGGGATCCATCTCATCAACAACCTAAAGAAGAAAAATCATATGATCATATCAAATAGATACAGAAAAAGCATTTGACAAAATATAACATCCGTTTATGATAAAAGCTTTCAGCAAACTAGGAAAAAAGAAAAACAACCTCAATTTGATAAAGAACACTTACAAAAAACTACAGCTATCATCACACTAATAATGGTGAAAAACTAGATGCTTTTCCCCAAAGATCAAGAACAAGGAAAGGATGTGGCTTTTCTTATGCAACTTATACTAGAAGTTCTACTTAACACAATAAAAAAAAAAAAGAAACAAAATAAAAGGTATAAATATTGGAAAGGAATAAATAAAGAGTCTTTTTGCAGATGACCTGATTGTCTATGTAGGAAATCTCCTCTTCAAATCAATAAAACAGCTCCTATATCTAATAAGCAATATGATATATAGAGCAAAGGTGCAGTATATACTACATTGTTAATAAAAGTTAATCGCTTTCCCATATACCAGCAATGAACAATTGGAATTTGAAATTTAAAACACAACACTATTTACATTAACATACAAAAATAAAATGCTTGGATAAAATCTAACAAAATATATATGAGGGAAACTACAAAACTGATAAAATAAATCAAAGCTCTGAATAAATGGAGAATTATCCATATTCATAGATAGGAAGACTCAATATTATTAAAATGTCAATTCTTCCTAATTTGATCTGTGGATACAATGCTTTCCCAATCAGAATCTCAGCAAGTTGGGGCGCCTGGGTGGCTCAGTTAGTTAAGTGACTGCCTTCGGCTCAGGTCGTGATCCTGGAGTCCCAGGATCGAGTCCCGCATCGGGCTCCCTACTCGGCAGGGAGTCGGCTTCTCCCTCTGACCCTATCCCCTCTCATGTGCTCTCTCTCTCTCAATCTCTCTCTCAAATAAATAAATTAAAAATCTTTAAAAAAAAAGAATCTCAGCAAGTTACTTTGTGAAAATTGACTAACTCTAAAGTGTATAAAGAAAGGCAGAAGACAAAGAATAGCCAATATGATATTGAAGAAGAGCAAAGTTGAAGGACTGACACTACCTACTTCAAGATTTGCTATAGTGTAGTGTTAGTGAAAGAATAGACATATAGATCAATGAAACACAATAGAGAATGCAGAAATAGAACCACACAAATAGAGTCAACTGGCCTTTTACAAAGGAGCAGAAGCAATCCATTGGAGAAAGGATAATCTTTTCAAAAATACTGTTGGAACAACTGGACAGTGACAGTCATATGCCAAAAAAAAAAAATGTATCAAGATACTGACTTTACACTTTCACAAAAATTAACCAAAATAGATCATACATCTGAAGTAAAATATGAAACTGTAAATCTTCTAGAAGACAACAGAGAAGAAAAATCTATGTGACTTCAGGATTGGCAATGCATTTTTAGACACAACACTAAAAGCCTGATCCATGGAAGAAAAAACAGATAAGTTAGACTTTAAGAGAATGAAAACACAAACCACATACTGGGAGAAAAGTTTTGCAAAATACATATCTAATAAAACAACTATATCCAAAATACACAAGAGCTCTCAAAACTCAATAGGAAAAAAACAATTAAAAAAGTAGGCAAAAGACTTGAACAGACACCTCACACATACACACCCATGCACACACACACAGAAATACAGATCCAAATAAGCATAGAAAAAGTTACTCAATATCATACGTCATTAGGGAACTGCAAATTCAAATAAACAATGATATACCACTATACAGCTATCAAAATTGCTAAAATCCAAAATACTGACAACACTGAATGCTGGTGAAGATATGGAGCAAGAGATATTATCATTCATTGTTCACAGGAGGGCAAAATGGTGAAGCCATTTTGGAAGACAATTCAGCAATTTCTTAAAAAGCTAAGTGTACTCTTATCGTATGATACAGAAATTGTGCTCCGAGATATTTACTCAAATGTACTGAAAACTTATGTTTACACAAAAGTCTGCTTGCAAATGTTTATAGCAGCTTTATTCATAATTGCCAAAACCTGGAAGCAACCAAGATGTCCTTCAAAAAGTGAATGGATAAAAAAACTGTGGTACCTATACCCATAAAATAAAATATAATTCAGTGATAAAAAAATGAGCTATTAAGCCACAAAATGATGTGGAAAAACCTTAAGTGCATACTACTTAGTGAACAAAACCAACCTGAAAATGCTACATATTGTATGATTCCAGCTATATGACATTCTAGAAGAGGTAAAACTGTTCAGACTGAAAAAAAAAAATCAATGGCAAGGCTTGGTGAGGGGAATGAGTATGTGAAGCACAGGGGATTTTTAGGGCAGTGAAACTATTTCGTACAAGAATGGTTGGGTACATGACTTTATGCATTTGGCAAAGTCCATAGAACCATACAATACAAAGAGTATGCCCTAATATAAACCATGGACTTCGGTTAAAAATAATGTATCAATATTGGTTCATCAGTGGTACCAAATGAACCACACGTATGCAAGATGTTAAAAATAGGTGAAACTTGGTGGGGGGCAGTGAAAAATTTATGGGAGGTCTATTTTCTGCTCAATTTTCTGTAAACTTAAACTACTCTAACACAGATTCTATTATTTTAAAATTGATATTGAGCTATAACTATTAGGAACTACTTTATAAGCACAAAACGTTAAGGAAAAATAATGTCTTATCCAATGAGATAGAAGCCATGCAAACCCCCTGCTTATGTTCTGTGCCCTTTCTGTGATATTTACTGTGTTAGGTTTTGTGTTTTTTTTTTTTTCAAAGACTTTCTTCTCATTAAATAAAAGGTCAAGTAGAATTCAGTCCATATTTATTATTCTTTTAAAAATCTTGTACTGGAAAAGATCCTATTAACCTGTTCTTTACAGGTGCCCTTCCAGAAAGCATTCTTTACCTAGCAGAGTCTCTGCATCTGTTCTGCCTGGTATAAGCAGAGATAGGGAGTATTTACAGAGCTGGCATGGCTCAGCTCTCTACGTGTGCCTGGCATGCTCTAATGAGGGGAATTAGCTCAATCTGGGCAAAAGAGAAAAAAATATATATATTGCAGAAGATTCTTGGACCACTTAAGCACCAACCAACAATCTTCTTACTACAATATCCACAGTGAGGAAAGTAGATTCAATTTCATTTGCTTATATTTAAAGGTCATATTAAATAGGCTCCTCATTCACACACAAAAAGAGTATTTGGGATTAGCAAATCAATGATGTTCAAAGAGTTATTTAAATACCCCATTAGGTTTTTAATGACAAATTTAATCATAGAAAACTTTCATTTGTATAACTTTGAAATTTTTCTTCCAATTATCCATAAAAATGCAACAAAAAACAACAATTTTTTTTTTTTTTTACAAACTCGGAGTTATTTGAAGGCCAGTGAGCTTAGTGAAAGATATTGGCTTTGCAGTCAGACAAACAGTGTTCTAGAATTTGGAAAATTGCTAATGAGAAATGGGACCTTGTAAAGGTCAATTAACATTTGAGAGCCTTAATCTCCTTGCCTTCTCTTCTATAAAATACGAATGTGATTCCAGCTAATGGAGATCACTACCAGCTTGACTGTTCTTTTAATATCACCACTCCATTCAGGGCACTGGTATAAACATATTTTTATTATTATTAGAAATGCATTTATACCTGGAATTCTTTCACCAAAAATAAAAATATGTAAGTATACAAATAAGGAACCTAATATACTTGATTAGGTATTTATTAAAAACATGAAATGTAAGTACTTAGCGTTGCAATGAATCAATTTAAACAACCAATTCTCTAAAATGATCTATCTCAAAATACACACATTGGTTTTCTCATTAGCTCAAATCATCAGTTCTTCCGTTTGACAAGCTGTACAGTTTGATGGCCAGCAGAGGAATGGAACAGTTTTAAGATATTCAACCCAAGTAATTAAAAACAGAATGCTCCAGAGTATTTGACAGAAATACAAGCTAGACAATTGTCAAGCATGTGATACATATGGCAGTTGACATAGACCCTCTAAGGCTTCCTGGAATGTAGACTTGGATCAAGGCAGGGTCAATAATTTCAGTAAATTTGTTCATGTAAGTGACATCCAGACCAGGTTGACCCTGATGATCCCATATAAACTTCTTTCTTTTTTTTTTAAGATTTTACTTTTTTAAAATTTAAATTCAATTAATTAATATATAATATTTATTGGTTTCAGAGGTAGAGGTCAGTGATTCATCAGTCTTACATAACACCCAGTGCTCATCACATCACGCGCCCTCCTTAACGTCCATCGTCCAGTGACCCCATCCCCTCAGCCCCCTCCCTTGCAGCAACCCTCAGTTTGTTTCTTGTGATAAGCTTCTTAACAATTCCTATTCCCAGAGCCCATACCACATTTACCGAATCCAAATCTGCAAGGATGGGGCTTATCTAAATTATTGTTCAGAGTCTCCCAGGTACTTGCCCCTGTACATTAAAGTCTCTAGTCTGTGCCATATATGCCATGGCAGATACCTAGTAAAGTATCAAGGTGCATAATTTTCTAATTCTGTTCATGTTGCCTATGTAATCTGTACTATTCACTTTGTTTCATCATGTCTAAAAAATTACTTCCTTTTGTTAACGTCCCATCTAATCCAAAATAGGGTATCTTCTGTTTTAGTTTCATCAGCATAAGAACAGAGCAATATATTTTAAGACTATTCACATAGCTTATAGTCTCAACATTTTCAGAGGTGGAATAATAGCAATAGCAAACATTTATGTAATGGTTATAATGTCCTGGATGTTGTTCTAAGTGGTTTAAGAATATTAATTCTTTACAACAACCCAACGAAGTAGGTAATATTATCCTCATTTTGCAAATGAGGAAAAGAGGCTTAGAGAGGCTAAGTAATTTGACCATGGTCACATCTTTAGGTAAGTGTTAGACCTGGGATTTGAATTCAGGGTACTCAGCTCTTAATCTATACCCTATGTGGTTAATTTATTTTACTTTTTTTTAAGATATTTGTTTATTTGTTTGTTTGTTTGTTTATTTATTTATTTATTTAGAGGGAGAGGGAGAGAGAGAATCTTAAGCAGGCTCCAGGCCCAGCACAGAGCCTGATGCGGGGTTCAATTTCATGACTCTAAGATCATGCCTTGCCTGAGCCAAAATCAAGAGTCTGACGCTTAACCAACTGAGCCACCTAGGTACCCAATTTATTTTACTCTTTCAGAATGTTTTAGAATAATTCCATAGTAGATTGGCATTGCATGACTGTGTATCCCACAGTTCTTGATTCCATCGCTTGCTCAGTAGGTGAAAGAAGAGATTTGTGGACAGTCCCAAGATGTATCTTCTGTGGCAGTTACTGCCACTAATAAGGCATGGTGTTCATTAGTCAGCATGCCGCCTGGTGTAAGACTTTGGCAGAGTCTGAAAGGATGCTTGTTGGCATGGGTCTCAGACTGCCTTTGTGTGTCTGCTAGTCTGAGTGCTGTCTGATTGGACCAGGGAATGAATCTGAGGTGTGTGCCAACGCAGCTTGGCTCTTATTTCAGACACCTGTCAATATTTGGCAAGGGTTCAGAGAGTGCAGCCGTTAAGTGACCACAGGATCATTTATACTTCCCAAAAGGAAATCATAAATGCAGAAAGAGGTATGATAATTGGAGGAAAGAGCTTTAAAATTAAATCATTTACAATATATTTTTAAAACAAAGTCATTCTGTGTCCACCAGATAAACCTAGAGGTTAATATTGCCTCTTCACTTTGCTGTATCTCCTCTTCTCACTAGAACATCTGTTCATATAAGTTTTATAAATATGCTGACAGACTGATATATTGGCCAACCACAGTCATGTTACAGTTCAGTTTTTTAATGTTCAACCATCTTACTTATTTTTGGTATGTGCACATACATACTGACATGCTTTATTTCAAATGCATGGACAGAGGCCTATGAAAATCACAAGTGCTCTTTTTTTAGGATGATCTTATTTTCCAGTTTGATTTTCTCTTTTCTTTCTTCTCAATAGTACCTTATGGGCATCCCTCTAATCAATCAGTACAGTAATGTTAATTCAATATTTTAACTTCTGAATACTATTTCATGCTGTGGCTGTGTCATTTATACTTTTGACTGTCTTCCTTCACATTTTGTACCAAACTGCTAATATACCAATGCAACAAAAATATTTTGAGAGGTTAAATTAAAACTGTGTTTATAATTTTTTCAAGTTTTTATTTAAATTCCAGTTATTTAACATATAGTGTATTAAAACTGTGTTTCTTACCAGGAGCAACATAGTCCTGTCAAGGACATTGAGCAATGCCCAGAGATATTTTAGACTGTCACACACTGGGGAGGGTCAGGGATGCTCTAAATATCCTACAATGAATAGGACAGACCCCACCATGATGATCTTGTTAGATCAACTGCATCAAGATTGAGAAACTCTCAGTTAAAGAATATCTGTACTGTCAATATTTTGTTAAAGATTTATTAATTTATTTATTTTAGAGAGAGAGCATGAGTGGAGGTGGGGGGAGGGAGAGAGAGAATCCTCAAGCAGACTCCCTGCTGAGCCTTGAGCCTGACTTGGGGCTCAATCCCAGCACCCTGAGATCATGATCTGAGCCAAAATCAAGAGTGAGACACAACCAATTGAGCCATCCAGGCGTCCCTATAACCGTTAATATTTATAGCTATCTTCAGAATGTTCCCCCAATGTTGTAACATTTCAAAATTCTGCCAAAAACATTAAAGAGTACCTTTTGTTACCTGTTTTAAAGTTCTAACCATAATCTGTGTGCCAGTTCTTTAAGTTGTTTTGTTTTGTTTTTTTTCTGCCAGGTTGATGGGTGTGAATGAAATTTCTTGTTTTCATAAATTATTACCAAGTTTGAACAAAATTCTTATATTTGATCGTCATTTTAATTTCCCTATTATCACATGACCATATATTACATGCCCATTTTCCTACAGTTATCAGCATCTAAAATGAATTTTACAGATCATTGTTTTAAGTTGTCTTCTAGTTGGATATTTTTGGCCATTAAAAGTTTTATATTTCATTTAAATATTCTATCTTCTTACTTTTGAATTTTGTGCCTGAATATTATGTCACCCACTTGTAATTTTCTTTCTTTTGACAATTACATATAGCATTGTAACTCATACTCCAGTATAAAATATAGAACATTGTTATTATCTCAAATAGTTCCTTGACAAATAATTTTTTCCTACCTTTGTGGCTTTTATTCATTTCCTAATAGTGTCTTTTGATTAACAGACATTTTAACCTTTGATTAAATCCAACTTATCACTTTTCTTCTTCCATGTTCAATGCTTTTTGATTCCTGTTTAAAATATATTTGCCTCCATTTATGTTACAAAAATATTTTATACATTTTCTCCTAGAAGATTTATGGTCCTAGCTTTTGCATGCAGGTCTGTGATCCATGTGAAATTAAATTCTGTGTAGGGAATATAGTAGAAGTTGAGGTTTGGTTTGCCCAAAACAAATTTTTGGTTATTCTAAGCATACTTTGTTAAAACAAAACAAAAGCTTTTCTTTCCTCATTGAGTTGATTCAGAAATTTGATTGGATATTGATTGAACATAAATGTATGAAGTCTATGTCTCAATTCTCTATTCTATTGATCTGTTTGCTCTATTTTGTACACTATACTGTCCCCATTACTATAGTTTTATATTAAGCCTTGAAATCAGGAAGTGTAGGCCCTGAAACTGTTCTTTTTCAAAATTGTTATGGTTATTCTATATCCTTTGCGTTTCCACACAGATTTTATTTTTTTTATTTTTATTTTTTTAAAGATTTTATTTATTTAACAGAAAGAGACACAGTGAGAGAGGGAACGCAAGTAGCGGGAGTGGGAGAGGGAGAAGCAGGCTTCCCCCGGAGCAGGGAGCCCTATGCGGGGCTGGATCCCAGGACCCTGGGATCATGACCTGAGCCGAAGGCGGACGCCTAACAAGTGAGCCACCCAGGAGCCCCTCCACACAGATTTTAAAATCAGCTTGTCAATTTTGTCAACAAAAGTATCTGGGTTTTGGATTCCAATTGCATTAAGTCTATAGATAAGTTTTAGCAGAATGGACATACTAACAATAGTAGGTCTTCCAATCTATAAAAAAGGGTATGTCTCTTGATTTCTTTAGATCTTATTGAACTTCTCTCAAAATTATTTTGTATGTTTCATTGTGGATGACTTGCACATCTCTTATTGGATGCATTCCTAGGTGCTTCATGATTTTTGATGCCATTGTAAATTGCATTGTTTTTAAATTTCAGTTTCAGATTGCTACTAGTATGTAGAAATTCAACTGTTTTTAAACTAATTTTGTTCAACCATGATTTGTTCAATTGATAAGTGTTCAATCATTTTGAAATATCATTGTCTCCTTTAATATTATTCTTAGGGATGTTGTATGTCTATGTTCTTTTAATTCAATCCAGGGTCTTCATTTTCCAAAATATTGTAAAGTACATATCATAAAAAATTAGTTGTGTAAAAGTCCTAAAAAAATTTTACCTACAATCCTTTAAAAGTCACATCAGAGCCAACAAAAAAGTAAGGGAGGTTTAGAATAACAAATTTGTCCCTGTTTGCCTAGGGATATCTCAGAGTTAAAACTAAAAGTCCCATATCCTGGGGAACACTTCAGTTCTGGGTAATTGGCACAGTTGGTGTATTCGCTTTCTATTGCCATATAACACATCACCACAATTAACAGTTTAAAACTACACATTTATTACCTCCTGGTTTTCTTATGTCAAGATGGAGGACTCACGAGGCTGCAATCAAAGTGTTATCTGGTCTGCTTTTTCATGTGGAGGCTCAACTGGAGAAAATCTGCTTCCAAGCTTATTCTGCTGGTTGATCAAATTCTGTTCCTTGCTGCTTAGTGTCTGTCAGCAGATCCATGCCATGTGGATCTCTCCATAGGTCCCCTCACAACATGGCATCAGACTTCCTCTAAGCCAGCAAGGAAAGAGGATCTATACTGTATATGCTGACATGCCCCATTCACACTCAAGCAAAGAGATTCTACAGGATGTGGACATGACAACTTTTCCTAGGTTTATTTGTGACAGTCCACCCTCTGGCCCCCACATGCAAAATACATTTACTCCTCTCCCAAGAGTCTCATCCTGTTACAGTGTCAACTAAAAGGCTCCAAATCCCATCATTTAAATCAGGCCCATGTGCAGATGAGACTCCTGTGTGTTGTTTATTTAGCACAGCTACTACTGCAGTATTCTTCATTTGTAGATCTGTGAAAGTAGAGACAAAGTATCTACCCTAAACAGTCCCTATATATGACAGTGGAACAAGCACAGGATAACAGCTGTATACATTCCTGCTCAAAAAGGGAGGAAATGGGAAGTATAGAAGAGTCACTGCTCCTGGCAGTGCTGTAATCCATCTCCTGCATCCTAGCTGCCTGCTGCTATTCCATCCTGTTTTGCCTTGAGCTTTATGATCAGAATTGCTTCTTGACCTCTTAGCTATGTTCATCTTCTTATGCTAATTATGGATGCTCTCCTTAAGCATGTGGGGGACAGTGGTTTCCTTACCAAGGTCTATAAGAGTGCACACCTCCTCTACCACAATACCACCAAAGACCAAAGGAAATGGACTTGGTACTGAAGGCTTAGATCATTTAAATAACCCAGACTCAGATACATAATGGAATAGGGAGGTAAAATCTAAGTATTTTTAGACACTATAGGCTATAAAAAAATATTCTTTAAAGGAGCAGCAATATCTTATTTTTTTCAACTTTTTCTCTTGGTGTCCTAAAAATTCCGCCCCATTGTAAAAAAAGGAAAAAAAATCATAAAAATGTTTGACACAGAAGGTGTTTGTGGGCATGTTACTTAATTCATTAGATTTTAAAGTAATTTTTTATTTCCAAATTTAAGTCTGTGTTTGACATCAGTCTGCTTTGACAGAGTATTTTATGACTTTATTTTCTCATAGTATTTTGAACCAATTATACTAAACTCAAACAGCTTTTCCACAAATTGATTGAATCATCCTTGGGGAGTTAAATGGTGAAGTATGAAGGCTAAGTTATAAAAGCTCTGTGACAATTAGAACTGCAGTTCAACAAACAATGAATCATGGAACACTACATCACAAACTAATGATGTAATATATGGTGATTAACATAACAATAAAAAATTTAAAGAAAAAAGAAAGATACATATGAAAGAGAACTTTAAAAAAAAGAACTGCAGTTCATACTATGAACTGGAATATACATTTTATCAAGATCATATGTATATAAGGTTAGTTAATATGCTTAAATAATTAAATAAGAATTTCTGTTATGACATTATTTGAGGATAGTATGCATATCTGATTGTGGAATTACGTATTTTACTAAAACATGGTAAAAGGCTATGTTTAATTTTACCAATCATGAGAACTAATTTTATTTTAAATTACCAGTAGTTATTTCTAACATGAGAAAATTGGATTCTTTAAACAAGATATGTGGAAATGAGCCTTCTTATACAAGGCAGAAAGGTCATCCTAGGGCTTCTAGAAATTTGTCTAAGATTTATGTTAAAGAAATATAATGCAATCCTCTAAAATTTTTTGATATGAGACTATATCGACTCACTCATTGCTGACTGGATTGCATTTGGGAAAACAGGAAGGCTTGGAATAAAGGCAAATGTTCACCTGGTAAAATTGTTAGACTTATGTAGACTAAAATAGAAAATTCACATTCTTACATGTCAGAAAACTGTTGGGTAGATTGTGTTTAAAAAGGCTTAGAATTAAGCTGTGAGACGCCACATTTCAGTTATCCGTCTAAAGCAGAAGGAGCCATTTTACTCTGAGTGTACTTTGACTTATTTGGGAGAAATCTGGAAACTGCCATTTTTACATGGTAACTTGAATGTCTTCCTTAGCTACTTAAGTGAATTTAGGACATCCTTTTGATCTCCATCACTCCTTCCTCTGCCAACCTTTTTTCTAACTGCCTATCTGGTTTCCTTCTCATACTACCCCAATATACAAAATAAAGAATTATTCCTGTTTCTCAACTCACTTAAATGCTGAGCTAGCCAAGTGAACTGATAGCAAGGGAAGTGGGAAAAGAGTTGAATAAATCTCATGTCCTATATCTAGTTTCCTCTGCTACTAAAAATAGTCTTTCCCTTCTGTATATGCCTAGACATCTTACTTTCAATGACTCTGAGATAGTGTTGATATATGCAACCTTAAGAGTCATTAAAAGCCTAATTACTATTCCAAATTATAAGTATTGCTTCAGTCATTGATCTCTTCAACATAATCAATAGTACCAGTTAGAGGTTCTAAGTGAAATTTGGGATAGTCCTGAGACTTTGGGAATTTTTATGAGAGAGCTTATTGCAATACTTTCAAAATAAAAATTTTACAATGATTGTCAGAAGTGTCAAGAGGAAGGTTAAAGATGTTTAAGACACAGGAAAAAGAAAAACTTGCTCTAATTATAGTCTCAGGATTATCATGAACTGATGAAATAACTATGAGACTTAGCGAAAAATGCAAGTGCAGGAAGCCATTCAACATTATTAGGAGTTTCAATAGAGAGACAGTAGAACATTAAACCAAATGTGGGACCCTCCTAAGCATGGGACCCTGAGAGAATGGCAGATTGTATGCCCATGAAGTTGGTGTTATCAAGAATATGGTTAGGTTTTTTGGAGACATTGTACCAATTTGTAACTTTCCATGTCAAGTCATTTCTCTCTCTCTCTCTCTTCTTTTTGTTGCCAGCAGTAATATCCCTTAAAAATACAATACTATTTTGTGATTATTTTAAGATAGGCTTGAAGGAGAATAATTACAACATGGCATGCTATCTCTTATTATAGGTTAAGGATGAGTGAACTCTTCTAATCAAAAGACAGTAGCAATGAAAAGTGGGGGGGAGAGATAATTAATTAAAGGCTCCTGGAAGGATGAGAAGAGTATGATCTACATTCCACAGGTCACAGAAGACCAACAGGGATTTGGAGCTAGATTAGATCCTGTTTCTCATGCTGTGTAAAATGAGTCCCTGATTCCAATACCATGTAAGTTATTGCGGGGGAAATGCTCTTTTGTAATCCTCAAATTAGAATTTTAATGGCATTCCCAATAAGATGATTCAATTCTAGTGTAATTAACATACACTATTGGACTTCCGAGTATTTTTCAACAGTATCCTAAGGAGAAAATTCAAAATGACTTTTCAGAACAACTCCATTTGAGGACCTGACCAGGGTTTGTACTTAACAAGAAAAACCCTCCAATTGTTAGAGTTCTAAAAAGTATTTGCTGTGGTAAAAATAGACTTAAAAACAAAAAACAACAGAAGCAAACCTCAAAGCAGTGAACAGTTCTTTGCTCTGTGTATTATAAATTGACCCCACATTCTAGGTAGGAGAGGGATATGATTAGCAGTAGAATTATCAATATATAGTCTCTTTTGAAGGAAGTAGAATAAAGAGGAGAATCAGTTGCCAGATTATCTAGTCTGAGTGAGGACAAAACTTAATCTGAATTATTAAGGCAACAATTAGCTAAATGAGAATACTCTAGTTGTAATTACTAGCTTCAGGGCAAAATGATCTTCTGAAAAATATACCTAGAGTTAGAACTGAAGCATGTTGCTGCTATAAAGAATCTGAAAAGTTATCCTGATATTGTATTTCAGAAACTCAGAGAAACTTTCAGAGAATTAGTTTAAAGAGAGCCCAGTGTGTGTTTTGTTTTCAGATTTCTTTTTCTTTCTGTATTTTCTTTATAAAAGCCAATGGACCATTGTGGAGAACACTGTCAGGTTAATATGTAATACTGGTTGCAAGGTTACATGCTTAGTGATGAAGTTCTATGTAAAAATTCTCTAGCAAATTACACATGGCAATAATAAAGCCTAGAACAGCTCTGGTCTAATAGGAAAAAGTGACACACTACAAGCATTTTCAATCTAGCTTCATTAACTCTGGTATATGGACCACCCTCCCAACATTGCTAGCTCAACCGTTCTGGTGTAATGTGTTAGTCTCCAAGTTCTCTCAGATACTCTGCCATAATTCACTCAACAAATCTGCATGTGAGGTGGGTAAGGCAGAGTTGGAACCTCATGTAATTCAGCAAGACACAGACCTAAGATTAGCAGGCCAATTTTTTCTTTGAACCAATACTCCATAAATTTGCCCTGCATGATTTGAATGTATGGTCTTCTAAAATACAAAATTTCATTTGAATTATAAGTAGTTCTCTTTTAACATTATACTTACACATTATGCTTATATATAACTTTAAGTAATTGAAATTATTACATTTTATGAGGTAGACACCCTTAATCCTCTTTCAATATTTTTGGAAAAATATTAAGTAAATTATGAGAATATTAAAAAAATTGAGGAGAGTAACATTATGAAAATGTTGACATAGGTCGCTCCCGACTTCAGTCCCCCTCACGAGAAGACCGATTAGCAACTATCCAGACAAGACACTATTGTGAAAATCCCAGAATCTGGGGTTGAGGCTGTAGAGCCCTCCTAGACCACAAAGATTGAGAAGGACCTCACTAGTTTCATTTTGACCACATCTCTTCTGACCCACACCAGCATAGCACCTCAACAAGAGGGTTTCTCCTCAGAAAAGTGAGCCGCATGTGGACATCCAGGTCTCACTGCCCAAGGATCATGAGGGAAATCTGTGGGAGCTTAATCACTTGGGATCAGATAGAGATAGAGAAGAAGGGTGGGGCTTACAGCAGGGAGTGTTCAGATCTTGGCGGACTGAGCTCCGGCTTAAGCAGAACTCAAACAAAGATCCCAGCCAGTGGTTCTGTTCATCTGCAGAGCTGAGCTGGTGGTTCCATCTGGCCAGGGAGCTCAGTTGGCCATTCAGACTGATTTAAGTTCCCAGCCAACCGGCTATACTGTCCATGAGGCCCATTCTATGTCCCCACTGGATAGGAAAGCACTTTCAAAGCTCCACCTAACTAGTAAGTGCATTCTATAGCCAGGGTAGGAAAACAAATTTGCAGCCCCACCCAACTGCTAACCATGGCCTCTAGTCCCACTCCACCAGGAAGCCTAGTCATAGAATCCAGGCAGGCCTAGAGTTCATCCTACAGACCTGCCTCCTCTGGCAAGGAAACAAGGCAGCAGCCCTCCTGGCTGTTGAGCATAACTCCTGGTTCTGCATAGCTAGGAAGCCTAAACAATGACCTTGGGCAGCCTGGGAGCCCATCCTCCAGTACTGCCCAGCCTACAACCCTATCCGGCAGCAGAGCCCAGCCTATGGCTCTGCCCAATTGTTGAACACAGCCTATGGACTTATCCAAACAGACCTTGCCCAGACAGTGGACCCACTAAATCATATAACATAGAATGCAGCCCCACCCAACTAAGAGCCTGGACAAGATCCTGCTCAAACATGGAGCATAGTCTGCAGCCCCACCCAACTGCAGGATATAGTTGAAGGCCCTGCCCAGACAGCAACCTTGCACAACAGCAGAGCTTAGCCAAGGGACTACCCATTTGTGAAGCCCAGCCTGTGGCCTATGCAATTTTGGGGCATAACCAGTGGAACCTTCTGGTTGAGGAGTACAGCCTGATGTCCCACCTAACCAGGAGCAAGTGTGGAGCCCAGCCTGGAGTTCTGTGCAACCACAGAGTCTCACTAGTAGCACTGCTTTGCCAGAGAACACAGCCTGTGATCCCACCTACCCAGAGATGATAGCAGAGCCCAGCTAGTGGCCCTACCTGACTACAGAGCATATCAGGAGCCCTACCCAACCAAGGAGATTACCCAGCAGCTCCACTTGAATACAAGTCCAACCAGCAGGCTAACCCAATCATGAAGCTCCATCAGTGGCCACCACCCCCTCAGCCCACCCCGACCCCCCACTACAAACCTCAGAGGGTGGGCAGAGGCCTCACCTCACCCAACTAAGGAACTTGATAGTAAGCCCTGCCTACCTCTGGGCAATACCTGCTGATTGATCTACTATGTCAAGCTGAGCAGACTGGTGAAGGTCTTTCCTTCAAAAGTGAACCTGAAAAGTGTGGAAGTGGAGATCGCTTACTCAAATACAGATGCCAACACAAGGATACAAGGATCACAAAGAATCAGGTGAACACAACACCACCAAAGGAAACTAATAAAGTTCCAATAATTGGTCCTAAAGAAATGGAGATCTGAGAATTGTTTGACAAATAATTCAGACTAATCCTTTCAGTAGTAGTAGTTCAGTAAACTACAAGAACACACAGACAACTAAATGAAATTAGGAAAATTATGCATAAGCAAAATGAGAAATTCACAAAGATATAGAAACCATCAAAAAATCAAAGAGGAGGGAACACTCCCAAACTCATTTTACAAGGCCATCATTACCTTGATAGTGTAGTGAAAACTGAATCTAGAGAATAAGAAAAAAATATTTCATAGCAATTCATTTGTATATTAGGATATTTTGACATCCTTATTTATCTGGGGTATTATATAGTTTTAACTGCTTGACCGTCTCTCACATTGTTTCCAAGGAACCATGTATCTTCTTTGTGAATAAATGACCAATAGATGGCAATATTACTCTTTTTGAACACCTCCAATAGGCATGTACCAAAGTTTGATGCCGATTATATGCATCATTCTCAAAGTCAGTATTTTATAAATTAACTTTTTGCAACCTTTTCTTAGCTTATTAATTTACAAAAGCGCAATAAATTTCAACGTAACAAATCAAGAACATAGAAAACAATCTTATAATCTTTAGATAACAAATGTAAAAATGTGTTTGACTCAACTATACTATTCTCTGATCTTACAAAGGAATTTACACATATAAACATGCATGTGGAGATTTTCTGGTTTTAATTTACTATAATATAATCATATCTCACCCATTATTTTTACACACTTATCTCAAATTGCTTTATGCATTGAACACTAGTGTTATCTGAGACATTCTACACTTGTTACACTTTTCCTACCTCTGCAGATTTACAGGATTTATTTTATATCATATATTTTACAGCATTTGTTTTACATGATGAATATAAAATGATTTTTTATCATTCTTCTATTGATGAGCAAGCATGGAACATGTGTGTTCCTTAATATCTAGTGTTTTATTTCTAAAGGATATGTTCTCAAAATTTGTGTTTCTGAATTAAAAGGCTTTTATATTCTTTCATACCATTAGATATTGTCCCATTGTTCCCTCCACACTCGGACACTACAGCAAATTACATTCCTACCAGCAATGAAATATTCCTAATTATCTCTAACCCTATATATTATAACTACATATATTTAAGCCATTTACTTAATAGAAACTTGAGTATCATGACATAATTTCTATTTTAGATATATTTGCTATTTGAGAAAGATTAACCTTTTCTATCACAAAGCTTCCATAATTATTTTAAGGAATCCTACATTTGTAATTTCAAGTATGTCATCCTTTCTTCTAATTTTTAACTACCAGAGTTCCTTGGTCTGAAGAAAGCAAAGTCCAAAACAATTGCCAATTTACTTTTATACATTCAGTTAACTTTATCTGCAACTTTAAATAAAATATAATACTTTTTATTTAATTTATTTTTATATACTATTTAAAAAGAAAGTTATACTTAACCTCATAATATAACTGTGATCAATAAGAAATGATAAGAAGAAAGCTTTCCGAGATTGTGGCAATCATTGATTTTTCAGAATTGAATATATTACTTTGACGTCCTTGTATGTAGGTTGATGATATTGCATTGGCTCACTTTGTTATGCTTCTCCTTGACTAGCTCTTGGACCGATGCAATTCTTCAACCTAGTGTTCAACTGGATAAAGCTGAATGAAATATAAAACTACCCATAAATTCTTTTTTCCTAAAGAATTACTGTAGGAATCAATTTTAATAATATATCAAATTCAACATGGGAGATTATAGGCATGTGTGTGAATATGGAAAAAATTTTTGAAGTAGAGCTGAGTACACATACTTTTAAGTTCCCTGAGGTTCAAGCTTTTGATACTAACTTCTTGGTTCCAATAGTCTTCCTTTCAAGTGTAATAATATGTTGGATATTTTAGAAGTATTGTTTTGTTTGGGGAAGTTACTTACCACCACCTTACCACCTCAAATTAATAAATTTAAAAAGCATTTTAGTATTTTGTGAGCTTTGTAATTATTTATGATCTTTTATAAATTTTATTTGGTGAAACTCATTGAAGATGTAGCTGTTTAAGCTGGAAGTGATTTTCCATTTCTTGGCTTTCCAAAATGTGTAAAAGAGGTTGCTTTACAGATTATGTCAACTTTTTATATTCTTTTTTTTTTAACATTTATTTATTTTAGAGAAAGAGAGAGCATGAGCAGGAGGGGCAGAGGGAGAGGGAAAGAGATTCCCAAGCAGACTCCGTGCTGAGTGCAGAGCTAGACACTGGGCTTGATCTCAAGACCCTGAGATCACTATCTGAGCAGAAACCAAGAGTCAGTCACTTACCAACTGCACCACCCAGGCACCCCCAAACTTTTATATTCTGTGGTCACAGTCTAATTCAAGGCCACTTCATGTATGTGGACCTCATACAGAGACGTATGTTCAGAAAGGCCCTTGGTTTTATGCTTTACTGTCTTGGTCTTTAAATTCCTGGTAATTTTTAACAATTCATAATTGTTTAGTTATTAATAATTAATAATTTTCATTTTGCCTTGGGCCCCACAGATGACATAGTCTCTTCTGGAGCTGTTCATAATGACAGCACCCAAGCCCACTCTCTTACCCATGAAAAAAATCTCTCAAATGCTTGATGAGACATGTAACTAGACATGTAACTCTGAAAGTACCCAGAGAAGAGACTCCAATCTACCAACTTTTCACCATTGGTTTATATGGAACAATATCCAATTAATCTCACTAATGCTCCTAACCCTTACCATCCTCGACAATTGCACAAAATGCAAGCTTCACTACTCAGTCTGTTCTTTCATAGCCTTATACACATAAAGATGTGATTTTTGCATCAGCTGATTTTTTGAGATTTTTCAGTCTGAAACTTGTATCATTCCTTTCACAAGTGCTTTTACACATCACTTCGCTTCCCTTGCACCCCTCTTATTGGTAGGTTATTCATATTCCTCGCATCTATGGCACGTGGAGGTTGTGTCTGGAAATGTCTAGCATTGCATTTGTGCACCTTATGAGCCTTTCATCCTCAAACAACAAAGTCCTTCCTCTCTTGAAGACTCAAGTGACTTTTTTGTATTAATATATCTCATATTTCTTTTCTATGCCTTCTAACTACTGAAAACATTGAAACCCCTCAAATCCAGCTATATTCCTAAGCATACTCAATCTTCTGGAGACGACTTCTCAAACAATCTAGCCCCTTCTGCCAGTCCCTTGAATTCCACACCTTTAACTCAAGTGACTAACTCATTTTCACAGCCACATATTCAAATAGCTGTCACTATCCGGGTCTATTCTTCATGTGAAATCTTCAGTCTGCACCTACTCCCTAACTACATTTTCCTAAATTTCAATTTCTTCATATTGTGTTTTACCCCACTACAACTACTGCACAAGGACTAAAACAAAAATTAAAGTATATGCATCAGCTCCTTAACTGGACTCAGATTCTTCTCTTCCCTCCAGCCTCCTACATTGTTCACTTTGTGGCACAACAAAAAAGTCCATTCATTTGCCAGTCCAGAATTGTAGCTCTTCTTATCTCTCTCTCTTTTACAATTAAACCTCAACTAATTGGCAGTTGTGGCATTTATTTTCTTTTTTTTTATTTTTTTATTTATTTTAAAGATTTTATTTATTTATTTGAGAGAGAGAATGAGAGACAGAGAGCACGAGAGGGAAGAGGGTCAGAGGGAGAAGCAGACTCCCTGCTGAGCAGGGAGCCCGATGCGGGACTCGATCCCGGGACTCCAGGATCATGACCTGAGCCGAAGGCAGTCGCTTAACCAACTGAGTCACCCAGGCGCCCCTGTGGCATTTATTTTCTAAATGCTTTCTTTCCTTCTGCCCCTTTTCTTAATAATAGTTCCTCACCGGGACTGTTACAGTCACCATACGCAAAATCCAAAGTCTTTAATATGATGTCGAAAGGCCCTTGTTGTCTGACTAAGACGTACAGCTCCAGCCAGATCGTCTGACTTTTACCAGAGCATAGCCATGCTAATTCACTTGCTATTTTTCCTTCTAATTAGCAACTGCACATGCTGATTCTGGTGAACTTCATTAAGAGCTTTTTCAATCCTTCCTTTTTCTGTACTTTTAAAAATTCCTTTTAATATATATTTAGTACAATACAAGTTAAATTTCTAAATTGTTAATCTGTTAATGTTTATTAGAGTTTTTTACTCTGAAAAAAAAAAAGGGAGTTTTCTAGGCCTCTTTGTATCTCAGGAAGCTGGCATATTGTCTGGAAATGAATAACTGATTTAAAATAGTTTTTGTTAAGTGAAGGGACATTTAGTGTTTTCCTTGGGGTACAACTGGCTCAGAATATACCTTGAGTGTTCAAAACAGAGCTTATTTCATATCTTAAGTAGTCAAAGTGCAGCCTAATTCATGCTGCTACACCAGGAGTCAAGTTGAATCAACTATAGGGAAAGATCCACTGTTTTCTTTTGTGGTGGTAAGGCTAGTGGACTTTAGATATGATGCATTTGTTGCCCTTTCCATTCATATTCTAATGACAAAATGAGATAAAAAGCAATTTAAGTGGCAATGGTGACATTTTCCTAAACAGGCAGAATTACTCTAAAACTAAGGTTTTCTAATGCCAAATCCAGTTTTCTCTCTATTGTAGCATGCAATTGTGGAGGCCAGTATATTTGAAGGCAAACAATATTAACTTACAGTAACACAGGCTATACAAAATTATCAATATTTATAGACCATACATATTTTCAGTTGTGATATTAAAAAAACAAAAGGTTTTTCTGGAGTTTTTTGAAGAAGAAGAATTAAAATATTTCCCATCCTTAGAGAAAAATTTTGTATGAAGCAAAGAGAGAATATAAGAGTGAGAACAAATACAAAGGCATCTTAAACTTTAGTTTAGATTTCAAATAGGTGTATCAATCAGGGGAAAGAAAAAAATTTACATTCAGAAAATGTCTTTAAGTTGTGTCTTTGAGGGGCTCTGAGCTAATACAAATTTAATTTTACAACTGAAAAAGTATTTGATAAGAAGTCTATTTAAAAGTCACAGGCTGTTAGGGAGAATAATCACATGTAGATATTTTATATCTATTAGGACAACAAGAAGGAGTGAAAAAGGAGCCCCTTTTTTCTTTGTGGAAAAATAGGTCTCTGGAACTTTCCAGTCATCTGGTTGAATACAAAGAGGAGTCAGGGAAGAAGACAGGACGTAGCTTATTCTTTCTGTGTCATTAAGGTAAAGCTCATGGGTAGTATTGCTGCTCCTCAAGTACTGTGAAAGGAGATGCCACCATTGCCTCAAGATAAAGTCCCTTGTGGTCACATGGCAAGGCCTTCTGAACTTTCTTTGCAGAAACACTTACTCTAAAACTATTTAGCCTCCCCTTCTTTCTTATCTGCTGCCAAGAGGAAGGCAGCAAAAGATTCAGTGTGAATATTTCATTATCAATTTCTGTAAGGTGTCAATGGATAACTTCTTAGGCCACATATCAAACTCAAGAGGTATTTGACTCCAATAAATGATTCAAGGCAAGTCAGAATCAAATTTCTATTCAAAGTATGAATAATCAATAAAATGAATAAGTTTATCTCACTTATAATAGACAAGTATTAAGGACAAAATATACCACACAGTGAGTTTTTTGGCTCATTGAAACATTTTTTTTATTTAATCATGGTGTTTGAGGATCAGTGGTTTATTCTTTCTTTTTAATAGCATAATGTACTTCATAATATGGCTATTATCAGAATTATTTATCCATTCCCCATTAATCTACTTATGTGTTGTTATCCTGATACCACACTGTCTTGATTGCTGTAGTTTCATAACAAGGCTGGAAATCAGGAAGTGTTAGTCCTCAAATATGTTCATTTTTTTCAAAGTGGTTTTGTTTATCCTAGGCGCTTTAACTTTTCAATGGATTTTAGAATAAGTCTGTCAATTTGAAACAAAAAAATGCACAGATTTTCTCAGAGGATGTGTATAATCTATAGATAAACCGGGAAAGAATTGACATCTAAGTAATAGTAATTTTTCTGATCCATGAATATAGTATATCTTTACATTATTTAGGTCTTATTAACTATCTTTAATAACTATCAGAGTGGCTTTATTGTTTTCAGTGTATGAGTCTTTCAAAACTTTTAGTCATATTTATTATTAAGTATTTCATACTTTATTGATGTTACTATGAAATTTACTTTTTAATTAGAAATATAATTGATTTTTATATGTTCATTTTATATTCTGCGACCTTAAAAAGTCATTATCTGTTTTGTGGATTCCATAAAATTTTTTCTAACAATGTCTGCAAATAAAGACCATGTTAACTTCTTCATTTTTACATAGATGATCAATTCTTGTGCAAATTAAAACTATTTTATTTTTTACTTTCCAATAAAAATGCGCTTTATTTGTTTTTGTTTCTTTGTTGAACTGACTAGCATCTCCAGTACTATGTTTAATAAAAGTGGTGAGAGAAGACATTCTCATTTTGCTCCAGCTTTTAGAGGAAACGCATTTAGACTTTCAGTATTATGATGTTACCTGTAGGTTTTTCAAGATTGTCATCAGATCAGTATTCTTTGTTCCTAGTTATATTTTGTCTGTTATGAATATATCCATTTCAGCTTTCTTTTTATTAATCTTAACATACTATATATCTTTTTTACCCTTTCCTTTTAACCAATATCTGTGTTTATTTTTAATGTGTATTTCTTGTAAGCAGAATATACTTAGATCTGGCTTTTTAAACAACCTGATAATCTCTGCCTTTTAATTACAGATGCATAAAGCAGTTGCTTTTAATGAAATTATTGCTATAGTTAGGTTTAAGACTATAATTGTGTTGTGTATTTTATATTTGCCCCATGTTCCCATTTCCTCTTTTTTGGATTAATTAAATAATTTTTATGAGAGCATTTTATCTTCTTTGTTGGAATACTAGCTGTTTATCATTGTTTCGTTATTTTGATGGTTGCTTTAGGATTTATAATATACTTTTGAGACTACCTTCAAATGATATACTATTTCACACTTAGTATAATAACCTTGTAATCCTGCACTTTCATTTCTCCCTTCCCAGGCTTACTGCTATTGTTGTCATAGAAAATTTATCTTATGCATATGGTAAACAAACCCTCATATTACAGTAGTTTTGTTTGTTTAACCATCATATATCTTTCAAATGTTCCAGATTTAAATAATAAAAAAATAATCTTATTTTTTTAACCATGTAGTTTTCATTTCTGGTGGTTTCCATACCTTGCACCAGCTGGTACCATGTCTTTCTGCAATCTGTGCTCTGTCATTAATTTCAGCCAGTATATTTTTTTATCTCAGGCATTATAGTTTTATTTTGGCCTAGAAGTTTGATATTGATATTTTCCTGTCTACCATGACCCTATTTAACTACATGAATATACAGAATATGGTATAACTGCATTAATGACCTTGTCTGCTATAGTTTTGATTCAGTTTTAATTGATTGATTTTGCTTCTCAGTATGGTTCATATTTTCCTACTTCTTTGTTGACTAGTTATCTTCAATTGGATATCAGACATTGCAAAATTTACCTTGTTTGGTTTTAAATACTTCTGAATATGTGAATTATTCTTCAACTTTGTTCCAAGGCATAGTTAACATGACTTGGAAACAGTTTGATACTTTCGGATCTTGCTGTTAAGATTTGTTAAGTGAAACCATGTCATTGTTTATTCTAGGACTAGTCATTTCCTATTACTAACATAATAACCCTCCAAATACTTTATCTAATTCAAAGAATCATGCCATTCTGATTGTTAGGAACAGGTGTTATTCCCTCTAATTCTGGTATAGTTCTTTCCCAAGACTTGGGTTGTTTCCTAAATACATGTATCTGTCATTATTCTACTGAATACTGATCTGCTGAATACTCAAGGGGCGCCTCCACAGATTTCTGGAGTTTTCTCCCCATGCATGTCTTTTTTATGACAACACTATCTTGGGAGCTCTCAGTCCATCTCTTCAATTCAGGGTGGTCATCACATTTTTCCTCGTTTCCCCTGGCCTGTATCAGTGGCTGGAATCTCTCTCAAGACAGTAAGCTGGGACAATCCCAGGATCATTTCATTTGCTTTTCACATCTCAAGAATCACTCTTTCAGTACCTGATGTTCAGTGTCTTGAAAAATGTGTCACAGATCCCCTTCCTTCCTTCCTTCCCCTCGCCTTTTTTTAACCTTTTCTTTTTTCATTTCTTTTTGCCTTTGTCTTCTTTCTGTTTTTCTTCTCCTTCCTTCTTCTTTCGTTCTTTGTTGCTGTTTCAGGTGAGAGGGTAAGTCCAGTCCCTGCTATTCTATCTCAGCCAGAGTCAGGAGTTTCAGTTCTTTCATGGTGACTTTAATCAAATCATTAGAATATTATTTGGCCCAGGATTTTTTCATCTCAATCGCTTTTTAACTATCTGTAATTTATATATAGATGATATGGGCATATTCCCATTGCTAATAACAGTTTACTAACCAAAACCACTGTAAACCAGAATCATAAACTAATTATAATATAATTATAATACAAAAATGTCATGCCTTTTGAGAAAAAAATACACAAATAAATGTTTAAAAATCATCAGGGGATCACCAAATGCCAAATATCTAGGCACTAATTTGTATAAACTTTTCTACTGAAATTACATACCAGTACATCAAATGACATATAACTGAAAAAGTGGGAATTGTATTTAAATCTTATTACAAATGAGAAAAACAACTCCAAATTTATTTTCAAAATAGTAGAGTTCGAGGTTGAATCTCAGAGTTAGGAAGTCAGGATGTTTGGTATTCATAAGTTTAAAAATAATAGATTTTAAAAATAGTTTTCCTTCCAAAAGCTGTTTTTCCATTTTCTCTGGAGCTCTGATACCTTTGAATATTGACCTAAAGACACATCTTGGATATTTTAGTAAGATTAGAATCTACTAAAGAAACAAAACAAACTGTACATTTTATTGTTGATACACAGAAGTTTTTGGCATTCACCTCTTGAAAAACTATGAAATTGTTGAATTCTTCTTTTCCCAACTTTCTGATCTCATAATTTAAGTTGTTCCACCAAAATTCAATCAAGATGAAAATGTTGATTTACATGAGGAAATATCAATCGGTATCACTAAGAATAAAGGTGCCTGGGTGACCTCCCAGAACACAGTGTCACAAACAATTATGATAAGAACTCGAACTGAAAGATTTCCTATGAGAATCAGTTATCTGAATTAGACTAAGGCCACCAAAGGAATAGGAAAGGCCAGGTTTAGAATTAACATCAACTGTTGCCACTCTTTATTATTATTGGAGACTCTCAGATCATTTTCAAAAAGCAACATTTCTGTGACATGGTCTTCAGTCAAAATGATCTACCTCATAAACTTTCCATTCGAAACAGATTTTTCTTGGGATACTAAATTATAGCACACATGCTCTCTGGTCAGGAAAGACTATGTTACAATTTCATAAGCATCAATCTGTTTTCAAATTCTGGCCAGAAAAGTCAGCAAAGTAGTCAGCCTCAAACTCATATAGTGCAACAGTTTTTTTGTTGTTGTTGCTGTTGTTTTGCTTATTCCTGACTTACAAAATCTTCACATCTTTAATTCTGCTCAGATTATTTGTATCGGTTATTTTCTTCAAAGTTTTGGATAACATTATTTTAAACATAGAAAGGAAAATTAAGCCTCGCTGGCTCAGTCATTAAGCGTCTGCCTTCAGCTCAGGTCATGATCCCAGGGTCCTGGGATCGAGCCCCACATTGGGCTCCCTGCTCAGTGGGAAGCCTGCTTCTCCCTCTCCCACTCCCCCTGCTTGTGTTGCCTCTCTCACTGTGTCTCTCTCTGTCAAATAAATAAATAAAATCTTTAAAAAAATGAAAGGTAAATTAATATTATTTGGCCCAAACTAGTATGTAAATTCCAGAGCATTTGTTTTACAACTACTACAAAAATATCTACAGTTATTTTAGATGGTAAAATAAAATCAGTAGAGTCTCGTTACTTAGAGACTCTGTTTAAAATGCTGCACATTTTCATGTTCAGGAAATTGAAACTCTAAAATACACTGCAGATCTCAGTTTTCAGTAAATTCCATAAGAGCTCTTGGTCAAAAACAATGGAATTTGACTTAGAAGCACATCATCTAAGTAGTCATTAGAAGCATGTTATCCCCCAGATACACAAATTATCTTTTGAGGCTTCGAAAAAATAAACCCACGAAACCAAATATCTGATCAATAGTATATTCCATATTAGCCACATGCTCGTTTTGCTTGGATAGGTATTATTTTTAGATTATTTAAACTCGTACCTTAAAGAGGTTAATAATATAGTTTACAAAGTAGTCATTAGAAATTCATCACTGAAAAGCAAAAAATCGTTCTTCAATTAGCATGGATTTTTTTTGTTATAATTAAAATTTGCATTTGTTTCATTCTGCACTTATATTCCCATCTTTCACTCAGAGAGCTCTGGAGTCTGGGGTACCTGTAAATCCAAGCAAGTGGTCTCATTTCTTTTTCCGTTAAGATCTTAGTTTGCCTGAAGCAAACTTGCTTAGAGGGGAGGGCACCTGGAAATTGTGGGCTTCTTTATAAAATACCACATAATATTGATAAATCCATTCTAAAATAAATAAAAGAAACTCTCCCCAAATAAGGTATCATCTGTTGCTAGTTCTGGTTTAAATAGTAGGAGACTATAATATTCAGCCTGGGAGGAATTAGCCAAGAAGACATAAAATTGAGTAAAATCATTCCATACTCTTTTCCACTAGAAACTGGGTTTACAGGGAAAATATGAACATGATTTCATTTTAGTGTTCCATGGAAGCATAGTTGGAGAAATGCTTTCCCGAAGAAGTAGTCTCTAACCATTTTTTAAAGTTGCTTTTTCTTTTCGACTGAGGCAAGGCTGATTCCTTTTCATTCTCAACAAATATGTGGTTCAGTTTCTCACCCACCTCCATGACATTTTAATGGTTATGCTTTCTTCTGGTGACAATTTTCTGTATCAATTGTTTGACCCTCAGAAGTAGATTTTCTTTCATTTTTCTTTTTTTTAAGATTAATTTATTTATCTTAGAGATAGAGACAGAGTGCGTGCACATGCATGAGTGGGGGGCAGAGGCAGAGAGAATCTTCAAGCAGACTCCCAACCGAGCACGGAGCCCCACATGGGGCTCAATCCCAGGATCCATGAGATCATCATGTGGGCTGAAACTGAGAGTTAGCCTGCTTTACTGACTGAGCCACCCAGGCTCCCCAGAAGCAGATTTTCTGTCATAAAGCTCTCTTTTGGATCCCAAAATTAAATTAGTTTTCCCTAAGTTATTTCCTCATAGTTTTAATTGTAAAGTAAAACACACAAAATGATCCATACTTCAGGAAAACATTGTCTTCTAACGGCCTAGGAAGTCCTCTTTGAGACTTATCAGGCATTGTCCTTCACTATTATTTTAAGAAGTCTAACATTCAAACACAGCCTCATTTCAACCAAGGGAATAAGAAAACCGCTTCAGCATAACCTCTCCTATAGCCTCTTTTCTTCTGTTCTGTTTGTTTAAGCAGAGGGGAAGGAGGAGTGGCGAAGTGGCCCCGAATATGGTCTCTGGAGTCAGATAGCAAGGCTTAAAAGTGCAGCTCTACTACTTGGAAGCCTGTGATTCTGGGCACATTAGTTACCTGTCTATATGTCAGTCTTCTCATCTATGTAATCATTATACCTAAGGGATACATAATTGTGCCAGAATCAAAGGACTGTTCTGAATATTAAGTTGCACAATATAAATATTCAACATGCTATCTGGCAAATGGGCAGTTCTTAGTTAGTGTCACTCATTATGATTATGACAAATATTTATTCACTTAACAGTATTTATTGAGTAACTACATGCTCTATGATAGGGACAAAATGATGAGCAAAATAGAAATATCCTATCCACTGGGCAATTTTTGTTAGAGACAAACAATAAAAACAACATAGATATTAATATAAGGTTACAGGTTATGAGGAGAAATTGAAGAAAAAGTAGAGAGTAGTTACTCTAAGAATGTAAAATGAGCAGATGTAATGAATTCTAAAATTTTTAAATTAATTTGCTTAGGGGATCAATGAATGCTTCTTTGAGAAAGGTACAAAGCTCTTACTCAAGACATCTCAATGATAAATAAGAATGAACTCAGAAAAGGGTGGGTTGAGGGAAGGAGACTATACAAGGGGACAAAATAAGTGTGTGAGGCTCAAAGGTAAAGGAAAACATTAAGGGAGGACACTGAGTCTGGAAGACAGAGGGTGTGGGGGAAGTTGGTGAGTGAAAGAGCTCAATAACAGACACGGGACAAATCATCCAGGGCCTAGCTATGCACAGTATGGATTGGGGTAAAAGGGTGGTGGAAATGCTTTTTTTCCTATGACCCAGCAATTGCACTCCTGGGTATTTACTCCAAAGACATAGATGTAGTGAAAAGAAGGCCCATATGCACCCCAATGTTCATAGCAGCAATGTCCGCAATAGCCAAACTGTGGAAAGAGCCGAGATGCCCTTCCACAGATGAATGGATAAAGAAGGTGTGGTCCATATACACAATGGAATATTACCCAGCCATCAGAAAGGATGAATACCCAACTTCTACATCCACATGGATGGGACTGGAGGAGATGATGCTAAGTGAAATAAGTCAAGCAGAGAAAGTCAATTATCCTATGGTTTCACTTATTTGTGGAACATAAAGGATAGCATGGAGGACATTAGGAGAAGGAAGGGAAAAATGAGGAGGGTAGAATTGTAGGGAGAGATGAACCATGAGAGACAATGGACTCTGAGAAACAAACTGAGGGTTCTAGAGGGGAGGGGGGTGGGGGGATGGGTCAGCCTGGTGATGGGTATTAAGGAGGACACGTACTGCATGGAGCACTGGGTGTCATACGAAAACAACGGATCGTGGATCACCACATCAAAAACTAAAGATATATTGTATTGTGACTAATGTAACATAATAAAATTTTTTAAAAAAGGAAAAAAGAATAAAAAGGAGAGCCAGGGATATGGCAGAGTATTTCAGATTTTCATTTTATAATTTTCATTCACTCCACTATGGAGAATGGATTAGAGGTGGTAAAATTAATGAGAGAAGACAATACAGATGGCAGTGGTAGAAGTTGGGTTGAAAGGGGACAGTATCTTAGAATTAGGTACAGACAATGGAGAGATGGAGGGATACTGGACAGATAGAGGAGGGAAATTTTTTTTTTAAGATTTATTTTATTTATTTGAGAGACAGACAGACAGAGTGGGGGAGGGAAAGAAGGAGAGGGAGAGAGAGAAAATCCTCAAGCAGACTCCCCACTGAGGATGGAGCCCAACACAGGGCTCAATCCCAGGATCCTAAGATCATGACCTGAGCTGAAATCAAGAGTCAGGCGCTTAACCAACTGGGCCACCCAGGTGCCCCAAAGAGGGAAATTTTTGAAATAAAAGTGTCAGGACTTGGTGGAATATTGAAAATGATGTGGAAGAGGACGCTGGCTAATATGATCCTGGATTTTTGGCTTGTGCAACCTAATGCCTGGAAAGCTGTTCTCTGAGATAAAGAAGGAAACTGAGCAAGAGAGAGGGGGAGGTTATGAGCTCAGTTTTGTACATGCTGTATTTATACTGTGTCTGCAATATCCACAAGAGAGGTCAAGCAGAGAGGTGGGTGTGTGAGACCGGGGTGGGGGGGGAGAGGGATGGAAGGGGGGCGGTCCAGATTTTGAGATGTAAATTTAGAAATACCGTTTATGGACAGCAACTGAAACCATGGAATCCGATGACTGCATTGTGTGAGAACTGAGAAGACTAAAAAAGCAAGCAGCGGAACATGGCATCTCCCTTTCCACTCACCTTACTACAAACTGCAAGAATATAAATATTTCTCTTTGGTTCTTAGTTCACTCCCTATAGAATTTTGGATAAAAATATCCACACCAAAAATGTATGATAATCTGAAGAGCTAGGAAATTATACACTTTCCAACAAAAGTTCAGAACTAAGTAGAAAAAACAAATGACTTCATAACATAGGTCAGGAGCCTATTATTATACATTAGAATTCTTAACGGTGTAATAAAGTATTAGAATACTGAGATCTGTTTATGTACGCCTAGTAGGGTGGGATAAGATAAAGGCTGGGTTTGGGCAATCAATTAGTTTGCCAAGTGTCTTCTTGCTACCTTTATGCTTAAACTCCATTAGAGTTTGACCTTTCCAGAATTTCTGAGATTATGGGCAGTTTTCCCCTGAGCATCCTCCAGCAGCTGTTTGAACAACAAGTTAAACCAACTGAGCGACTTATACTTGTCTAAAACAATGTTCCTAACTAGCATGGGACCAGATGAATACAAAGATCAGAAAATGAGAGAAAAGAAAGGGGCCAACTCTTGTTTTAGACAAGAAGATTAATTTTGCATGTAAGTCAGAACTGATAAAACAAAATGCTAAATATCAAATGTGACATCACAACATAGTGATATAATAATGACCCATGTAATCAAAATTATCATACAAAATTTAGATAGTTTATGCACTCATTGATCATTATAAACGTTATGTAGAGTCCCTGCATGTGCCGTGATAGAAACAAAAGCAAATCCACATTACTGACTATTTTACATATTATTTTTCATTCAGTACTTAACTCTAGAAATGCTGTCTTTTCTGAAAAGTGAAACCTATACTTACCACATATTAAAATGTATACATATATAATTGTAATACATATGTAATATCTACATATAGTGACTATCAAGTTTAGTAGCATGGTTTCAATCAATCATGAGCACAGAACCAACGCTCCATGAAGGTTTAGGAACTAATGAAATCCACATTATCAGTGCTAACTGATTTGTCCAGTGAGAGCTTTAAATTTATCTAAAGGATTTAAGTCTTAACAAGAATTTTAAAATCAAATTAGACCTAATTTTCAATATTTTATACATGTAAGAACTCATAGGACCCTCTCATTCCAATAGCAAAGATGGTTTTAATGGTACTTGCTTATTTTCAGAATTCTTTTCACTTATGACATTTTGTGAATAAATACACTGATGCATATTCAAAAGTGAGGGACCAGAAGTCACACCTGATGGGTGTTTCGTCCCTAACTGAGCTGTATTAGTTATTAGTTTCATTTTTTTATTTATTGTAATTTCTTAAGTCAATATTCCGTTAGTATTTTCAAATTCTTCAACTTACATGAAAATCTTCAGAAATTACTGATGACAAATGTGCCTCATTTACTTAAATGTATTTGTTATAAAACAGATTTTTAAAAATTATCTAACATTAATATTTCAGGTCACATATTTTAAGCTGATTTGAAGACTTTACAAAATTGAAAAAAATCTATTTTTCTGAACTGTTTGTCACAAAAATATTAATTTCAATATAGTAATTAGTAAATATTTAACCTAAACTGATTTCTTTTAAATATATAAGTTGAATTGTTAAGTGCTTATGATTTCTTAAAACTGGAAAAAAAGAGGCTTATATTTTCTACATTAAAGGGGATAAAGCTCAACATATTTTATTGATAAAAGTTCTAAAATTATAATAAGTAATGATACATAAATCAAATTACTTTATGGTACTACTGGTACCCAAAGTTATAACCATTTTGGTAAAATATCTTACTTAATTGAATAATAGATAAACTTGTATTTAGGTTTGCTGTATATGGAACAAAACTTTGTCATACTTGTAAATTTTAAATTAAACTTCTTCCTCTTTAATAGCGTTACATTATAGGAAATGTTTTCATATATTAGACTATGTTCAAGGCTCTTGAAATTCAAATTCAACTCCATATTATCCTCATAATTGAAAATTTTAAGGATGACTTTTTATCTCTTTAACTTCACATTTGTCAACATCATTGGAGAGCACCTACAGTATTATTTTGCTCTAATGCATTCCTTTTGTGACTTAATCAACTTTATAAGAAGCTGATTCAATCAACCAGAAGTTTAAAAAGTAGTTTCTGTTTCTAATTTGTTATTGAGAGGTAATTGAATTTTATTAACATATTCATTATCATTTTCCTCTGGTCCCTACGTTTCTTCAATAATGTATTCTGATATCATATGCATTTAAATGCAAATCTTTTCATATCCTCACTATCTGCCAAAAGTAGTAATGATCTAGTGCAGAATAATGAGTCAATTCTCTAAAAATGTGAAACTCAGAAGTTTTATGTGTCTTTCAAGTCTTGAAAGTAGAACTCTACTCAAAGAATGTAATAGTAGAAATATACAAAACACAAGTGTTGACCCACTTCCTAAAGATATACAATCCCATACTTAGCCAACAAATCAGGAGAGCTGAATGCAAAGGGGCTCAGCAACAGTTTAATTCTAAGGCTTTGAACGAGGCAAAAGTGAACATGAAGTAGGATAAAAAGGGAAGTTAGGATAGAGGATAACAACACTGTATTTCAGACAAGAAAAAAAAGAGAGGAAATACTGCTGTCCAGTGGCCTCATTTGCCCACATCATTAGTCCTGAAATATAGATTCAAGACACAGGGATCCTGGATAACACACTAAGTCAGTTTCCAGGCTTGTACAGGAGATCCTTCTGAATGGTGTTTAAAGCAAGTTTCACCTCACATCAGATAACTAGAGGACTGATGTGATATAATGACAGTAAGATGACAGAAGAATACCATCATCTCAGAAATATGAGAACCGCTCCGCTTAGAGATTTACCAAAAGGCATATATATGCAATTTGTGATTACAACTCTGAAACCTTACGAGAAGAAAAAAAAAAAATGAATGAGCCAGTAAAAATTAATTAGCAAACTTTTAGTGAGATTACAACTTAGGTAAGAAAAACCAAGCTGGCATCTCTCAATCAAAATTTTCAACCTGAAACGTTTTAGGCTTAGTAACTACCAAAGCACACGGGGGGAGGGGCTGAGGGGAAACGAGTGGAAATTGGGAGATGCTAGATGCTCCGTGGGGATTTACTGTACCTGTGTCCACATCCTTCACCTGTTGCCTGGCTTGAGTTGGCCGGCTCCACTTTGAGCTCTTGCAGGACCAGCCCTTTATCGTGTGGTCCAGGAAAGTCCATGCCTGGCACCTCCTCTTCCTCTAGAGACTCCACGTAGAAGAGAGTCCTGGCTGGCTGCTGAGTGCCCTGCCCCGGTGCCCCTTGCTGCAGCCTTGTGGCCACTGGCAGCAGGGTGCCATTCAGTGGATTAAAGGAAGAGGAGGAAGAGGACGGTGAGGACGACGAAGAAGAGGAGGAAGAGGAAGGCTTCTTCCAGAAAGTGCTCACGCCGCCCTTCTCTTGGCTTTTGAGCAGGCGGCTCTGGCTGGGTCCCCAGTGCTCGAAGCTGCCGCTGCCTTCCTGTTGCAGGCAGCCGCCCCCCGCCGGGCCGCCAGGGGCCGGCGACGGGTGGCTGAAGAGTTTCCAGCGGAGTCGCAGGATGTGCTTCACATCGAAGTCTTTTCGCCCAGAGCCTGACATGCTTGACGCAAGAAGGCAGAGACCTCAGCTGGCGTGGGAGTAGATGGGCCAGCTGGTGGGGGAGGCCCGCAGAGCTCGGGGTCGGAGGAGGAGGACTGCGCCCTCTGCACCCCGGGAGCACACGCGGCGAGGCGGGCTGCGCGCCCTGCTAGGCACCCCCCGGAGCGCGGACGGCAGAGCCGCGCGGCTCAGCTGCGGTCAGGTCCGGAAGGACCCGCGCGTGGGGAGCCCACCCGCCGAGAGCAGAGGCAGGAGCCGGACGCCGAGGGCAGAGATTCCTCGATCCGCGCGCGGGGGCCCCGTGGTTACGGCAGGGAGGGCCGACCCTGGTGATGGAGGGGCGCGAAGATGGGAGGTCCGCGCGCTCCGAAGCTAGGGAGGTGGCGGCCGCAGGATACACCTCCCTGGGATGCACCCGTGGCAGAGCCTCAGTCGGGAAGGTGTCGGCTCTCCTGCCCTTGCAGCTCAGAGTTCAGTGCCTGGAGAGCGCAGGGAGAGAGAGAGAGAGAGAGAGAGAGAGAGAGAGAGGGGGGGGGGGCCCAAGTCGCGAAGAAGCGCACCCCCTAGTCTTCTCGGTGCACCTGCGCCCCTGTCCCCGGCCTCTCCGAGGATGCTCTGAGAGCCTGCCGGGTATCTTTGAGAAAGTCAGATGCCTTCTGCGAGGCGAGAAGGGGTGGTTTTATAGAGTCAGTTTGTAAAAGGGAAGAACAAATATTCCAGAAAATATGGGGAGGCAAAAGGAAAAGCCCGCCCGTGAAGCTGTCAAGGTCCTCACAGTACAATTTTCTCTCTGCCTCAGCGTCTCCTCCTCCCCTGCAAGTGACGCAGATGTGCACTGGGGCCTATACGGAGAGATGGAGGGAGGGAGGGAAGGCTTCAATCTTTTTTATTCAAGTGAGTCTGCTGCTCTTATTGTCCCCTTGCTAGGTCCTGTCACCTTTTTTCATCCCCCTTCCTCACTACATCACTGTGTAGCAATAAAAGTAAAGCAAACAGGCATTATGCTTTAGCATCAGTAAACACCAAACATGAATCATGGCAGCGTAAACTTAATAGGCTGCCATCGGTTTGCAGGTTGCAGGTTAATGGCTTGAATTATTTAATAAACCGCATCCTTTAACCTTTAACCTTAGTTTCTCTGTAGTGAGTTACAGAAGAAACAGTGGTGCTGGCGTCAAAGTGTGATAATGCCACCATTCTGACACTTACATTGTGATTCTGCCATTAATACACTCAGGCAGCGCTTCACCCTGGGGGCCAGAGGCACACGGTGGACATTTTAAGATGGGCATCTGAGCGCAGGGGACGACTTTTGCAAAATCAGTGCATTTGGTGTGTAGCCTTAGAATGAAAGCTGTTCTCGGGGTAAACCAAGCAGAAATAAATGATAAAAGAGAATTTCAAGGCAAACCTTCCGGTGCATAAATCATGATATTGAATGCATAGAAGAGTTTAGGCAATGAACAAATATATCCCAAGGCTACTATCTTGCAAAAATCCGTTCGAAGAAGGGAAGATGTGTTTTCCTTTATACCTATATTTAGAATGATGAGGATTATGTTGCCTCTCTAGCTATGACTACTTGGACATTTTTCATCTTTTCCATTAATGAGCCATTAAAATAGAACCCGGTCACCTTTGCTGAAGGCAAAGGGGGTCAGAGAAGCAGCAAGGTCCCCAAGTCCACCAGGAATGTGGTTGTCCATTCATGAAATTCACAGCTTCAGCAACCCCCAGAAGGGCTCAGAAAACAAATATTAAAGTGCAGTTATATTACTGTTCTGTTACCCTGTTGTTGAGCAGTAAACTTAAATAGAAACCAAAGATAAATATGAAGTCCTTTCGAGACAAAGTTGGACATTTTAATAAAACAAGAAATTAAGCACACATTTTTTTTTCCATTTTTAGGGGAAGAAAAATCACTGTTGTGCATTTTAAATATTGATTTATGCCACAAGAGCTGGAGTGCAATCCCCAGTGCCTTGATTTTTCTTTCAGTATTCAGTGTTAAAAAAGAAGAAAAGAGAGAAAGAAGAAAGAAAGAATGAAAGAAGGAAAGAAAGAAAAAGAAAAAAAGCCCTTTAAAGCAAACACAATGGTACAGATCATTTTTATCCAAGAACTGAATCAAGTAAGTATTTCCCTCAGGGAAGAAAACAGTGTATGAAATTACACATCACAAACAGGACAGAGAAAACTTTCCATCAGAGGTAATGTAGAAATTTCAGATGAATATAATTAAATGATTTCTATAGAAATTGATGCTTCATAGATTTTCTAACTTGATATAATTTTAATTTAATTAAAATAACAAAATAACAAAAATAATACAAGTCTGTTATATGTATATATTCTCCATTGATTAACATCTGTAATCATTCAAAACCTGTAATATAAAATTCATTTTTGTTGGTATTCTGAAATCCCATTTTGTATTCCCCTTTTATTCTGCAATACTGCTATTAATATTATACAGCTTAAAAGTTGTCTATTTAAAGGTCAGTAATTTATGTGATCCAAAAGAGATGTAATATTGAGTTTTATTATAAAGGAACATGAATTAAAATATTAAGGCATATTTAGCAAATGATGACTAATATAGTTAGTCTGATAGTGATATTTAGTACATTTTCTTAGTCTGGTAGTCTTGTAGTAATATTTTGTGTGTTGAAAACACTGTTGCAAGCTTTTATTTAAAATAGCTACTTTTTTATACTTACCAATCTGTATACAATAATCACTCTTGTTGAACATATTTAAACATAATTCATTTAAATTACCAAGTAAAATATATAGGATTTAGAAAATAGAGTATGCCTGAAATTATGTTAAAGTGAAATGATTGAAGATGATTGATTATATTCTTAAACTTTAGTATTTATTTACTAATTATTATTACTATACTATTAGTGGGAAAGAAGAAGAAGAGGAAGGAAAAATGAAATAATAAAGGAAGGAGAAAAGGAAAGGAAAAGAGAGGAAGAAGGAAGGAAGGAAGGAAGGAAGGAAGGAAGGAAGGAAGGAAGGAAGGAAGGAAGGAAGAAAGAAAGGAAGAAAGAAAGAAAGAAAGAAAGAAAGAAAGAAAG
>NW_027397069.1:31647912-31696436 GCF_003265705.2 Callorhinus ursinus | reverse complement strand
GGAGGGAGGGAGGGAGGGAGGGAAGGAAGGCAGGAAGGAAGGGAGAAAAGAAAAGAAAAGAATGAAGGAAGAAAAGAAAAAGAAAGGAGAGAAGGAAAGAAAAGAATCAATTTACTAAGACATCATGACTTAGCTTTACATATTGGAAAAAATCCTTGAAAAATTATGCCTTTTAAAATACTGTACTCATTAATTTATTTACCCACTATTCCAAATTAAAAAAAAAAAATTAACTGAGCACTTACTATATATTGGGTCCAATGCCAAGTATTAGCATATATAGAAGAATTAGGTTCCTTGCAACTGGCTGGAAGAGCTAACAAAAAAGATTGTTTAGCAAGTCATAATTAATAATTGACTTGTGGGCGCCTGGGTGGCTTAGTCGTTAAGAGTCTGCCTTCGGCTCAGGTCATGATCTCAGGGTTCTGGGATCGAGCCCTGCATCGGGCTCCCTGCTCTGCGGGAAGCCTGCTTCTCCCTCTCCCACTCCCCCTGCTGGTGTTCCCTCTCTTGCTGTGTCTCTCTCTGTCAAATAAGTAAATAAAATCTTTTTTTAAAAAAAAGGACTTATAAGTAAATTAAAATGTAAGATAACCAAATTTATAAGGAAGAGGACATTGACATAATAAAGATCACTTTTTTATTTTATTATGTTATGTTAATCACCATACATTACATCATTAATTTTTCATGTAGTGTTCCATGATGTAGTGTTCCATGATTCCATTGTTTGTGTATAACACCCAGTGCTCCATTCAGCATGTGCCCTCTTTAATACCCCTCACCTTTTAAAAAGAATCTTAATAATCACATTACATTTTGTTTTAAAGACAAAATCAATTCAATTATTCTAATCCTATTTAATTAAGCTGAACTGTCATTTTAGTCAATCAGGATCTTTCAAATGAGTGTTCATATTATTGCCATAATACCCTGACATAACCTTAGCAAAAAAGATCAATCAGGCTACTAAAAATCTGGAGGATGCTCAAGCATTTATAACTATACACAAGTACAACACTCTTTACATAATTATTAAATCCGACATGAATATTAAATATGCCACACTGAAAGTTCCTTTAACTCAAACATTTAAGCAATAAACAAAATTGGATTTAAACTCAAGCATTTTCTTGTTTGAGGACTTTTCCCTTTTAGTAATTGTCTTCTAAACAGAGTTAGATGTGTGCTTACCCAGGAAAAGTGAATTCTGATTCTTTTCCTTTTGACAGCCCTTCTAGAATGTCAAATAATTTGCCTCCAAATAATAACATTCAACAAAAGCATTTAAATGATTAATTATGATCCAATTTGAATGATCATGCCTTATGATGGTGCCTGTATTTTTTGTCTTTGTTTATCTTTGTTTTATTTAAATGACACATATCTATGTGCATTACTAGAAAATATCACTTAAAACAAGTGAATATCATTTAAAATGAGTGTACAACATTGTGGATGTGGAAGTTAAATGAAGATCCTTTTGTAATGACATTTTCTTTCCAAAAATAAATGAAACACAGTAACATATAGCACTAATATCAAGTGATTTTATGTGTACTATCAAGGACTCCCACTGTTTCTTAAAACAAATAAACATAACCTGTTCAAAATCTATTAATCTTCATTACAGTGTAAGTATAGTTTAGTTAAGTAGCAATTGAGTGACTGCTTACTAAACATCCTTTGTAGGTGTTAATTGATCCTCAGGGGCCATTTTAATCCACTCTACCTCTTTGGTTTATTTGACCTTTTGATTTGAATCAAGAAATAAATGTATATACTTGAGAAATTCTCATATGTAAATTGCTGAGTTAATTGCATGAATGTAGGAATGCAAAATGGCACTAAAATAATGCATTCATATTTAGTTAAGTACCTTTTTATTTCCTAAAGTCATATGCAGAATGTCCAAGGTGGTTTGGGAAAATTCATTATTTTGACTTTGGTACTAGGTCCTGTTTGGTTAATCACACTGCTCAGGGCAATATGATATGATTAAAGGAACCCTTACCTCTTTTATGAAAATATTTCCACAAATATAAAAATATAGATTTATATATATGGACATATTTAATGTAGATATAGATATATTTGATATATTTAATGATTTTTCAAGAATACTTTTTTTTATTTATTTATTTGAGAGAGAGCACATGAGCGGTGGGAGGGGCAGGGAGAGAGGGAGAGGCAGGCTCCTCGCTGAGCACAGAGCCCAACCCAGGGCTTTATCCCAATCCCAGGACCTTGAGACGCTGACCTGAGCTGAAGCATATTGCTTAACTGACTGAGCCACCTGGGTGCCCCTCAAGAATCCTTTCTACTGTAGAAAACATTTGGGGGAATCATATTACTTATTTTGTATAATATAACAATCCTATAAAGAGAAAACTGCTTATTAATTAATACTTTATATTTTCCAAAGTGTTAGATTTCCATAGTACAAAGTAATTTCATTATTTTACACATTTTATTTAAATTTTCCAGGATCACTTTGAGATAATGTGTGCTCCCATGAAATTTTAACCGTTAATATCAAAATAAAATGGTAAGATTGCAATGTCTAAAACAGATCTGGAAGTTTTAAAAAAAATGTATATGATGTCTATATAAACATGGATAAAAATAACAGAAATTTAAAATATTGTTTCAATATAGTTGCTTTTTTTTTCTACTTAGGAGACCTGAAAATACCCTCTTCTTTTAAGCCTACCTAAATTGAACTTTGTGGATGATATTTTACTGTCTCATGTCTCATTTGGACACATGTCAGATTTCTACACTTCCATCTTTCTTTCCATCTCGAGATGCATCTGCCAAACTTTTAGACGTGCTTTCATCTGCATTGTTACCAGATCTTTTAAAAATCTGTGGTAAAAAAAAAAAAAGGCTTAGGAGGCTAGGACCCCATTTGCCCAAGTATGATTCTGATTAGGGATATAACATAATTACACATAGTTTAACAATGTTTTTTTTTTCCAGATGTTCATGTGTAAGTCATATGTGAACTTAGAGCAGCTGAGAATATTTTATACACACTGCTTTAGAAATAGTATTGTGATTTTTATTTCAAGTAAATTATATATTCACAGACCTTCAAGGAGTTTATTCTGAGAAATCAAATTCCTTCTGAACATTGGTACTATAAATAAATAGGCCTCTAATTTCTAATTTGCATATCAAAACTGAAGGTATTCAATATAGTTTAATGATTCTTACTACTAGTCAAATTGCCTTTCAGTCCATAGTCCAAAAGAATATTACTTCTCACTCAGTCTTGGGGAAAGGTAACCAAGGGACCCCTTGCCCTAGACTCTGTCTTCTGCAACTACAGTGACCTCTCCCTTGTTACACTTCTCTAGTTCTCTAGTTAACCATCATGAAAGATGGAAATTGTCACTTTTTTTTGGAGAGCAGAGGAAATGTGATGGGTACTGAATACAGGCATACTGGAAAGTCTGAAAAATATTAGGATAGATAAGTCTGAAGATCATAATACTACACAGAGTTCCTGAGGTTGTAGTCTACTTAAATTTTAGTGCATAATTCTAGGACAAAATTATAAATGAAGATGAGAGAGGGAAAATAAAAGATGAATTTGCAGATGATATTAGATTCTCTAAATCTATTCATACTAGGTAGACTCTCAGATTAAATATGGAGAATATTTTCTCCAATAGCTAGATATAGATAGAGAATTTTTACTGTTATCATTATTTTCTTCCTTTTGAAAAGAATATTTTCTTCTTAAATAATGATCTGGGAAACTCAGATGAGGGCTATAATTTTATAACATCCCACTAAATGCCAACCAGCTATTTCATTTAATCCTTATAAAAATCTTATTACGTATGTATTATAAAAGACACTTAATATAAGAAAAATAAATTTAAAACCACTTGCTACAGATATTGCCTTTTTGTTATCTTAGACACTCTTCCATAGCTATATTTTTTCTCCTATCATGTACAAGAATAAAGTTTTTAAAAAAATACACACATTATGGATTGGTGTTCTCTATATCCTTTCATGAATTGTGTGGTTCAAAGTTCATAGGCTGGTAACTGTTAATAAATTTGCCCTGCTCTAAAAGAAGAGGAACTTTAGCAGTCTCAAAAGGGAGCTTTCTAATATTATGGTAATGTGTATTTGTGTGTGTGTGTGTGTGTGTGTGTGTGTGTGTGTCTAGACTTGAAAACAAATTAATGATTTTTTTTCTTTAGAGAGGTAATTTTTGGAAAAATGGAGATTATCTTACTAGGCTAGGATGGTGCTAAAGGGAAGAGAATAATGTCTTACTTAATATTGAATTAACAGTGCCTAACACAGTGACCATCATGGCATGAGAAATGAAAAAACACTTTTTGAATTAATAACAATGATCAGGTTGGTGGAAGGGATAACACTTTATAATGAAGGAGAGGGCAAAAAATATATATTTAAACAAAAGCAGTATAAAACTGTGTCCGTTGTTATTTAGTGTAAGGGCAAATAGAATTATAACAGTGGTTTCTAAACTATTTCAGTACTTTCATTTTTATTACTAAAGGGGACTCTAAAACACTAAACAATTAGCATATATTTGGCACGCCCATTTTAAGAAAGAGGCAATGATGTGCAACATATTTAAAAATACTTTTCACTGTATTTGTTAAAATTTAGTTTAAAAGTCTTCACATTTAAATTCATAAATTTTAGTTACATTAAAAATAAAAGTTCCAATAAATAAATAAATAAATAAATAATCAAAATTCCATCCATCTTCTGTCTATCCCTTTATTTACTCAAACATACATACATGTATCTTCTATAGGTTGTTGTTGTTTTACTGAGCACCTATTATGTGCCAAGTCTTGTCCGAAGTGATAATGATGTGGCACAAAAAGAAAAAAAAGGAAGAAAAAGAAAAAAGAAAAGAAAAAGAAAAAAGAAAGGTAAACCAAAATCCATGTCTTCATTGAGCTTACATTTTTGAAGTGAGGGATAGAAATTAACATTTCACAAGTAAATGAGTATATCAGATGATGAAGACATCTAAGGAGATAAAGATCAGGGCAAGAAGGCCGGGAATTTCAAAGGGAAGGGAATTGATATTTAAGTAGTCTGCATGGCCAAGCTCCAGTGATAATGTGGCTCTTCAGCCATGTCCAGAAGTAAGCGGAAGCGTATGCTGTTCAGATATATGGGACGGTGCCCCAGGCAGAAGGAATAGAAAAGCAAAGGTCCTGAGGCATGATCAACTTTGAAATATTTAAGGGGCCAGACAGCCTGGAGCCGAGTCAGTAAAGGGCCAGAGCTGGTGAGCTCAGGGAGGCAGCAGCACCAGGTTCCTCATTAGATCTTACAGGTTGGTCCAGGAAGAGTTCATTTTTATTCAAATGAGATGGGAAGTCATTGGAGGATGTGAAACACTGGTGTGATGGCATCTGACATATATTCTAAGAGCGTTCGGGCAACCGTGTTAAGAATAAACAAACAGAAGAAAGCAAGGCAGAAAAACCAAATGCTAGGAGGCTGTGGCCGTAAAGCAGGTAAGAGATGATGTAAGCTTGCACCAGGAGTGTGGCTAGGTGGAGCATTCCTGGGGAATAGATTTTTCTCAGAGTTCACAGTTCTTTTCTCCTTTCCTAGACTATGTTTTATAAAGGACTGTCCTTTTTTTGCCCCCCAAAGATTATCTGTTCCTCTCCTTCTTCTTCTTCTTCTACTACTTCTTCTTCTTTTTTTTCCCCTCCCTGGGCTTACTCACTGATAGAGGATACTCACATAATTTAAGTCATGCTCAGGTGTTAATGGGATATTCCTCCCAAATAAAATAACTGATAATTCCTCAAGATTTAGTAAAGAACCATGTTTTCCCCAGTGTTTTTAAAAATTTGGTCAGTGAACATACATAGTCCTTTGTCACTCTTTAGGGATTGCCAAGACTGTTAAGGGCAGTGCAAGCAGTCACAACCTGGGGTGTTTGCCCCTCTTTAAATAAAAACGGTCCTTTTATTTGTTTTATAAACTGGGCTCTGCATAAGTCTACACATCTGAAAAGCATCTAATGTTAAAAAACTATTTTTTAATACAACTATTGCAGTCTGAGGGTAAATTTAATTTAGAAAAGTTCAGGCATGTTGGCAGGATAAAATTCGGGTTATTTCTGAGAGAACGGACCCTCTTATTTTTTGACTCCCTCTCACGTGCTACCTGATGTTACTATGCATATATTATTATGTATATGATGAAGGTTGATCCTAATGGAATAGTACTGAATACATGCCAAATTTTGTACTTTTTGAGGGATGATTTCTGAAGAATTTATCATTTGGATTCTGAAGGGAAGAAAAATTAATTAAAATCTAAAAGTCAGCTTTGTCATCATATATTTCATTCATATGACAAATGTTTATTGAGCCCTATCAAATTGTCAAGTGCAGTGGCAGGGAATGAAGATACAAATATGAATGCACATAGCCTAGTAAGTAGGTAGAATTGTAGCAAACAATTCTGAAAAATTAAGTACAATAATAATAAGTAACAAAATACTAATACTAATAATAACCAATAGTATTAATACTGTAATACAGCCATATGCAGGATCCCATGGGAGTACAAAGCATCTTACTGATTGAGAAAATAGAGTATCTAGCTAGAAATTTATTGTAGTTTTATAAATATTTGCAAATATGACTTGCCTAGTATTTATATTATAATACTTGTAAAGGATTATGTGCAGTTTTCCTATTTGTATTTTGGTCTAGAAGCAATATTACAGATTGGGAACTTCACAGGCTTTGAAATCAAACCATGATCCAAATCCTTCTCTGCTACTTACTAGCTGCGATGGTTTGGACAATGCTCTAACTTTTTGAATCTCTGCTTCTTCATATGCATAGTGGACATTAATGAGGGAGGCCTACTCCATTAGATTTGTGTGTGGATCCAATAAAACCTGTGAACCAACTAGCACTTTACTGGTGCTTAATAAGTGTACATGTTTATGCTTATTTTGAAATTATTTGTACATTTAACCTCATTTTGATGTAGACAGAGTTTTGGAAATAAAGCTTTTAGTAGTTGATCTTGGCAACTTTCACAAACATTTTATAAAAAGTACAACTTGCTATACATTTGAGTATTCAAAATATATGATTCCTGATTAATCACAGCCCTGCTTTTCTGGTGACCTAGTGGCTTTGCAAGTAAATGACAAAAATTGACAATCGATCTTTTATATAGTATTGCAGGAATGGCCAGGATTCATAAATGTCTATATATAAGATATATTCTAAAATAATTTCAAGTAGGAGAAATATATTAAAAATCCTTGTTTCAGTTGATAAATCACTTAAGTTAATTTTACTTTCTCATATGAGTGGGAAGGATAATGAGAAGTTAATGAATAAATAAAGTAATTTAGAGATTGCAAAAACTATTCCTGGCATTGAACTGTGAGGAATTAAGAGAAATCCTGGTGCACTAAGTAAGTTCCTGACAATGCTATGAAACAATAATTTTACTAAGGAAATTCGAAGCTATTTTGCCAGTTATGAAACATCCTTTAATATTTATTGAACCATATTCGTGGAATTTATATATATTAACCACCAGATTTGATGCATTATGAGACATCACTGTGTTTTTATTTGTAGAAAACTTCTAGTCAAATGAAGAAAGTATGTGTGCTAGTCAAACTGCTGGTTTTGCATAAGAATGTTAATCTTTTTTCATCAAAAAATTTTAAAAACTTTATTTGCTTTGAAGAAACAAATTTTCAATAAATGAATGTTCCTTCGCTTACCAAAATTGTTTGAATGAATAGAATAGACTACTAGAACAATTTACATTACAGGATAGACTTCATTTTTCCTCTTTCTAGATTCTTGCCTGAGGAGTCTAAGATTGACACATCCAACAGAACAAGCTTACCAGAAGACTCATTCATTATTTCTGATCTACTGCTACAAATCTGTACTTCTATATAAGCATTGAAAATCCAGACTATGGATTTCTAACACTCACAAAAATGTCTAGCCCATGCAGACTAATTGAAACCACAGGATGTTTCAATCAATGGATCAATTAGTATTGAGAATTGGGCTATGTACTTAGCCCTGTGCAGTGAAGGGTATAAAGACTTAGTAGAAAACACACACAGGAAGAAAGATTTTAAATTATGACTATCCCACAACACAGAATGTTTTAAACATTTTTCAAATTCTTATATGTACATACAGGTTTTGCAGCTACTTTTTTCACAATTATTTCACATGTCTGTTTTCCAAACATGCAAAAAGGAAGCACAAAGAGGCCGAGTTAGCAATCAAAAAATTACCCAGACTCCTAGTAAGCCATGCCTGAGTCTATTTCTTTGGTTAACAAGAGAAAATTTTATAGGTTATAGAGAGTTGTAAAATTTTAATTCTCATATGCAATGTAACTCCTAACGTTGCCTATTTCCTTCGCGTTAGTTGTGTGTCACTAACCCCTTTTAAAGCTTCTTTTCTGGACGCCCGGGTGGCTCATTTGGTTAAGCGACTGCCTTTGGCTCAGGTCATGATCCTGGAGTTCCGGGATCACGTCCCACTTCGGGCTCCCTGCTCAGCAGGGAGTCTGCTTCTCCCTCTGACCCTCTTCCCTCTCGTGCTCTCTATCTCTCATTCTCTCTCTCTCAAATAAATAAATAAAATCTTTAAAATAAAAGCTTCCTTTCCTTTGCTGTGGGTAGTGTTTTCTAATAAAGCCATAGAAGAAAGCAGTTATTGCAGTGTGAATTAATCATTTCCTATTCAAACACATAATGTGTGCATATGTATGTGTGTGTATACACCTGCATGAAAACACAGGGGGTATGAAAGGATTCAAGTCATAGAGAACAATACAGTCAATGACATTAAAGTGAAAATGAAGAGTTGGACATTTATTTCTTTTTGACAGAGAGTAGGTTAGCTTAAGTGGTAAACAACATTTATTAGACGTTAAAACATAGTTTCAAAACTTTAAGTGGAGTCAACTTACAGAAGTCATTGAATTCCACACGGATGCAATTTTTACACTGTTGTTGTTATTTTATTATTGCTATTGATGGTAGGATATTTTGGGGGTGTCATTGACACATACAACCTTTAAACTTTCAATAGGGTATTCGAACAGAAGACAAAGGAGAAGGAAATTTCAAGATGAGGGTGATAAATAGTTTCAATGATGTCACAATTACAATAAATAAATGAACTTATCAATAAGAAAAGACCTACTCATGATCTCCAATAAAACAAGCAATTTAAGTAATGTGTCATTTAGTTAGACCAAGACTGTCCAATATTGAAATAAATAAATTTCTTATGTTCCACATTTGAGTGAAACCATATGATAATTATCTTTCTCTGCTTGACTTATTTCACTAAGCATAATACCCTCCAGTTCCATCCATGTCGATGTAAATGGTGGGAAAATTCAATGGGAAGAAATCAGAGAGGGAGACAAACCATGAGAGACTCTGGACTCAGGGAAACAAACTGAGGGTTACAGAAGGGAGGGGGATGGGGGGATGGGGTAACTGGTAACCGGGTGATGGGTATTAAGGAGGGCATGTGTTGTGATGAGCACTGGGTTATGTTATACACGACTAATGAATCATTGAACGCTACATCAAAAACGAAGGATGTACTATATGCTGGCTAACTGAACATAATAAAAAATAAACAAATAATTTAAAAAAGGAAATAACTAAATTTCTAATAATAATTTAGACAGGTAGACATGATTAAATATTTAACCTAGTGTTATTTAATTGTTGGAATCTATTCGATCATGGAACAAGTATCGAGCACTTGTAATGTGCACTGTGAAAGAGGTTCTCATTGTCCACACAGAGCTTATACTTGTGAAAAAAAGGTATAAATGACCAAATGAACTAAAATGCAAAATAAACATTTTAAGTGTTATGAAGTGATCAATGTGGTGAGATAGCAAATGGCATTGCACAGTTCTTTATATAGAATTATGTAGAATTCTTAAAGAAGGGTTCCCTATAAATTTGACATTAGAACCCACCCAGAGAATAGAAGAGATGTACATAGCACATGGATGAAGAGACAGAGAAGAGATAGAATGCAAAAATGGAAGAAAACAATCAACATAAGCGCAGGGGAAAGAGCAAACTAGAGAGAGAATGGCTGCTGGAAGTCACTTCAGCAGCAAAATGCAGTGGGAACTGGAGGAACATAAAGGCCACTGTTTGCGAGTGTGGGTGCGGAAGAGAGGGCAAGAGATGGTATAATTTACAGTATAGAGTTTCAAGTTTAGTTGTACCTACAGTGGAAAGTTAGTGAAGGCTTTTAAGCAGGGAGATAATGTATAATTTAAGGTTTTTTAGAAAGTTATCTTGATTAGATTGGAAAAATGCACAAAGAATGAGATAGATCATTGAGGAATATTTTCTTCCCCAACAGACTCAATAATGTCAACAAGGATCATTCAGTAATAAGTTTTGGAAATAAAAACTGGGCAGTATTAAACTTGCTTTCACAGAGTAGTTCCATCCTAATTTAATTCAGGAATTTTATCATCTTACTAAATGATGTAATTCCAGTGCTGGGTTTTCTATTTTTAAAACACTTTCACATGTTTTCTCACTTTATATATCATGTTGGTTCTCAAGAAGAAAACAGGCCTCTACACTCTGATAGTAAAACTGAGATCTGATCGGGCGCCTGAGTAGCTCAGTCGTTAAGCGTCTGCCTTCGGCTCAGGTCATGATCCCAGGGTCCTGGGATCGAGCCCCACATCGGGCTCCCTGCTCTGCAGGAAGCCTGCTTCTCCCTCTCCCACTCCCCCTGCTCGTGTTCCCTCTCTCGCTGTGTCTCTCTCTCTCAAATAGATAAAAGATTTAAAAAAAAAAACAAAAAACTGAGATCTGATGGACAAGGGAAAGCAAATTATAGGGAAAGCAAGAAGAAAAAGAAATGTTAGATGCAAACATCCTGGGTGTTTGGGTGAGGAGACTGCTTGGCATATTAATTGAATTGAAAGGATATTGTGGGAAGAAGTAATTTTGAAACACAGAACAGGTGGTTAGTACTTTTTTATTTTTTAATTTTTTTATTGTTATGTTAATCACCATACACTACATCATTAGTTTTTGATGTAGTGTTCCATGATTCATTGTTTATGCGTAACACCCAGTGCTCCACGCAGAACGTGCCCTCTTTAATACCCATCACCAGGCTAACCCATCCCCCCACCCCCTCCCCTCTAGAAACCTCAGTTTGTTTTTCAGAGTCCATCGTCTCTCATGGTTTGTCTCCCCCTCCGACTTACTCCCCTACATTCTTCCCCTCCTGCTATCTTCTTCTTCTTTTTTTTTCTTAACATATATTGCATTATTTGTTTCAGAAGTACACATCTGTGGTTCAACAGTCTTGCACAATTCACAGCGCTCACCATAGCACATACCCTTCCCAATGTCTATCACCCAGCCACCCCATCCCTCCCACCGCCCCACCACTCCAGTAACCCTCAGGTGTTTCCTGAGGTTAAAAATTCCCCATATCAGTGAGGTCATATGATACATGTCATTCTCTGATTGAATTATGTCACTCAGCATAACACCCTCCAGTTCCATCAATGTCGTTGCAAATGGCAAGATCTCATTCCTTTTGATGGCTGCATAATATTCCATTGTGTATACATACCATGTCTTCTTTATCCATTCATCTGTCGATGCACATCTTGGCTCTTTCCACAGTTTGGCTATTGTGGACATTGCTGCTATAAACATTGGGCTGCACGTACTCCTTTGGATCCCTACATTTGTATCTTTGGGTTAAATACCCAGTAGTGCAATCGCTGGATCGTAGGCTAACCCTATTTTCAACTCTTTGAGGAACCTCCATACTGTTTTCCAGAGTGGTTGCACCAGCTTGCATACCCACCAACAGTGTAGGAGGGTTCCCCTTTCTCTGCATCCCCGCCAACATCTGTCGTTTCCTGACTTGTTAATTTCAGCCATTCTGACTGGTGTGAGGTGGTATCTCATTGAGGTTTTGATTTGGATTTCCCTGGTGCCGAGCGATGTTGAACACTTTTTCATGTGTCTGTTGGCCATTTGGATGTCTTCCTTGGAAAAATGTCTGTTCCTGGCTTCTGCCCATTTCTTGATTAGATTATTTGTTCTTTGGGTGTTGAGTTTGATAACTTCTTTATAGATTTTGGATACTAGCCCTTAATCTGATATGTCATTTGCAAATATTTTCTCCCATTCTGTCGGTTGTCTTTGGTTTTGTGGACTGTTTCTTTTGCTGTGTAAAAGCTTTTTATCTTGATGAAATCCCAATAGTTCATTTTTGCCCTTGCTTCCCTTGCCTTTGGCAATGTTTCTAGGAAGAAGTTGCTGCGGCTGAGGTCGAAGAGGTTGCTACCTGGGTTCTCCTTTAGGATTTTGATGGACTCTTGTCTCACGTTTAGGTCTTTCAACCATTTGGAGTCTATTTTTGTGTGTGGTGTAAGGAAGTGGTCCAGTTTCATTCTTCTGCATATGGCTGTCCAATTTTCCCAACACTGTTTGTTGAAGAGACTGTCTTTCTTCCATTGGACATTCTTTCCCTGCTTTGTCAAAGATGAGTTGACCATAGAGTTGAGGGTCCATTTCTGGGCTCTCTATTCTGTTCCATTGATCTATGTGTCTGTTTTTGTGCCAGTACCATACTGTCTTGATGATGACAGCTTTGTAGTAGAGCTGGAAGTCGGGAATTGTGATGCCGCCAGCTTTGCTTTTCTTTTTCAATACTCCTCTGGCTATGCGGGGTCTCTTCCGGTTCCATACAAATTTTAGGATTATTTGTTCCATTTCTTTGGAAAAAGTGGATGGTATTTTGATGGGGATTGCATTGAATGTGTAGATTGCTCTAGGTAGCATTGACATCTTCACAATGTTGGTTCTTCCAATCCATGAGCATGGAACGTTTTTCCATTTCTTTGTGTCTTCTTCAATTTCTTTCATGAGTATTTTATAGTTTTCTGAGTACAGATCCTTTGCCTTTTTGGTTAAGTTTATTCCTAGGTATCTTATGGATTTGGGTGCAATTGTAAATGGGATCGACTCCTTGATTTCTCTTTCTTCTATCTTGTTGTTGGTGTATAGGAATGCCACTAATTTCTGTGCATTGATTTTATATCCTGCTACTTTACTGAATTCCTGTATGAGTTCTAGCAGTTTTGGGGTGGAGTCTTTTGGGTTTTCCACCTACAGTATCATATCATCTGCAAAGAGTGAGAGTTTGACTTCTTCTTTGCCGATTTGGATGCCTTTGATTTCTTTTTGTTGTCTGATTGCTGTGGCTAGGACTTCTAATACTATGTTGAATAGCAGTGGTGAGAGTGGACATCCCTGCTGCGTTCCTGACCTTAGGGGGAAAGCTCTTAGTTTTTCCCCATTGAGAATGATATTCACTGTAGTTTTTTCATAGATGGCTTTTATGATATTGAGGTATGTACCATCTATTCCTATACTCTGAAGAGTTTTGATCAAGAAAGGATGCTGTACTTTGTCAAATGCTTTTTCTGCATCTATTGAGAGGATCATATGATTCTTGTTCTTTCTTTTGTTAATGTATTGTATCACGTTGACTGATTTGCGGATGTTGAACCAAACTTGCAGCCCAGGGATAAATCCTGCTTCGTCATGGTGAATAATCCTTTTATTCTACTGTTGGATCCTCTTGGCTAGTATTTTGGTGAGAATTTTTGCATCCCTGTGCATCAAGGATATTGGTCTGTAATTCTCCTTTTTGATGGGGTCTTTCTCTGGTTTTGGGATCAAGGTAATGGTGGCCTCATAAAATGAGTTTGGAAGTTTTCCTTCCATTTCTATTTTTTGGAGCAGTTTCAGGAGAATAGGTATTAATTCTTCTTTAAATGTTTGATAGAATTCCCCTGGGAAGCCATCTGGCCCTGGGCTTTTGTTTCTTGGGAGATTTTTGATGACTGCTTCAATTTCCTTAGCGGTTATAGGTCTGTTCAGGTTTTCTATTTCTTCCTGGTTCAATTTTGGTAGTTCATACATCTCTAGGAATGCACCCATTTCTTCCAGGTTATCTAATTTGCTGGCATAGAGTTGCTCATAATATGTTCTTATAATTGTTTGTATTTCTTTGGTGTTGGTTGTGATCTCTCCTCTTTCATTCATTATTTTGTTGATTTGGGTCATTTATCTTTTCTTTTTGATAAGTCTGGCCAGGGGTTTATCAATCTTGTTAAATCTTTCAAAGAACCAGCTCCTAGTTTCGTTGATCTGTTCTACTGTTCTTTTGATTTCTATTTCATTGATTTCTGCTTGGATCTTTATTATTTCTCTTCTCCTGCTGGGTTTAGGCTTTATTTGCTGTTCTGTCTCTAGCTCCTTTAGGTGTAGGGTTAGGTTGTGTATTTGGGACCTTTCTTGTTTCTTGAGAAAGGCTTGTATTGCTATGTACTTTCCTCTTAGGACTGCCTTTGCTGTATGCCAAAGATTTTGAACAGTTGTGTTTTCATTTTCATTGGTTTCCATGAATTTTTTTTAATTCTTTAATTTCCTGGTTGACCCATTCATTCTTTAGTAGGATGCTCTTTAGCCTCCATGTATTTGAGTTCTTTCCGACTTTCCTCTTGTGATGGAGTTCTAGTTTCAAGGCATTGTGGTCTGAAAATATGCAGGGAATAATCCCAGTCTTTTGGTACTGGTTGAGACCTGATTTGTGACCTAGGATGTGATCAATTCTGGAGAATGTTCCGTGGGCATTAGAGAAGAATATGTATTCCGTTTTTTTGAGATGGAATGTTCTGAGTATGTCTGTAAAGTCCATTTGGTCCAGTGTTTCATTTAAAGTCTTTATTTCCTTGTTGATCTTTTGCTTAGATGGTCTGTCCATTTCAGTCAGAGGGGTGTTAACGTCCCCCACTATTATTGTATTGTTGTCAATGTGTTTCTTTGCTTTTGTTATTAATTGCCTTATATAATTGGCTGCTCCCATGTTAGGGGCATAGATATTTACAATTGTTAGATCTTCTTGTTGGATAGACCTTTAAGTAAGATATAATATCCTTCTTCATCTCTTATTACAGTCTTTGTTTTAAATCTAATTTGTCTGATATAAGAATTGCCACCCCAGCTTTCTTTTGGTGTCCATTAGCATGGTAAATTGTTTTCCACCCCTTCACTTTCAATCTGGGGTTGTCTTTGGGTCTTAAATGAGTCTCTTGCAGACAGCATACTGATGGATCTTGTTTTTTAATCCAATCTGATAGCCTGTGTCTTTTGATTGGGGCATTTAGCCAGTTTACATTCAGGGTAACTATTGAAAGATATGAATTTAGTGCCATTGTATTGCCTGTAAAGTGACTGTTACTGTATATTGCCTGTGTTCCTTTCTGATCTATGCTGCTTTTAGGCTCTCTCTTTGCTTAGAGGACCCCTTTCAATATTTCTTTAAGGGCTGGTTTTGTGTTTGCAAATTCTTTTAGCTTTTGTTTGTCCTTGAAGCTTTTTATCTCTCCTTCTATTTTGAATGACAGCTTAGCTGGATATAGTATTCTTGGCTGCATATTTTTCTCGTTTAGTGCTCTGAAGATATCATGCCAGTCCTTTCTGACCTGCCAGGTCTCTGTGGATAGGTCTGTTGCCAATCTATTGTTTCTACCATTGTAGGTTACATATCTCTTCTCCCGAGCTGCTTTCAAGATTTTCTCTTTGTCTCTGAGACTCGTAAGTTTTAGTATTAGATGTCGGGGTGTTGACCTATTTTTATTGATTTTGAGAGGGGTTCTCTGTGCCTCCTGGATTTTGATGCCTGTTTCCTTCCCCACATTAGGGACGTTCTCTGCTATAATTTGCTGCAATATACCTTCTGCCCCTCTCTCTCTTTCTTCTTCTTCTGGGATCCCAATTATTCTAATGTTGTTTCGTCTTATTGTATGGCTTATCTCTCGAATTCTGCCCTCGTGATCCTGTAGTTGTTTCTCTCTCTTCTTCTCAGCCTCTTTATTTTCCATCAGTTTGTCTTCTATATCGCTGATTCTCGCTTCTGCCTCATTTATCCTAGCAGTTAGTGCCCCCATTTTTGATTGCACCTCATTAATAACCTTTTTGATTTCGACTTGGTTAGATTTTAGTTCTTTTATTTCTCCAGAAAATGTTTCTCTAATAACTTCCCTGCCTTTTTCAAGCCCAGCTAGTATCTTTAAAGTCATGATTCTGAACTCTAGGTCCGACACAGTACTAATGTCCATATTGAGTAGGTCCCTGGCAGACGGTACTACCTCTTGTTCTTTTTGGTGAGGTGATTTTTTCGTCTTGTCATTTTGTCCAGAGGAGAATAGATGAATGAGAGAACAAAATGCTAACAGGTTAACAACATCCCCAGCAAATATACTCTATACAAATCAGAAAAGACCTGAAGCCAGAGGAAAAGAAAGGGAAAGAAAGAAAAAAGAAAGAGGAAAAAAAAAAAAAGAAAAAAATAAAAACAAACAAAAACAGAACAAAACCAAAAAAAAAAAAAAACAGAATATGATCAAACATGATCAGGCTAGTGCATAGATCAGTGCCACACACTAGATTTTGGGTGTATTTTGGTCTGTTAGAAGAAAGTGCCTGTTAAAATTTTAAAGGAAGAAAGACTTAAATATGTACAAAATAAGGGTTGATACAATGAAGGGATGGAAAATGACTGTAAAGATGAAAATTATAAAATGTTGTTTTTTTTTAAAAGGGATTGATAAGATGTTGGTTGAAAAAGGCAAAACGAAATATTCAAAAAAAAAAAAACAGTTAAAAAAATTAACTTTGAAAAACTAATGAATCATGGTAAAAAAGCCATGAATTCTATGGGCAGTATTCCCCTAGCACTGGAGTTCTCCCGTTGTCCTTGATCGGTAAACTTGGTCTTGGCATGCTGGCTGATCGTGTTGATCTTATGGGGGAGGGGCCTGTTGCCGTGGTTCCCAAATGTCTTTGCTGGAGGCAGAATTGCCCCGCCCTTGTTGGTCCGGGCTAAGGAAGCTTCTTGGGTTTGCTCTCAGGAGCTTTTGTTCCCTGCAAGCTCTCGATACAGCTTTGAGGTGGTTAGTACTTTTTTAGATTATTAACCTTAAGGTTAAAAAATGATGTAACCTATACAAATTTTTATTAGTCTCTAGCGTTTTCAGAATTCAGATATAGATCTTTTGAAAATGCCATAGCACATGAATCCCTTCCTGAAAATATTGAGGTGAAATATTCATAACCAACAACACTGTATCCCAAGTAAAACTATAGATTTTAAACTTAATGTTATCAGTATAGAAGGTCTATTGACATGTACCCCAGAAACTGTGCCTGGGTGATTTCTACAATTTTACTCTTTCACCAGTCTAGCTCCAAGTACCTTGAAGATTAACTCACTTTTATTGTCTTCTGCTCATCTAGTATTCTGCATTTCACCTGCAATTTGCACTTCCTGAGCGCAAAGCTTGTGATTTTTCTAACATTAAGTATAGTTAATCCATTTTATCCTATGATTTAACTTCAGAAAGTCACAAGGTTCTGAGTAAAGTATGATTGTAAATACATAAGAATTCCTGAAAATTAACTTAACAAAACATTTAATGTTGTCCAAATATCTACTTTCTTTTATAGGATCTACAATAAATATTAGCTTGGAGAAAAAAATAAGATTCATAAAAAATAGAAACTCTCCATAAGTCAAAAATGGCATTTTTTAAAATGTGTAGAATGAAAAACAAAGTATCTGCATATTTTTATAAAACTGTGATATCTATGATTTGGGATTCTTTCAAAACATCATATTGAAAAGAATCAAATTGGGGAAAGTCCAGAAAGTAGAAACAGATAACAAAGGGAACAAGAAAAGTCAAGAGGAGAGATACACTGATGGATCGTCAATCTTGACTATTTTTGAGGAGCATGATCAAAATCTATCCAAAGTAAAATAACACAGATAGAGCTTACTCTTGGAGCAGCCAGACCTGGTTTTGAATTCCAACACTGGCACTTACTAACTCTGTCAGCCTGAAATTGTTTCAAAACCTCTCAGAGACCCTGTTTCCTAATCTGTAAAATGATTTTGGGGAAAATAAATTAAATTACATCTTTTATCATACAAAAGATACTCAACAAATATTAACCTGTCTTTCTACATCCTTTATCTCAGTTGAAGTGGTTCACCATAAATGTGCTACTATTTAATATATAAAGTATGAAACTTTTAGTTAATAAATTATGAAAATCAGGTATTACAGATGGAAAATATTACTGCTATTTAAATATTAAGATAATGCTTTGATGTCCATAAGTTATAAGGAAAAATTGGATATTTTGAAGTTGACTTTAAAGAATAATCATGCACTTAACAATAGAGTTTTTAATAGCAGGTTATTACATTAATTAATAGTGACATGTGATAAGATTTATGTTATTAGAAGTTTTGTTCATTGATCATAGTTATGAGGGTGAATCTTGAGAGTGATTGTGAAGAATGTGCAAAGTTTCATTTACTATTGAAAATATTACCAAATTTTAGGGGCGCCTGGGTGGCTCAGTTGGTTAAGCGACTGCCCTCGGCTCAGGTCATGATCTTGGAGTCCCGGGATCGAGTCCCGCATCGGGCTCCCTGCTCGGCGGGGAGTCTGCTTCTCCCTCTGACCCTCTTCCCTCTTGTGCTCTCTATCTCTCTTCTCTCTCTATCAAATAAATAAATAAAAAAAAAAAGAAAATATTACCAAATTTTAATATTACCCATATTCGCTTTATATGACCTGCACCAAGAATCACTTGGGGAAGTCAGTGGCCAGATGGTGAAGGTTCAAACACTGTCACTCTCCCAGACTAGAGGAGTCTGAAAATGCCTCTGACAGGTAATAGCCCTATCGTCTGTCTGAGGTACCCAAATGGCAATCTTTTGGGTAATAGAAGAGATTCCAAATATATTGTGCTAAAACAATAAGAATTCATCACTAAATAAGGGAGAATACATATCAAAAAGAGAAACCTAGGGAGAAAGCATTTATTAGCACATAGAAATCCTTCTCATAATAAATATTTAACTCAGTGCCTGAGGTTGTCACCAAGGATCCCACTTTGTGAATTCTTATATTTATTTAAGATCACAATATTTAAAGAATATATAATTTTGGTTATTTGCAATCTGCAGTCACATTGCTGAAATGTCATCTGAGTATGTTAAAAACAAGAGGTAGGCATTTTGAAAATAAGATTTTCTTTGATAAAATACAAACAGAATTGAATTTATTTCATTAATTTAGTTTGTAAGAAATATATTTAGAGACACAATGTTAAATCCAGTGAAAAGCATTTGTTATTGAATTTCATATGTCATTTTTGTTCCTCTTCTTTCCTTAGCACTTAAAGAAGATATAAATAACATATTTTTCCTGTATGATTTTCTGCTTTTGTACATTAGCAAGTAACCACCATTTCCCAAAGAAGCATTGGTGGGGGGTCTCAGCTCTTTCCTCTCCAAGACATTAAATAATTTATAATGTTTCTGTTTCATGCTAGTGTCAAACCCCGTTCTAGATGCTTTAGTGGAGTTTACTTCCTAGTGGGAAAAGACAAACAGGCAAATAAATAAGTAAACCATGTCATGGGGATTTAATTATTATGTAGGAAAATGAAGTAAGTGAAGAACTAGAGAATGTTGGGGGAGCTGCAACAATTATTTTAGATAATATGGTTAGAAAAAGTCTCTCTGATCAAATGACATTTGAGAAGAGGCCCGAATAAAGAGGTGGGAGGGCGGGAGGGAGGCTCGCAGTTACCAGAGCAATAGTCATCAGGGCAGAAAAAAGGCAAGTGAAAAGCCTCCAAGGCATGTGTTTGGCATGTTAGAGCCACAATAAATGGGGTAGAAAAATAATTAAATGGATGACTCAATCAACTGTTATCCCTAGTGACAGAAAATGTCAGCAACACTCTGTCTTCTTGTTTTTGTTTTGTTTTGTTTTTGCTTTTGTTTGTGGTTGTTGTAATTCCCCTCTGCCCTAGAATCTGCCTTTCCCCAAGTCCCACCAACTCATTCAGTCTTTTTTTTTTTTTTTTTCTTCTTCTTCTTCCATTCCAGGCTGGAATTATATCACTGCCATCTACCTTCCTATACTAATGGTGTGGTCTAGCTGTTACACAAAGTTCCCTTAGGTTCTTGTTACTCTGCCTTCAGCATGCACTGTGATTGCTAAGAAAACAAGTTTATGTTTATAGGCACATAGATATTTTTTGCTTGCAAAGCTGCTAATCTATTTCATTTCATTTAAAATATTATTGAATTTCTTATTTATCCTCTGTGATGTTAAATTCTTGGACAATGTACCTAACTGGACTTTTTGTATCTTGCTTTCTTTTTGCATTCATTTCATTTTAATTCAGTGGTGTGTTCAGAAAATATGAGTTTTTCTTCAGCACAATGTTGTATTTTTTTCATATATATTTTATTCCCTCCTCTTAGAACGTCAGTCAGTTATAAATTATGGGTGTTTCACTATTCACAGCTAAACTTTTAGAGCATACACTGCCAAATTAATCTAATTTTTTCAAATTATCTGTCTAACTCATTAAATTGTCCCCTATCTTTGTATCGTCTGCTTTCCTGCCAATTGAAAGCATATGCAAAGATAGAGAGAGTGGTATAATAAGGTCTCATGTACCCATCACCTGAATTTCATTATCCTATTCCTGGATCTTTTTTCACATCTACTTACATTTACATTATTCACCTACTCTCCTGTGGATTATTTTGAAGGAAATCCCAGACATTATATTATTTCATGTACAATTATCTATTAATGTACATCTAAAGAGTAAGATTTTTTTAAGTATAAGAAGTGAATACACCTGAAACTATAAAACTCTTAAAAGAAAACATAGTCAGTAAACTCCTTGACATTGGTCTTGGCAATGACCTTTTTTTTTAAGATTTATTTCTTTGGTGGGGGGGGCAGAGTGCAGAAGGAGAGAGAATCCAAGAAGACTCTGCACTGAGCCCAGAGCCCTACTCGGGGCTTGCTCTCACAACCGGAGATCGTGACCCTGACATCATGACCCTGAGATCACAACCTGAGCCAAAACCAAGAGTTGGAGGCTTAACTGACTGTGCCACTCAGGCACCCCAGTCTTGAGATGATTTGTTTGGACCTGATACCAAATTTAAAAATAAACAAGTGGGACTAATAAACTAAAATGTTTCTGTACAGCAAAGGAAACTATCAACAAAATTAAAGGCAACACACTGAATGGGAGAAAATGTTTGCAAATCATATGTCTGATAAGGAGTTAATATCTAAAATATATAGAGAACTCATACAACTTAAGAGCAAAAAAACTCAATCCAATTTAAAAATGGACAGAAGATCTGCAAGGCATTATTTCAAAGAAGACATACACATGGCCAACAGGTACATGAAAAGATGCTCAACATCATCAATCATCAGAGAAATGCAAATCAAAACCATAATGAGATATCACCTCATACCTGTTAGAATGGTTATTATGAAAAAAACAAGAAATAACAAGTGTTGGTGAGGATGTGAAAAAAAGGGAACCCTCATACAGTGTTGCTAGGAATGCAAATTGTCGCAGCCACTATGGAAAATAATATGGAGTTTCCTCAAAAACTAAAAATAGAACTATCATATGATCCAGCACTTCTCGATATTTATCCAAAGAAAGAGAAAACGCTAACTCAAAAAGATATATGCACCCTGATGTTCAATGCAGTATTATTTACAATAACTAAGATATGGAAAAAAAAAACCTGTGTCCATTAATGGATGAATGGATAAAGAAATGTAGTATATATTTACAACGGAATATTATTCAGTTACAAAGAAGAATGAAATCTTGCCATTTATGACAACACGGATGGGACTTGAGGACATCAGCTAAGTCAAATAAGTCAGACAGAGAAAGACAAATACCATAAGATCTCACTCATCTGTGGAATCTAAATGAAAAAAAAGAAAAAAACCAAGCTCATAGATACACAGAATAGTTTGGTGGTTGCCAGAGACAGGATGTTGGGGGATGGGCAAACTTAGTGAAGGGATCAAAAGGTACAAAATTCCAGTTGTAAAATAAATAAGTCCTGGGGATGTAATGCACAGCATGGAAACTATATTAATAATATTGTATTGCATATTTGAAAGTGGCTAAGAGAATAAATCCTAAAAGTTCTCAACACAAGAAAAAATTCTATGTGTGGTGATGGTTGTAAACTAAACTTATGGTGATCATTTCACGATATATACAAATATCAAATCATTATGTTATACACTTGAAACTAGTATAATACTATCTGTCAATTATATTTCAGTAAAAAAAATAAATTGAATACCATTATCAAGCAAAATATAAACAATACTATCACATATTCAATGAGTATTCAAACCAACCAGGGTTGCTAAGGTTTTTTTGGTTTGAATTGGGACTCAAGCAAGATTCAGACCATTTTAAGTTTTAAATATTGATGCTCATATTTTAAATTCCTAAGATCCATATTTTACAAGTTTGGACATTAATTATCTTTATTTACTACTCTTTTTTGTCATCTTGTTTCCTTAAAATTAGGTTGAGATTTTGTCTTTTAGGTGATGTTGATTTTTCTGAAATGTTTGGTGATGTCTGGTTGTATGCTCAGATGACAAGTGATGTTTCATTGGTGTGAGAATCCCTGTTTGTCTCCCTTATCAATCAGTTGCAGATACTGATTCCAGAAATACCTCCACTGATGTGGGGTAGGATGGGGTATGCTGCTTTTTATGGTGTGCAGGTGACTTCTGAGTTTCAGGGTTCCACATTCTTCCTAGACATTACTCATTATTGGAATACTTGCCCTACCTCAATTACTCCCAAACCCCACTCTTGAGAGAGGGTTATGGGGGTGAATGGAGAGAAGGTGCAAATATGGTTACTTTCTTTAGCTGAGGACATGTGGTTTAAAGAGAAGAGGAAGGGGCCACATCTTCTGGTTCTATTAGTGAAGTTTCATGATTAGTCATCCTGATAATTACATGAAGGACCTCCCTGGGTTTATTTAATCTTTTGGATATATGCTTGAAGCATACGTATAAGTTCCCCTGCTCCAACCATGGAGCGGGGGAACTTATACGTATCTCTGGTCTCTGGTCATTGTAAGCTCATCCTCTTTCTGTCTTTTGAGTATTTTTTGAAGTTTATTTCCTGTTCATGATACTTTATAAGCACAATAATAGATATGCATACATAAATACAAAGACACATGTTATATAGATATATCTGTATGTACCTATACATCTATAACTACATAGATAATTTTCTATCACTCTCTTATGGCATAAAAGAAATGCTGCATACATGTGTTCCCTCTGATTCATGGTAGGACAAAATGTAGACAGAACACTCAGTCTGAACTATTGAGTCAATTCATTGTTCATTTATTTCTAACCTTACATTAAGTCATGTTAATTAATTTAAACAATATCTCTTTCTGTCTATATTAACTATCATCTATCATCTATCTATCTATCTATCTATCTATCTATCTATCTATCTATCCATCTATCTAATCTATCATCATCTATCATCTATCATCTATCTATCTATTGAGCAAGTTTAAGGTCCCAAACTGCAATTAGAAAAAAAAATCCAATCTGTATAATTTAATGACTTATCTCCTACTTTATGTCCTCTGATTCTTTCTGCCAATTACATATGCTTCAACTTTTAAAATAGTATGACCTAAGGAGACAAAAATTGTTCAAGGTAGGAGATCTACAACCTATTAACTATGTCATTTAAGTGAGAATATTACTAGCTGTTCTTTAATCAATGAGGTCAAAAGCAAACTCTTAATATGAATATTTCCAATCATGGTAAGATGTTGATAATGTCCTTTAATTTAGTCTTAATTATTAAATATTCATGGACAAGAGTACAGATAATTGTCCATGTAAATTGTCATAATAAATTGGCTTTGTATTCTAGAAATAAACTAACAGAGGTATATGAATGTTAAAGTTTATGAGCATGATTTCTATGATATTCATTTCATAGAAGGAGTTTTTAAAGGTATTGGGAATATTGGTATTAGAAAACAGAAGAAAAAGAAATATCCCTTATGTCACCTCCCCCAACACAGACTTGCACTAAATATCTAGAGGTCTATCATATGAAAATAAATAAGATTTTGCCTTGCCTCACAGAGCAATTTAAAATTTTGTGGAGGGGTTTAAAGAGTGCTCACTTCAAGCCATTAATAATAATAACTTATTAAAAAGCAATGCTGCCAAATAATGAAACTTTATTTTTATGAAGTAGTGAGTTTGGGTTTTTAGTTATTCAAACAAAGGTTAAATTCTTACATGTTTATGCCATTGAAGATAGAATTCTTGATTTAGGAGGATGTGTGGTAGGTGGGTGAGCTAGAACCCTTTCCTACATTAAGATACTTTGATTTCATTGGTTATATTTTGTTAAATTACATATAAATTAGGCTAGAGGCAAGTTAGCATTGAAAAATGTTTATAAGAGGTTAACATTAATTGAGAAATTGCCTTTTATCATATTTTTGCTTATATCATTTTACAAATTTAGACATTTAAAGGTTGATCTACCTGGCAGTTTTTTCTCTCATCTCATAAATCCACTAATTGCTTTGTTGCCTGTTCTAAAGTTTATTAAGTAAAAAATGGGCTTCTGGAATAACACAGCTGGGGTCTACTTTACCGAGATTCTTTTTAGCTGCTGGAGAGCTACATGATGTTCATACCCACTGTTGTCTCTGAACATTAGTGCTCCATAACAGTCTTTTACAATTTAATTCATTTACTTCCTTCACTTGACTCTATCAAAGAAATAAAAAACTCTTAAGCTGTGTCTATACTAAGGAAGAGAGGGTAGGTGTGGTGGTGGAGAGATAAACACCTTACTTTAGAAGTAACATTAAGATTTATGGGCCCATTTAATCTGTATGGACTTGAACATAAATATTAAAAAGCAAGAATCACAGTAGTAAATTTCAAAGATTCAGACCTATTGATTCAGATAGAAATTCATAACTCAAAGGGCTAAAATTTATATATTGTAATAAGTGATACCAATTGGCATAGTTTTCCTTCTTGCAAAAATTCCCTCTTGTGAGTATTGTTTCTATATTCTAATATTGAAATTCTCTTTCCCAATGCCCTAAAAATCTTCTGTCCATATATTTCTTTCAGATGTCTAAGGCATTTGTGTATGAAATACTGCCTTAAAATGATAGGTATGGCCCCAAAAAAGAGTTCTTAGGCCTGTCTAGATTATTTTTTTCCCAATCAGTGCATTATGTTTCAGAAAGTCAAATGTATTGAATATGTCAATATAATCGTCATTTATCACATTATTAATTTTAAAATATATTAGTGATTTTCAACATAAAGTTTTACTTGAAGCATCAGTGTATTGTTAATAGAGTTAAAATGTTATCATCCTTGGATTATAAATTGTTAGAGTAAGAAAAACAAAATCAGTGCTTGTAATTTATTCTGTGTGTGTGTAACTGTGTGTGTGTGCAGCACACTTTCACTAATACAGGAAATGAGTAAATGTTTCTCTCTTGGATACACTCAAGTTTTTCTAATACTATTTCCTCTGTGGATATATACCCAAGATGAAGATCTCCTTTAGTCAATGTATTTAATATAAGATAATGGAATAAATTTAACTGATAGACTTAACGTTTTCAAATTCCTTTACCTGAGAAAATCTATAATTATATGTGGTCTTTTACATGATAAGTGAATATGTTAAATATGTGTAAGTGTGTCAGATGTTTAAAATACATTTAGAATATTTTTTTAAATTCAAATTAGTTAACATATAGTATAGCATTGATTTCAGGAGTAAAATTTAGTGATTTATCACTTACTTATAACACCCAGTCTCTTCCCAACAAGTGCCCTCCCTAATGCCCATCACCCGTTAAGCACATCCCCCACACTCCTCCCCTCCAGCAACCCTCAGTTTGTTCTCTATAGTTAAGAGTCTCTTTTGGTTTGCCTCCCTCTCTGTTTTTATCTTATTTTATTTTTCCTACCCTTCTCCTATGTTCATCTGTTTTGTTTCTTAAATTCCACATATGAGTGATCATATGGTATTTATCTCTCTCTGACTTACTTATTTCGCTTAGCATAATACCCTCTAGTTCTATCAACACTGTTGCAGATGGCAAGATATCATTCTTTTGGATGGCTGAGTAATTATCTATTATATTGTATATAAGATATTCCTAGGTATCATATACTGATCTCATATGTATACACACACACACACACACACACACACACACACACACACACACACACACCACATCTTCTTTATCCATTCATCTGTCCATGGACACTTGGGCTCTTTCCATATTTGGCTATTTTAGATAGTGCTGCTATAAACATTGGGGTGTGTGTGCCCCTTCAAATCAGCATTTTTGTATCCTTTGGATAAATACCTAGTAGTGCAGTTGCTGGATAGTAGTGTAGTTCCATTTTTAACTTTTTGAGGAACCTCTATACTGTGTTCCAGAGTAGATGCACCAATTTGCATATTCACCCACATCGCAAGAGTTCCTCTTTCTCTGCATCCGTGCCAACATCTATTGTTTCCTGAGTTGTTTTAGCCATTCTGACAGGTGTGAGTGGTATCTCATTGTGGTTTTGATTTGTATTTCCCTGATAAGGAGTGATGTTGAGCATATTTTCATGAGTCTGTTAGCCATTTCTATGTCTTCTTTGGGAAAATGTTCATGTCTTCTGCTCATTTGCTAAATGGATCATTTATTTGATGGGTGTTGATTTTGATGAGTTCTTTATAGATTCTGGATACTAGCCATTTATCTGATATATCATTTGCAAATATCTTCTCCCATTCTGAAGGTTACATTTTAGTTTTTTTTTTTTTTTTGCTTGTTTCCTTCACTGTGCGGAAGCTTTTTATCTAGATGAGGTCCCAATAGTTCATTTTTGCTTTTGTTTCCCTTACCTGCAGAGACATGTCTAGTAAGAAGTTGCTGTGACCAAGGTCAAAGAGGTTGCTACCTTGTTTTCTCCTGTAGGATTTTGATGGTTTTCTGTCTCGCATTTAGGTCTGTAATCCATTTTGAATTTATTTTTGTGTATGGTGTAAGAAAGTGATCTAGTTTTATTCTTCTGCATGTGGCTGTCCAGTTTTCCCAATACCATTTGTTGAAGAGACTTTTATCCATTGGATATTCTTTTCTGCTCTATCAAAGGTTAGTTGACCATATAGTTGTGGGTCAATTTCTGGGTTTTCTACTCTGTCCCATTGAACTATGTGTCTGTTTTTGTGCCAGTACCATACTGTCTTGATGATTACAGCCTTGTAATACAGCTTGAAGTCTGGAATTGTGATGCCTCCTGCTTAGCTTTTCTTTTTCAACATTACTTTGGCTATTCACTGTCTTTCCTGGTTCCATTCGAATTTTGGGATTGTTTGTTTTAGTTCTGTGAAAAATGTTGCTGTTATTTTGATCAGGATTGCACTGAATGTGTAGATTGCTTTGGGTAGTATAGGCATTTTAACAATATTCTTCTTCCAATCCATGAGCATGGAATGTTTTTCCATATCTTTGTGTCTTCTTCCATTTCTTTCATAAGTGTTTTATAGTTTTCAGTGTGCAGATCTTTTACCTCTTTGGCTAGGTTTATTCCTAGGTATCTTATGGTTTTTGATGCAATTGTAAATGGGATCGATTCCTTGATTTCTCTTTCTGCTGCTTCATTTTTGCTCTATAGAAATGCAACAGATTTATGTACATTGATTTTATATCCTGTGACTTTGCTGTATCCATGTATCAATTTTAGCAAGTTTTCGGTGGAATCTTTCATGCCATCTGTGAAGTGTAAATGCTTGACTTCTTCCTTGATGATCTGGATGCCTTTTATTTCTTTTTGTTGTCTGATTGCTGAGGCTAGGACTTCCAGTATTATGTTGAACAACAGAGGTGAGAGTGGACACCCTGTCATGTTCCTGACCTTAGGGGAAAAGCTTTCAGAATTTCCCCATTGAGGATGATATTAGCTATGGGTCTTTCATATATGGCCTTTGTGTTGTTGAGGTATGTTCCTTCTATCCCTACTTTCCTGAGGGTTTTTATCAAGAAGAGACACTATACTTTGTCAAATGCTTTTTCTGCTTCTATTGAGAGGATCTAGAATGTTCTTAATATCAGAATTACTTTAGCAATATATTCAGATTGGCAAAATATTTTCTATGTGTCTCCTTATGTCTTTCCCTGATTTTTCTCTCTCCTTTAATCATGGTAGTTTGCATAATGACAAAATTCCTAGAAGAGTATGTGTATAAAAGTTGAAATGCTGAGAAGAGAGTGGAGCAGAATTGAGAAGGGAACAAGGTATGAACATCAAGATGTGCTCACAGATAATGGCAAGGTGCATGGTCAGTAGTGCTTACTGGATACAAAAAAAAGAGAAGAAGGAGGGGGAGAAGGAGGAGGGGGAGGAGGGGGAGGGGGAGGAGGGGGAGGAGAGGGAGGGGGAGGAGGGGGAGGAAGAGGCAGAGGGGGATGAGGGGGAGGCGGCGGCGGCGGAGGAGGAGGAGGAGGAGAAGAAGAAGAAGAAGAAGAAGAAGAAGAAGAAGAAGAAGAAGAAGAAGAAGAAGAAAATGAATCAGCCACATATTAGTTGACTCATGTTCAGTGATCATGATGGTGTTGGAGCAAAGGACATTAAACTAGCCAGCACTGAATTTCAACATATGAACCATGGATTTACTCCCCCATCTACTTGAAAATACCTAAACTTTACTAAGTACCCAGATGCCATCTTGTGAAGAGAGTGATATTCTTAGAGAGGAAAATATGTAACCAGACACAGATGCCAAGATACTAAACATATTTCAATTTTTTTTATTACATGTAGATATAATTCCATTATGGACTCCCACATTTTCCAGCTTTGAATCTTTGCATACTGTGTAGGGCAGATACAGTCAAGAACAGATGGTTCTTTGCTTAACTTTGACTTTCATATTAGAATTTATTTCGTGTGTGTGGTAAAATATTAATCTTGAAATCCAGGCATTATAGATATCAGCAAAGGCCTTCTAATTCCTAAAGTTTATATTTACATACCAGGAATAAAGCTTGGCGAGTATAAAGTATACTTGGAGGAACAAAATACAAACTTCGTTCTGATAAAGCCTTTTGCAGGAAGGATGTATGATACGGAAATGCATGATATGATGTAGGCAAAATCCCTTCTTAGAAGAAATGGGATAGACTGGGTACTGAGGGTGGGTGAGAATTGGGGGAGAGATGGGCAAGTGATGTGGAGAAAGAAAAATGTTTAGCAGTACTAAAAAAGTGTTCTGGCTTCCTATTTACAATCCAAACCACAGAGAGATCAGGAGGAAAATCATCTAGATAGATCTGAGATAATCCAAGACTACTGAGAAGTGTTTTATTTCCCCATAGAATAGACTTCATTTCAGTCTCGGGACCTCAGTGACTGGGCAAAGGGAAGGACAACTTGCTGAAGGCACAAAGAAGAGAGCAAAGCACACAAATGATCCTGCCCCAACCAGACAGTGTGTATCTAGACCTCTCATTTCAAATGCGGAGGGAATAAAGGAAAAGGAGACACACTGACAGAGAGGAAATAGCACTTCTTGGGGTTTGAACATTGAATTGACTGAATAACCCAAAGAGAATTTAGTGGTGACACCAAAGTACACTATACAACTATTCATTGGCAATTTTTATCTTATCTCTACTCTATAAAACTTCTTGCTCCCCCTAACAGATGTACCGGAGTATGTGTAGGCACCAATATACCCTTAGGCAGGAATGGTGTTCTAAGGGAAGGCAATATACAATAGAGGAAATAGTTAAATGGTTTTCTTTCACATCCATATCATAGAGTATGCATGCTCTACATTCTAGATATTTGTCAAATTCATCTATTTCTCTCCATTTCCAAATTTCTAGTCCAAGCTACAAATATCTCTTACCTGATATAATACCACACCTGTCTCCTGAATTATTTCTCTGAACCAGTTCTTCCCCTTCCAAATTGTAGGCAGGACTCTATTCTCAAACTGCAAATATGACTATATTATTTATCTCTCTTAGTAAGTATATGGAACAGGATCCCTGACATGACCTGCAGCTTCCTGCCAGTTTTGGCCCCTACTTTTTTTCAGTCTCACTTCACACATTCTCTCACAAGCTCTCTACACCCCAGGATTAATCTTGTTTTTTGTTTTTGATTTTGTTCCTCCCAGGGCCTTTGGACTGCTTCTTTCCTCTTCATAAAACACTTTCCACCCTCACCTCTTGGCTCAGTGAATTCTTACTCAGCATTAGAAGCTCAGTGAAAGACATCACTTTCTCATGAAAACATTCTCTGATCAGCCCAGGCTAACTCACATCCCCTTCCTATGCTTTCACATCTCCCTCTGTGTTTCATTCATAACACTTTTGCAGTGTGTAATTATACACCTGTAACATCTTTTTTTTTTATTTCCCATCTCTCCTATGATCTGTAAACTTAGCTCAAGCTAGAACTTGCCTGTTTGTTTCATTATGCTATACCTAACTCCAAGCAAAGTATTAAACACAACAGGCCCTAAAATATCCATTAAATCATTGTGTAAATGCATAAGTGAATATGTGAATACAGATACACTAGTCTAAACATGTTTCTATGACACATACATATATAGGAGCTTCTAACAAATAAGACAGAGAATGATATTGACCATTGCCAGAAATGATGTCTGGTAGTACTTTTGCTTTTTAGACATTTAAATATCATTTATGTTAATAAATATGCAAATTAGGTTGCTATCACAATGCATTGAAATGACTTTGGGACATAATTATTAATCACAAGTTTTCTTTTCATTTTTTAAAAAGATTCTATTTATTTGAGAGACAGAGAGAGAGAGCACGAGTAGGGGGAGGGCAGAAGGAGAGGGAGAAGAAGGTTCCCCACTAAACAAGGAGCCCAACGCAGGGCTCTGGGATCAGGACCTGAGCTAAAGGCAGACATTTAACTGACTGAGTCATCCAGGCACCCCTCTTTTCATTTTAAAAATTATTGCTAATTAGGATAAAAAATGTACACTAAATCTTGAGAAAAAGTTAGCTATATTAATATAGCAAAAACCCTAAAGTGTGGAATTGAGTTTTATTTTATGTCCTATATTTTAGATACTGTGTAAAGTAATTTAATACTGAACATTTGAGAGTAAAATCTTGTTATATATGTGCATGTCAGTCAAGGTAGTCCACCTGCATCTCACTGGCTGAACAATAGGTTTTTTTTTATGTGTGCAAATTCCAATGTTGAGATTCATGGAGACCATCTCCTAAATGTGATTCAGTGACCCAAGTGAATTCCATTGTATGGAAACCACATATTTAAATGTGGTCTCTAAAATCTCCACAGCCAGGGGAACCTGGATGACTCAGTCAGTTAAGTACCGAACTCTTGATTCTGACTCAGGAGGTCATGATCTCAGCATCATGATATTGAGTCCTGTATCAGGATCAAGCTTTTGTGGAGTATGTTTGAGTTTCTCTCTCTCCCTCTCCCCCTGCCCTTCCCCTCGCACACTCGCTCTCTCAAATAAATAAATAAAATCTTTAAAATAAAATAAAATAAAATAAAATAAAATAAAATAAAATAAAATAAAACAAAATAAAATCTCCACAGCCAGCACTGGGATTGGTACGCAGTCCTTTGTCTATCATTTCATAAACCAGTGCTCAGTCACCTAGTTGGACCTCAGTTCAAAAGAGCAGGAAAGACAGGTTAGGGATGTTTCAGAAATAGGAGATAAGAATATATAGTGCAAAATCGTAAGTCCTGGGTTTTGAAGGAAAGAATATATTTTGCAAAATCATAAGTAATGGGAAATTGTTATGGGTTAAATTGAGTCTCTCAAAAAGATAGGTTGATCCCCGGGCGCCTGGGTGGCTCAGTTGGTTAAGCGACTGCCTTCGGCTCAGGTCATGATCCTGGAGTCCCGGGATCGAATCCCGCATCGGGCTCCCTGCTCAGCAGGGAGTCTGCTTCTCCCTCTGACCCTCTTCCCTCTCGTGCTTTCTATCTCTCATTCTCTCTCTCTCTCAAATAAATAAATAAAATCTTTAAAAAAAAAAAGATAGGTTGATCCCATATGGTTTTTATCCTTTCTCTTGTTAATGTGATGTATCACATTGATTGATTTGCTAATATTGAACTACCTTTGCATCCTGGGAATAAATCCCACTTGATCTTGGCTAATGATCCTTTGATGTATTATTGAATATATGATATCACTTATATGTGGAATGTAAAAAACAAAACAAACAAACAAAAGCCACACACACACACACACACACACACACACACACACACACACCAGACTCTTAAATACAGAGAATGAATTGGTAGTTGCCAGAGCAGAGATGAATGGGGGGATGGGGGGGCAAATTAGGTAAAGCAGATCAAGAGGTACAAACTTCCAGTTACAAAATAAATAAGTCACCGAGATGAAAAGTATACCATAGGGAATATAATCAATAATATTGTAATAATGTATGGTAACATATATGTGTGTGTGTGTGTATATATACACATATATATAGTATATGAGTAACATATAGAATTGTCAAAGCACTATGTTGCATTCCTGAAACTAACATAATATCAGCAGCTATATTTCAGAAATAATAATAATAATAATAATAAAAGATATGTTGAAGTCCTAATCCCCAGTACCCGAGAATGTGACATTTTTGGAAATAGGGTCTTTGTAGATAAAATCAAGTTAAGCGGGATGAGCCCTAATCTAATATGACTAGTGTCCATATAGGACGAGAAACACACAAATACACACACACACACACACACACACACGGAGAAGGCCATGTAAGTTATAGAGACACACATAAAGAGAAGAAAGATGGTCTTGTGAAGATGGTGACAGAGACTGAAGTGATCCTGCTACAGGCCAAGAAAGGCCTAGGTAGGGCCATCAGACAGAGGCTGGAAGAGGCAAGGAAGAATCCTCACCTCGAGGCTTAGGAAAAAGCATGGCTTTGCTAACACCTTCATTCTGGGCTTCTAGCCTCCACAACCATGAAATAATAAATTTATCTTGTTCTATGCCCCCGCCCCCTTATGGCAGCCCTGGGTAACTAAAGAAGATTTTCGTTAGATAGAAGCATGGAACAAAGTAAGGTTCCTCATGGTCTTTCAAAGATAAAACAAATTGGGATATGAGGTGAAATAATATTTTACCCATTGGACTCAGGATAAATCTAGTGTATTTTTTGCTGTTCTAGATATTTGCAGAATGGCAACAACAACATTTTTCTTTCGTCTGACATTAATAAAGAGAAAGAATGAACTAAATGTCAGAATTATTGCCATTTGGGGATATGAGTTTAGTAACAAAGTCATATATTAGAATGAAGCAAGAAATGAGAACTTGTGGCTGTTGGTCATCCATATTATCTAACTGTATATTCTGAAAAATATGGGAGATGCAATTAGGGATCAAAGAAAAAATTCAGGACTCAGAGAGCTCTGCAGGGTAGGAATTCCTCTAGTCATCTAGTTTATCCTTTTTGCCAGAACAACTTTATGGATTATGCCACAGAAAATATAAATTTGTTTCTAGTAGTGTCCCCTTCTCTTGCCTAAATGCTCCACTCTCTAGTACAAGATTTCCTTTCCCTCTAGTTACCATCTTAATTCATTATCCTCAACATTAAATAATGTTCCTCAATTTTACTTGCCGTTTAAGTGGATGAACTAATTTTTCCTTCCCTTGGTACTGAACTTTTTCCAAAACTCCACTTGCTGAATAATTTTCAATACCAAAGTTTTATTCCCCAAGGTTTATTCTTGCAGTTAAGCTGGTTTCTTTCCAAAGCTTGCACTGAATCTTCTTTTGTTTTGGAATCCGGTGGGCTTCTCATCCCATTACTACTTCTCAAATCATTGCTCCACTTGCAACTGTTGGAACGATTGTGTACCTAATAAAATGTTATTTTTTCTCACTTTTCATAAGGGAAATGCCATCCCAATCTTTCTTCTGTGAGAAAGGAAGCTGGATGAAGCTTGTTATTTACTTTATGTTTTTAAAATTTAGGTTCAGTGGTCATAGCAAGCTGATCAAGGAATGGAGCATTGATGTCTCAGAACCATGGGAAAGATAATGTTTATAGGTCTGAATGCTGCCCAGGTAGGTTCAGAATTGGGCACATGTCTCCTGGGAGCTAGCAACTGGCCATCATAGAAAGGAACATAAACCAGAGAACTCTCAATAAATAAATGAAATCTTTAAAAATTTAAAATAAAATAAAATACCCAGAACATTGCCCACATTACTAATAAAGGTCAGTTGTAAGACAGTAATATTTAGTATTCACTAGCTGAACTTCTAAAAAAATCTGATAAAAAAAATTCTGGCAATCTCTCCTAATGCATTTAAAATGTTTAGGAGCTTCACTTTAAGTACATAACACTTCTTATATGTATTTCCAGGGTTAAGCACCACAATCATCACCATATTTTTCATGAAAAGCAACAGTGTGTCTATATAAACAGCTCTAATTGGTTCAGTTTATTGCAATATAGAATTTCTACTCCATGGTATCATTTGTTATGAAGACACTGACATATTTTAAACGATTTTCTTCATTCATATCGGTCCTTCTGGTTTGACAGAGCTAAATGAACTTTTAAAATTTATCCTGTATTTGATGAACTGGAAAGATTAGCAGAATAGACATAATTCGAATTTGTCTGTTTGCAACAAACTGTTTTGAATTTGTGTTATTCTGGATAATTCATATTTTCTGAACATATCTCTAATTCTAAAATAAAGAAGTCAATGATATTGCTTTTTTGGTCCCAAGATTGTTAATATTCACTATTTGTTTTGAAGCAGGTTTAATGAAGACCCTAAGAATTAGCTCAATAGCTTGACATTTGCAATTAAACATTAGAAAATAACTACTTTAACTTTTACAATGTCTTTCCCTGTGAAACTACACATCATTTTTTCAGGACTGTTGAAATTTTCCACTTTGCTCTAACAATTCAATTAATTTAAGTAGGTTAGTTGTTGTGCTTTAAATTGATGTCTCAGACTAGATGGTTCTGATGCAGAATCTGTAATCAGATCCAGGTTCACTTTCTTACCAAGCTATTAAATCTAAATTTAAAATTTCAAAATCATTTTCATTATATTAGTGTGATCCTTTTTCATGTGAAGCTTGAACATTTACAAATTTAAAAGATAATTGCGGCAGGCGAGAAATTCTACCACTGAACCAATGGTGTTTTTTGGGGTTTGTTTTGTTTTGTTTTTAAATCTAGGTGGTATAAACCTATCTAGTGATATTCATGCACTCAGAAAATATCTATTGAGTGTCCCAGGCATAATTCTAGGTGCTAGAGATTCATTAAGAAGAACCACAGACACAAATACTTGGCATATTTTTTCACAGTCAACAATACTATTTAAATATTTATTTAAAAATTAATAACTAATTTGATTTCAAGAGCAGGAGAGGAGAGGAATATGTCACATTTTATTCTAATATCAATTTATACTTTCTATACTTATATACCTTTTGTACACTAAACACTTATAATCTTACAGAAGTAACATTTTAAAATTTTATTGAAAATAACCTAAGAATTTGAATTCTTTTTTAAAAAGATTTCATTTATTCATTTATTTGAGAGAAAAAGAGACAGAGAGAGGGAGAATGTGAGTGGGGGAGGAGCAAAGGGAGAAAATCTCAAACAGACTCCCCTGCTGAGCACAGATCACAACAGGGGGCTCCTTCCCATGACCCTGAGATCATGATCTGAGCTGAAACCAAGAGTCAGACACTCATCTGACAGAGCCACCCAGGTTTCCCTTGAATTTTTATTAATAATTCATATAATTGGCACCAAACAGTATTAGTGGAAGATTCAATTCCTGAAATTTTGAAAAGACTAATATGGGGAGATACATACCTAATTCAGGATTTGCCACATTACCTACATTACTCTCTCCCTAAACAATGATATTCATCAAATCACTGATTACATTTTTTAAAAAAATGAAACATGAGTTGCATACCTGGTATTTTTAAAATGTCTATCTTAAATTATATCTTGAACTGTGGGAAACACCTATCATGTTTGGTAAACAACACCTTTCATCCGTTACTAGTTCTTGGTCCCAAACTTACATTGTGATCTGTTGCTCTATTTTCTGATTTCTGAGACACACCAGTGTGTCTGTTTATGATACTCTTTTCTAGTCCCTCATTTGTCCCTACATTCATATTGCTTTCTCTGACTCCCAGCTTCCACTGAGAGATTCACCATGTTGGCTGCCACTCTACTCCCACTACCTTAGCTCGACCCTGGAACTTCATTTTAAACAATCTTGACTCACTACTACCACTAACTACTAGTGACGTTACTGGTGTTATTATTATTAATTTTATAGGCTTCCTTACCCCATTTGCCTCTACTTACTAATTCAGTTTAAGCATTGATTTTTCAAAAATGTTTTCCAAAAATCTCAGGTTGGGTTTTTTGTTCTCTCCTGTGTATTCTTAGGCCTCATTAGCCTTCCTCAAACAGAACACCTATGAAACAAAATTGCATCCACCAATGCACTCACAATTTTTTTAGTATATCAACCAGTATGAATTATTCATTACTCATTTTATCCCCAATGGAAGGAGCTTTATATAACTTATTTAGATGATTCAATGCTTTTTTCCCTCCTTTTGAAAGGTTGCTTCTTCTTGCTTCATTGAAAATGGTATACAATTGGGGTGCCTGGGTGGCTCAATCAGTTAAGCATCCAACTCTTGATTTTAACTCAGGTCATGATCTCAGGGTTGTGAGATTGAGCCCTGCATTGGGCTCCAAGCTGGGCATGGGGTCTGCTTAAGATTCTCTCTCTCCCGCTCCCTTGGCCCCTCCCCCTGCTCATGCTTTCTCTCTCTCCCTCTAAAAAAAAAAAAAAGTATACAATTATTGATAGTCAATGAATTCCTTACTGTTTTCAAAATTTGGGGTATTTTTATGTAGACATTTTATAGATTATTATCTCGCCATACAAGGAAAAACATACTCTCATTTTAAACTTGGCACTGAATCGTTAGAACTGCAGCACTTTATGACAAATGCTCTGATCGAAACAAGAGCTACTCGAATTAAGTGGAATACAAAGAAATGAAGTAAAGTCAGTCTATATTTGGTTATAAGTAACAGAATATATGTTCATTGGTGTAAGGGAAAAATAAGACCCCAATATTTTATTAAATGAATACATGAACTGAAGGACAGGTAGAACTTCCAGGCTTGATGGACTAGAACTGGAAATCTAATAGTTTCCATGGTAAATTTCCATCTCTGTATCTCTCTCACTGCATACACCTCTTTCTGTACTGCTTCATTCATCTTTCTTTCTGCAGAATAGCTTTCTTTGTTTTTTCTAGACTAATGGAAAATGTCTCCATACCATTTTCCTAACACCACCTAATATCTAATCCTGTTTTAACAATCCCAGTTTTACATTATTGGAAGTAAAGAACAACAACAGCAAAAAGCTCGATCAGTGTCTCCCCTCACTCTATGAACTAGTCCCCCACCCTGGGACTGGGTTTTTATTTTGGATCAACTTTACTATGGTCAGTAGAGACAGGGCTATTGACTAGGAACAAGATCATAGGGGGCCACTTCCTTTTTTGTGGAGATTAGTTATTAAAGTAGGTAAATAGAGCCTCAGAACTAAAAACATGTCTACTGAAATTCTCAGTCTCGTCATAGATGAGCATGTAATGGTGGCAAAAGGTTACATAATTAAATAAATGCATTATACTGGATAGTACAAGACTATTTTTAATTAATATACTCAATGATGAGTTCAGAGATTAGTAAGTTTCCTTATACATGACATTTTCTTGCTCTAGATCCTCAAAGCTGCCCTAGTTTTTATGGTACCTCTGTGTGAGTGAGAAAAAGCTGACCGTCCCTCAATGTTCTTTTCTCTCATCTGTTGATAGACTATTATAACAAATCGATTTTTGTTAGTTAAGACATGCTCTCCTGGAAATATGTTGTAATAAGTATAAAATCCACAATGTCTATGATGTGAACAGTAGCACCTCACATGCTGTACAATGTGCAACTTGCCCAATGATATGTGGCCACTTATAGATTCTTACCATATATTTTACACTTGAATAGTATTTGGTGTTATTAAAGTATTTATAACTGCAAAATGTTTTAATATTTCAAATACATTTTTGAAACACTATGATTTTTTAATATGGAACTTGTTCTTTGCAGAGTACAACAAGAATGCAGTGCTCCTTTACATGAAGAAAACTTATAATGCCCTAACCAATTCTGAAAAAAATATATGTAATATGCATAATTTTAAGTCTCTTAACTCTACTGTATTATCATTCCCTGACCCTTTCGTGACCCAAACAGAAAAGTGGTTACAGTATTTTTATTTATTCACCGAAATAGCTCTTACTATGTTCCAAGGATTACTCTAGATGCTAGAAATATAGTAGTAAAAATTATAGGCAAACCCTGCTCTCTCATGCAGGTTACAAAGTAAAGGAAAAGAGAAAGACAACAAATAAGTTTTTAAAATTTGAAATAATTTCATGGGGTACTAAGTGTAAAGAAATTACATAAGGTATTAGTATAAATAATGCCAAAAGAGTTTAATTTGGATTGGGCAGTTCCAGAAGTTTACAATCAGGAGATAATCTTTAGGCTGACCCTAAGAGACATTGAAATTAAAAACTCTTGTGGAAAGGATATTGTTTTTATGGGAAATAGTGGTTATTAGATGTTACTTATACTATAGACAAGTAGCATGTTTTAGAGGGACAGTACAGTGAAACTCCCAGCATGATTGAGTCCTCTGGATGTACTTTAGCATCTACACAGTACGAGTATTTTTTTTTTAAAGATTTTATTTATTTATTTGAGAGAAAGAGAGAATGAGAGATAGAAAGCATGAGAGGGAAGAGGGTCAGAGGGAGAAGCAGACTCCCTGCAGAGCAGGAAGCCCGATGTAGGACTCGATCCCGGGACTCCAGGATCATGACCTGAGCCGAAGGCAGTCGCTTAACCAACTGAGTCACCCAGGCGCCCTAGTACGAGTATTTTTGTTTGTACCTGTATGGTATGCATGTGTGTGTGAGACAGAAATCTGAACAAAATCTTATGCTAAATTTATTTAGAACTTGGGATTATTTGTCTATTGGGCTTTGGTCTGAAACTTTGCCTTCCATGGTTCTTCTTTTTATTCTTTAAGATTTTATTTATTTATTTGACAGAGAGAGAGAACACAAGCAGGGGGAGTGGCAGGCAGAGGGAGAGGGAGAAGCAGGCTCCCTACTGAGCAAGGAGCCCAATGCAGGGCTCAATACCAGGACCCTGGGATCATGACCTGAGCCGAAGGCAGATGCTTAACCAACTGAGCCTCTCAGGTGCCCCAACTTCCACAGTCTTAATATTTGATTTGCATTTAGTAATGTCAATCATTTCCCTTTAAGGGGGTAGAGAGGGGCATAATTTTCTATACTGTTGAATATAGTCAATTCAAAACCGTCCCTCAGGAAGAAGGATATGGAAGATTTTCTTTGTGAAGTCCTCATTACAGTTGTGCTCTAGCCAATGAATAGTAAGGTGTTTGTATTACATTGTATGAGTTTACCTGTAAGGTGTACCTCAAACCTTGTTTGTATTTTCATGACTTTGTATCTGCATTTTGTGGTAATCACTATTAGACAATGCTCTTGATTAATTAGATAGCATAAATCTTAGGAGAGAATGAATGTCTTTTCACGCCCTGACAAGATTATTTCACCAATTTATGCTTTTCATAAGTCAGCGATACTGTTTTTCAAGGGAACGGATATGAATAGATACTAGACTAGACTGTAATATAAATTATTAAATACATCTGACATTTTAAAATATGTTGAGTGTTTTCATGTTAATGTATCTAATTAACTCTTAAAATATAATTTACCAATTTGGTAAGAAGTAATTAAAACAAATTACATTTGAAAGATTAGACTTATTTTCCTATTTACATCCTTCTTTTTGATGATCTTTGATTTACCTAAAGTTTCCAACATGATTTCTGTCTCTTGTTCCTTCTCCCTCCCTGCCTCTCCCCACTTCCCTCTCTCTCCAGAATATTTGCTGCTCTCACGTATCACCCAGATAATTTTACCTGTTGCTCTCAGTGTACTTTCCAAAGCATCAGCAATAAATATGAAACAACTTAAGTAGTGAATTTGGCTCAATCAATTAATAATTGTAAACTTACTTCTCTTGTCTCTGTTGGTATTCTGTGGTTAAGCCAGATGAGAATTAGGATTTCTTTTAAATGTGCTTACTGAATGTTTTCTGCAAACTTAAACTGAGTTCATAGATAAGATGAGGCAAATTGTTTCCTCTCAGGTCCAATGTGTGCATTTGCTTATTCATAGAGAATTTGGGCTGAGTTTTGAGATACCTCATATCCTACCTTATATCTAAGAGGCACACATACTTTTGGCTGCACATGCAGGAAATCTATATAATATGTACATGCCTGGGACTCTATGAAGATTTTTTATGGCAGAAATTATTTTTAAGTGTTTGATCTCTCTAAAAATAAGTTTATATACAGATGACCTACAAATATATGAAAAGATGCTCAATGTCAATAATCATCAGGGAAATGCAAATCAAACCATAAGCTATCACTTACATCGGTCAGAATGGCTAAAATTAAAAAAAAATAAAATAACAATTGTTGGAGAGGATATGGAGAAAAAGGAACCCTGTGCACTGTTGGTGGGAATGTAAATTTGTACAGTCAATGTAGAAAACAGTATAGTTTCCCCAAAAAATTAAAAATAGAAATATCATATGAACCAATAATTTCACTACTGGGTATTTACCCAAAGAAAACAAAAACACTAATTTGAAAAGATATATGCACCCCTATGCTTATTGCAGCATTAGTTACAGTAGCCAAGATATGGCAGTAACCTGTGTCCATCAATACACGAATTAATAAAGACGTAGTGCATGACATCTTGCCATTTGTGACAACATGGATGGACCTAGAGAATATTATGCTAAGTGAAAAGAGTCAGACAGAGAAAGGCAAATACCATATGATTTCATTCATATATGGAATCTAAAAAAAATTCAAACACATGAATAAATAAACAAAAAGCAGAATCAGACCTATAAATATAGGGGACAAACTGATGGTTGGCAGAGGGAAGGATGTAGGGAGTTGGACAAAATGGGTGAAGAGTGGGAGATACAGGCTTCCAGGTTTAGAAGCCTGTTCTAAAGTATAGTTCTAAAGGTATAACATATGCAATATAATCAATGATATTGTGATAGCGTTGTATAGTGACAGATGGTAACTACATTTGTGGTCAGCAAAGCATAAGGTACTGAGTTGTTGAATCATTATGCGTACACCAGAAACTAATGTAACATTGTGCCAACTATACTCAAATTAAAAAATTAAAAAAAGTTTATATATAGGAAGACTTCTAATTAAATTTGGAATTACTGAAATTAGCTACTTTACATAGAGTGTGTTGACATGAATCCTTAAGATGCATTTTAAACTTATTTAATGATACATTGGAAGGCTAAAGATATTTGTTTCCAAATTCTGTGTTTTTTATGTAGGTGGGGGTAACTTAAAAGATTAGATCATTTGATTTTATGCCTCGACTAGTTCTTGTAAGGAAATAAACTTGGCCCAGAATGGTGTTGTGAACAGAAACTGGGACTATTCAGGTAAAGCACAGAATACAGTCCCTAGAAAACATAAGAACTCAGTAGGTGTTAACTTTTAGTATTTATATTTTTCTTGTTATCCAGAATTATTTCCCTTTGTGGCTTGTTATCTTTTGTACTTTTGCCCATCCTCATTTTCAAAATGGCTTATCACACTGTATCGTCCTTTAGTAAACACAATTTTCTCCATCTGGTTCATTCTCAGTGACTGTATTCTATTTTATGTGTATTGGTCACCTGGGAATTCATTCTCTTTGTGTGCTCAACATTACCAAATATCATTACTCCTTTTTTTGAACTCCTATCACATGCGTATAAAGGCTGGTGTTTTGTCATAACAACCTAGTTGAGTAATGATTTTTCTTATTTTTCTTTTCTGAGTAGAGGATGCAATGTATCTATTTTTACACTCAACAATCTGACATACAGTCTGATATGTAATGTTCTCAAAATGAGCAATTATTGAAGTAAACCAATGGTTACAGTATGTATACAGTTAGGATCTTTCCACATATTGACCGAAGTAAGTATTGACATGGAGGTAACTCATTTCATTTCTATGTGAAAACTACTCTTGAGTTGTGGGCTATTTTCCTGCAATTCTATTTTCTAATTTTATCAAAGCAAAAGGCTAACCAACTATTCTGTTGCCTAACCAAGAGGGTTCCAGGATCCTAGGACTTCTGGTACTAAACCAGGGAAGTCCTGGGCAAGCTGGATGGCTAATGGCCCAAGACAGACACCTTACATTAATGCATAGATTTTTGATACATTTACAGAGAATCAGAGTATAATTTATATGATTTCAGACATCTTAACAAAAGTCAGACAATATCATTTAATAATGTCTAGGACATTAGAATTATGGGAATATTCAAGATGCTTGTTCATACCACGTGACATTTTTTCTTAGTCCTCTTTTGCAATCCCATTCTCATTTGTGTACCTCTAACCTAAAAATACAACATATTGTATAAATAACACATGAAATATTTTATACTCAATATAAAGTAAGTATTTCTAAGTTAAAGAAATTAAAAAGAAACTTTATTCAGAAATGATAAATGACCTTAAAATATTTTATGGTTTGTTTCTTCTATGTGATTTATAACATATTCATACATTAAACAGCAAATATTCCTATTTTCAGTATTTGATTTTTTTAAAGATTTTATTTATTTATTTGAGAGAGAGACAGATAGCAAGAGAGAGCACAAGCTGGGAGGAGAGGGAGAAGCATGGGGCTCAATCCCAGGACCCTGAGATCATGACCTGAGCCAAAGGCAGACGCTTAACCAACTGAGCCACCCAGGTGCTCTTCAGTATTTGATTACAATGAAATATTTTCTTCTAAAAATATTGTTGTTAAATTATTAACTATTATTAATTATTGTTAAACTCCTTGACCATTTTTGGTGAAACTTTCAATGAAACTTTAAGGGCAAAGACAATAGATCAGACAACCTGGATCCACATCTCAGTCCTGGAACTTAGTGAATGACCCTCCACAAATTATCTAGGTCAACTGTCCATCTGTTTACTAATCATAAAATACAGATAATAGTAATAATAATAATAATTTATTTATTTATTTATTTTTGGTGCAAAATGGTGGTTTATTAAAGCACACAGAAAGAGCTCCTGCCCCAGGTTGTGAGGGGGCTGATTATATCCTATGGGGTCAGGGGGATGTAAGGAAAAAGGAGACTTTAAAAGAACCTTCATACGCTAAAGAGGACCTACAAGATACCAGAGGCCCTGCCACTGTCAAGTTAAGGTTGCTTTCCCCTCTAGCAAGGCATTAACATTAAGATAGTTGGGAGGTTACTGGAAGAATGTTACACATGTCTCACCCAGGAGAGGGGGTGGGTGGAGGTTGCAGGGTGTCAGCTTATGCTTTGTTGCCTGGCTGAGAGAAAGTACTCTTTTTGTTTAGTATTTTATAATTATATACAAACAGATGAGTTTTCTTGCCCTTCCTATTACAGAGCAGACAAGTTCTTCTTTTCTATTTCATGTTCTTAAATATAGTGAATTACAAAATACATGCTGGTGCCCAAGAATATATGGCCCTGAGAAAACAGGTGGATGAGAGGAAACATATGTCTCCCTTTTTTCATTTTGTCAAGGGTAATTTTTCTGAATGATGTAGTTTCTGAACCCCTTTATTATAATGTCCTTGGAACCAACTTTTCATTAATTTTCTTATTCACTTCTGGACATTTAATGTTAATTCTTTAGCTTATAGGTTTATTTTTAAAAGGTCCAAATAAAACTATGAGTTTCATAAATATCAATTGTGTTATATATATATATATGTATATATATATATATATATATATAATTATATCCTTAATATTCAGTGAAATTCCTTTTGTAGATACAAATATTTTTTTGAGGAAATATGTCTACTAGTGGGAACATGTATATTACTCTCCCAGCCTCCAGAAATATAATGCATTATGACAAGTAACCCAAGTAAAACATAATCATTTGAAAGGTATTAGTTTGACAGTGTTTGTAAAGTGAACTCAAACATATTTCCATTTCTCTTGAACTAAAATTAGTGTTTTCCCTTGAAGTAAATATACTTAGTTTTTATCATATAATAAGAATTATTATATGATGTAGTCTTAAAATAACTATAATAAGAAAAGATAACCTCGTAAATCTTAGAATGACCTGCAAAATTCCTTTTGTATTTCAGAAGAACCATGGTGGATACAAAACTACAAAATCAATTTGCAAGTCTCATAAAGAGTATTTAGTATTGCTTTATTGCTTTCTTCTTTTCTTCTTCTTCTTCTTCTTCTTTTTTTTGACTAGGTAAATTTGCAAAGAAAATCTTAGATGTGTCTCACCTAATTCTTTCTACATCAAAGTGTCATGGCTTGTCAAAAAAATTAAAAAAAAATAATAGGAGCAATTTATCTTTTTTTAAAATTTATTTTTATTATGTTATGTTAATCATCATACATTACGTCATTAGTTATTGATGTAGCGTTCCATGATTCATTGTTTGCACATAACACCCAGTGCTCCATTCGTTACATGCCCTCTTTAATATCCATCACCAGGCTAACCCATCCTCCCACCCCCCCTCCCCTCTAGAACCCTCTGTTTCTCAGAGTCCATAGTCTCTCATGGTTCGTTTCCCCCTCTGATTTCCCCCCCTTCATTCTTCCTCTCCTGCTATCTTCTTCTTCTTCTTCTTTTTTTTTTTTTAACATATAATGTATTATTTGTTTCAGAGGTACAGGTCTGTGATTCCTCAGTCTCACACAATTCACAGCGCTCACCATAACATGTACCCTTCCCAATGTCTATCACCCAGCCACCCCATCCCTCCCACCTCCCACCACTCCAGCAACCTTCGGTTTGTTTCCTGAGATTAAGAATTCCTCATATCAGTGAGATCATTTGATACATGTCTTTCTCCAATTGACTTATTTCGCTCAGCATAATACCCTCCAGTTCCATCCACATTGTTGCAAATGGCAAGATTTCATTCCTTTCGAGGGCTGCATAATATTCCATTGCATATATACGCCACTGCTTCTTTATCCATTCATCTGTTGATGGACATCTTGGCTCTTTCCATTGTTTGGCTATTGTGGACATTGCTGCTATAAACTTCTGGGTGCACATATCCCTTCAGATCCCTATATTTGTATCTTTGGGGTAAATACCCAGTAGTGCAATTGCTGGGTCATAGGGTGGCTCTGTTTTCAACTTTTTGAGGAGGCTCCATACTGTTTTCCAGAGTGGCTGCACCAGCTTGCATTCCCACCAACAGTGTAGGAGGGTTCCCCTTTCTCCGCATCCTCTCCAACATCTGTCCTTTCCTGATTTGTTAATTTTAGCCATTCTGACTGATGTGAGGTGGTATCTCATTGACGTTTTGATTTGGATTTCCCTGATGCCGAGCGATGTTGAGCACTTTTTCATGTGTCTGTTGGCCATTCGGATGTCTTCTTTGGAAAAATGTTCATGTCTTCTGCCCATTTCTTGATTGGATCACTTGTTCTTTGGGAGCAATTTATCTTAACGAAAGATATGTTCATTAAGTCTGAAACAGTCTTTCCAGTGATTTGCCAAATAAAATTGAATGTGTTCATTGTCTTATTTTGAGTATGTTTCTAATAAGCTAGAAAAGGATTCTAAAAGAGTGAAAATCAGCATGTCAAAATAGTGGAGGAGGTGAATACTGACACCTGGTTTCCAAAAGGATTTCAGTTCTAGGAAAAAAAAAAGTTTTGTTCAATGTTTTAAAAACTAATATGAGCACACTAATTAAACTCCCAACTGACAAGAAATTAAGAGGAAATGCCAAAATCTTAGAGGAAAGATATATTATTTGAAATGATTATGTCTAATTGGAATTTTCAATTTTTTTCTAGTTCTAAATCTGTATAAGGTGCAAAGGATCTCAAATCTGTTGGAAAATATAACTTGTCCCCATTTGCTGTCTTAGCTGGTGTTCATGATATAGACAGAACGTATGTTCCTTTCTCCAGTGTTTTCTTCTTGCCAGTCCTGTGTCACATCTCTTGAGTGATCAAAATTGAGCTTAATGACTTTCTAATCATCTAATCAGGAGAAAAGAAGCTGTTGTATATACACTGTCCATGTATTTAAATAAAATAAAATTATTTACTTATTTATTCTTTCTTGTGTTTCAAACACATGTCACTGGTCCTGATTTTAAATATAAGAATGTATTATATCTCAGTGATATTAATGACTAAATTATTTTCACTTTCTTTTTTGCTTTAAAATTTTTCTTTTGTTTTATAATTTGAAATTCTATAATCAAGATTTTTATAGGCTAAATTTAACATTTTACAAGAATTTTCTAAGCAAGTGTTTCAATCTCCAGCAATAATTTATAGCTATTTTTATTATTTAAGAAAACATGCAAACTGAGGGTTCTAGAGGGGAGGGGGGTGGGGGGATGGGTTAGCCTGGTGATGGGTATTAAGGAGGGCACACACTGCATGGAGCACTGGGTGTTATATGCAAACAATGAATCATGGAACATGACATCAAAAACTAATGATGTAATGTATGGTGATTAACATAACATAATAAATAAAATCAAAAAACAGAAGAAGAAAAAAGAAAACATGCAAAAGAAAATATATGATTTTCTAAAGTGTCTATATAATATTTCACTCTACTAGTAGAGAAAATGGTATCAATGAGACCCACAAAAAATAGGCCCTAGTAAAATGATTTATTTACTATTAATATGGAAATATCAAGTAAATAATGCAGGTACCTGTGTGTTATGTACATAAGAGTACACATGTAGAACATTTATAGAAAGATAAAAGAAGGGCCCCTGAGTGGCTCAGTTGGTTAAGCATCCTACTCATGATTTTGGCTCAGATCTCATGGGTCTGGAGATATAGTCCCACTGGGCTCTGTGCTCTGCTGGAAGTCTGCTTGAGATTCTCTCCATTTGCCCCTCCCTCACTCATGTTCTCTCTCTCTCTCAAATAAATGAATAAAATCATTTTTAAAAAAAGAAAGATAAAAGAGGGAAGATAAAGATAAAATTTTTAACTTTATTACACCAAAGAAATGAGATTATTTATAAGGCTTCAGGATGAATTTATCATGTTTTAATTTTGCATGGTTTGAGTTTTTAAAAATTTATCTTTAAAATTAGTTTTTAAAAATTTATTTTTTTTAATTTAACTTAAAAAAAATGACTCCAGGCTTCAGCAGAACTGATTTTGTTGAAGACATGGTACAGTTCTAGAATTTCTGTCTCAGAATTAAAGGAAGTTGGAATCTTGTTTTTAACATGAATCCTTATGTAAAATATAAATGTTCATCTCAACTAATAAAAGAATAAAAGGAATACATTTTCATCAGATGCTGTCCTTCAAAACTGTGAAAAATCCTCATACTATTTCTGAGTCTGAAGTAGGGACAGTTCACTTATGTGGATGCCACAGTGTGAATATTTCAGTGGAACTTAATTGTTTGTAACAATCTTAAAATTAAAAAATATATTGTATATAAAATATAGTATTATCACAACATTAAAATATGTGTATATTTTGAATGTTTGCATTAAGTGCAATTTAGTGAAATTGTTAATCATTAAATTGTTTTTAGTTAGACATTGACACTAATTCATTTTAAACATAAACACTAAAATTAATGGAGTAGGATCACAAAAGAAATTGCTTCCTGGCATCTTTTGTTTACATGCACAATAAGACAATAGTTGTAAGTATACTGATTTTATAAAGTTGTCATAAATATGGACTAACAGCCATAAGACATTCACTTGAAATAAGTATTTACGGAATACCACCTTTGTTACTACCCATGATGGATTAGCTATAGGCATTCTGGAATCATGACAGCATGCCATTGGAAAAAACTGGAACTTGCTACGGTTGGTGCTAGGGGACATGATCTGACTAAAATTTGTTGCACAGGGCATGGTTACTCATTTCACTTAAGACAGCCCCTGTGCATACTAGTGAGGATTGAAGGACACATTAAAAACAAAATAAAGCCTTTTTTTTTTTTTTTTTATTTTTGGAGTAAATTACTTATTTAAGAAAAAAAAAAGAAGGAAGGAAGGAAAGAAGGAAAAAGGAAGGAAGGAAGGAAAGAAG
>NW_027397069.1:31572209-31647902 GCF_003265705.2 Callorhinus ursinus | reverse complement strand
AAGGAAGGAAGGAAGGAAAAAGGAAGGAATTAATTGAGAAAAAAATTATTTTATTTTATTTTTTGGTGAGAAAAACATTTTAAAAGCAGGCTCCTTAATATAGAATCCCAGAATTGAACAGTTTCTCACCTAGTCAGAGCCAGCTTTCTGGGGCTGCTGTATGATCATCAGTTTCCCTTGATATACAGGAATAGAGGAAAATTACAACACTGCATGTCACATCTTTTATTTGGGTGAAAAGGTGTGTTTTTCTCTAATAGAAAACTTGTATTTATCTTAAGAAGAAAAAAAAAAACAACACAGTGCCTAGCTGAGTGCCTTCTGTATTACAGCGCTATATTTTTGCCTAATTAATTAAGTTATAATATGAGAGAAGGAAGGACACACATCTGGCTTGAGTTGGTCAAAGAATATGTGTAGGCATTAGAAGCGGCATTAGGGTTACATTTTCAAGCACTGAGAGAATTTGAACATAAAGAGCATAAAGGCATAGGAAACAGGTTGGGGAAAATGATGAGAAGGATTAGTTGCAAGTATGTGTAGGAAATGTAGAGGAGTTCAAGTTGATTGCTAACTAAGTTTTAATATAAAATAAGACAGGAGACAAAGAATAGGGAGTTTTGAATGTCAGCTAAGAAAGAGGGTAATATCTGTTAGCTAATGAGGAGTCACTGAATAGGAAAGAGAGGACCAAAGTTGTACTTCAACAGGAATCTAAATTTGGGAGGTCTTTAGAAGACTCCTATAATAATTCAGGTGAGGAGTATTAAAGACCTGGATTTGTGGATTTATTAGAACTCTGGGAGTAGTGCCCACAAGCATAGAGAATATAGAATCTTTTTGAGAGATATTATTAAGGTAAAATCAGTAAATGTAACCCCGATTGATCATTCTACTCACCCATTTAAAACCTTTCAATGGTTGTCATCTACTGCACTTGAGAAGAGAAGAGAAAAAAAAAAAAAGAAAAAAAAAGAAAAGAAGAGGGAAAAAAAAGCCTTCTCCTTGCAGGAATCAAATAATATCTATGTCCCTTGAACTTTAGAAAACACATAGCAAACTGTCAAGTGGTTGTATTAATACTTCCCTACATTTGTTTTAAAGGGGGGGAAACACCCTTCTCCATTTCTAAAAAAAGGACTAAAGCCAAGAATCTGAAATACTCTCCCAAGTGGATTTTTCAATTTCTAACTCATACAGACCAGAGGTGGCAGAACCCATCTCACAATTAAATATGCCTTTAATAGGTGGATCCCGTCTTTAGTTTAGGATCTGAGGGTACTTTGCATTTTTAAATTGTCCTTGATTTTTGAGGAATCAACCAAAACTGAAACTAAAAAAAAAAATCCTGTTTTAATTTTATGTCATATATTGTGCCACCAAGAAAAAATGTCAGGTGTCAATTCTTGCCACTCGCTATTTTCCTGTTTCTTTCCCTTAGATAAATACTTACATATGCTATTTCAAATTCCATTTGAGTCTTGCTCTATACCTACTTACCATATGCTCTAGATTATCCCTGCCAGTGCAATACACAGGTTGCATGTTATCAGATCAGATTGCCATATTTTAACTAACAATATTAAAATGCTTTTTCTAAATTTACAAATATAGAAAGTAAATCTTTGATATTTGTATTTTCCCAATATATGGTTCATGTAATACAAAAAAACAAAAATATTTTTTCTAAGTGTCTATAACTAGTACTTAACTCTAGTACTTAACAAATACTTGCTTAAAACTAGTACTTAACCAGTACTTAACACTAGTACTTAACTAGTACTTGCTCTTTGACTTCTTCTTCAAGAGCAGAATTGTGTGAATACGTGTGTGTGTGCATATATTATGTGTTGAAATTACTTTCTAGGCCCCAGATGGAGCTACTTCTACCTGGGCACCACCTCAACAAACTGAAAACTTAGGTAACTTTCACATCCTTGTAAATGTTTCACTTGACCAGAAATGCAAGATATTTAAGCAACCAATCTCCAAATGCCAACCCAACTCTGGGGTCTATACTTATTTCTTGTTTCTTCTCACTCCAAACACGGTGGCCCCAGCCAATCCAGTATTTTCTATTTTTCTCTCCCTTGCTCTTTATTCTTTATCCTGTACAAGCTTCCTGTCCCCTGCCCCATTTTGTGGTTCTCTGGGCTCTGAGGAGAGAATGTCTGCTTCATGAAGCATTAAATAAATACTTGTTTGTATCACCTAAATTGTCTTTAATCATTTTTAGCCTGTGTGTGTGTTTCTGTGTGTGTTAGTTAAATGAATTTTCCAAATAATTTACTCTACATTCTGTATTTCCAATTCCAGTCGGTCTGAGAAGTGATTTGAAAACTGATCACTGAATTTTATGTGGATTTAGCTACTATGTTATTTCATACATTCAAATTATTTTACTTTGATTCCATATCGTATATGATTGAAACTTCCTGAAGATTTAAACTACAAGAAATTCTGTATTATTGTATTTTTGTGAAAATGTATGTAAGGGAAATGAGTTCCCAATTTTCCTTATATACTTTCCTAGAAGATAAATTCACAAGTATACGTAGTGAAATTGACCTTGATTGATCATTCATGGAATGTTATTTCTTATTTTAAAACTAGAGTTAGTGAGGGGCGCCTGAGTGGCTCAGTTGGTTAAGCATCTACCTTTAGCTCAGGTCATGATCTCAGGGTCCTGGGATTGAGCCCTGTGTTAGACTCCCTACTAGGTGGGGAGTCTGCTTCTCCTCCTAACCCCTGCTCATGCTCTCTATCTCTCTCAAATAATAAAATCATCAAAAAAAAAAAAAGAATCACAAACCCAAATTACAAGATTATATTAAGAAGAAAAGAGAATTAATTGGGCTTACATAACTTAGACAACCAGAAGCTTGCCTGTTTCAGGCATTTCTCATACCAGGCATTTAAGAATGCCATTAGTTCTCTCTTCCTTTCTTTTCCTGCTCTGAGCACTTCTCTCTGAGTGTAGGGCTCATTGTCCCCTACTGAACACAACTGAACATGTATGTAGGGAATACTGGCACATGGGCCACCTTACATAGTTTCAGAATTCAAGGTCCTAGAAAGGAAAAGAGAAAAATCTTTACTGGCATATGGTTCCAACATACTGACTCCAACTGGCCTAACTTAATTCATTGATCATTTGCATTGAATAAAAGAACCATGGATCCCTAAATAAAGGCTACTTGGAAGACAAGAGAAATGTTCACATTAAATGAAATGGGCTACGGCTGCAAACTATGATTTAAATTTGTCGATTAACATAGCCACAAAATAAGCTTGAAAAAGTCATTAGAGCCATGAGAATCCCATTCAGCATGCAAAATGTTCATTAGCCCCTGATGCATTTATTCAGTAAAACATTTATCCTGTATGATACTGCTGGCTTTTCTAAATGGGAGATTGTGTGTAAGCCACTAGGAAGAACCTCATTATGGTCTTATTTCACTTTTATTTAAAGTAGAAGAGCAGAAATATGTAATAGGGCACTGAGAATATTTGAGTCTTTATGCTGCTTCAATTCCTTTCAAAACAATATGCCTGGAAAGCAATGGTATCTCCTCCCCAGTGCACTATATGGTAAAACCAAGGTCGGCAAACTTTTCTGTAATAGGGCCACATGACAAATGCTTTCAGCATTGCAGGCCTACAGTCTCTGTCTCAACCAATCAACTCTGTTGTGTAGCAGGAAAGAAACCACAGACAACTTTGAAACAAGTGAACATCATTGCGGTCCTATAAAGCTACTGTGAATGAAAGAAAGATTTTCCAATAAGAATACCAAGAATAACTTAATATCCCATCTATTAACACATGTCAACTTTTACAGTGCTATGATTTAAATGCAAAAAGAGATGAAGCATAGAAGTAAATTTGTAGAATTTTTTTAAAAATCATAATATAAATGTACCTTACTAAGCTCTGTCAAATAATCATAGCTAACTCATTTATAGTAGTTTTTATTTACCTTAAAGTGTTGTGGGGTTTTTTTTGTTTTGTTTTGTTTTCTTTTGGTCTTATTTCTTACTTTCTCTCTTTTAAGCTCTGAGTTTTGGAGAGTAGACTTTTTATAAAAGCAGTCCCTGACTTGAACAAGCTTTCAGTTCTGTTCAATATCAACAGGAATAGTTTTACTCTCAGCTGCAACTGTCACATGGCATACCATTACTTCTAGAGACCATTGTAAATGACAATTTTTTTCTCTAGCCCATTTAAAGCTTTGTTCATTTCACATAGGTTTTCGGCTTTAGTGAAACAGATTTACAGAAGTAAATTATGAATGTGATAAACAAAATAAACAAAAATAGAATCCTTCATTACTGCATTTCTCATTGATGAGAAAATTCCTATTCCTTCTAAATTTATACTTTATCCTGGGTGGGTATCATTGATTTATTTTATTTACTCAAGATTGTAATCTCCTCATTAGATAGTATTATATCTTAGCCTATTTCAGATCTTTCTGCAAATTACTGCTTTAAGTTTGTTTCTTTTATTTCTCTCCCTTCCTCTTTCTTTCTTTCTTTCTTTCTTTCAACTTTTCATTGAATATGTATGTGTATATGTTTACATATACATATAATTGCATATGTGTATATATACACACACATATATATTATACATACTTGCATATGTATATAGAAAGAGCAAGGTTTAGCTCAAAAAAATGGTTTGTGTGATCCTGAGGGCTATGAAATATGTATGGCAGGCTGGAAACTCTTGGGCAGGAGCTGGTTTTGCAGACTGAATGAAGAGTTTCTTTTTCTTCCCAGAATGCTCTTTTATTTATTTATTTTTTTTTTTTTGAGCTTGAGGCCTTTGCTCTTGAAGCCTTTATTTTTCTTGAGGTCTTTCATCTGGTTGGGTGAGGCCCATCCACTTTACTGAGGATAATGTCTTTTAGTTAAGTCAACTGATTATACATGTTAATACATGTCTACAAAATACCATCATAGTAAAATCTATACTAGTGTTTATTTTTTTAAGATTTTATTTATTTATTTGAGAGAGAGAGAGAGAAACAGCATGAGAGGGGAGAGGGTCAGAGGGAGAAGCAGGCTCCCCGCTGAGCCGGGAGCCTGATGTGGGACTCAATCCCAGGACCCCGGGACCATGACCAGAGCTGAAGGCAGTCGCTTAACCAACTGAGCCACCCAGGCGCCCTATACTAGTGTTTAATTAAACAACTGGGCACTATAAGCCAGTCAAACTGACCCATAAAACTAAACATCATAGGTATCTGTCAACTCTTGAATAGACTTAGAAATTTCAAGCTAAAATTAAAAATTATTACTTAAGTTGGCAAGTGCTTACTATTTTCTCATCTATGCTATTCTCCACATCTTGTCTTCCATATAACCCAGTTAGAAGGTCTTTCTCCTTGCTGAAGAGACTATGCTCAGGAATCAGTTGAAAATTCTACACACTAACAGAATAAACAATACTACATTTTCTTACATGACAAGACATTGCTAAACCACTTTAAAGGTATTCCACCGTGCTTAATCCTACGCACCCCACCTCCCAGACACCTCACATCAACTCAGCTCTTATTTTGGAATCTCCCTTCCTTAACCCTGCTCACCCTTGACTTTGAACCCTGTTAGGCACCGACAGCAATCAATGATAGAAGATTGGAGGAACATTTTTAAAATTCTAAATATTTATTTATTTATTTGAAAGACAGAGACTAAGAGAGAGCATGAGCAGGGGGAGGGGCAAAGGGAGAGGAAGAGGAAGAGAAAGAGAATCCTCAAGCAGACTCCCTGCTGAGCATGGAGGCCAACGTGAGGCTCAAACCTAGGACCCTGAGATCATGATTTGAGCCGAAATCAAGAGTTGGCCACTTAACCAAGTTAGCCACCCAGGTGCCCCCACACTTTTAAAATTCTAAAAGACACCTGATTTTTATCTTGAATCCCATATCTCAGTCAAATAATATCCACCAAATATGAGGTTTAAAAAAGGTCATTTACAGAACTACCTAGAGGAAGAAAGTTTATATACCACAAAACTGTTCAAAGGAAATGACTAGAGGGTGGAAACCAAAAATGAAGACAGTGTGGTATATGAAAAATCACATAACTTATCCATTAGTTCAGGGAAAGAAACTAAGGAAAACAGCAGGCCTGACAGGTAATTGGGCAAAATTAGAGCAAGATTCATACACAAGGGTATGTTCACTTTAAGATTAGAAAGAATTCTAAAAAGCAGTTTTGGAAATGACAAAGGAGAAATATTTTCTCCTTTGTCATTTCCAAAACTCAGCAGGGAGTTTTGGAAATTAAACAACTGGGCACTATAAGCCAGTCAAACTGACCCATAAAACTAAACATCATAGGTATCTGTCAACTCTTGAATAGACTTAGAAATTTCAAGCTAAAATTAAAAATTATTACTTAAGTTGGCAAGTGCTTACTATTTTCTCATCTATGCTATTCTCCACATCTTGTCTTCCATATAACCCAGTTATATGGAAATTTAGTTTTGGAAATGACAAAGGAGAAATGAAGTTTTGGAAATGACAAAGGAGAAATATTTTCCAAATCACAAAGATAAATTGGAAAGGCAACCAGAAGTCCGAGGAATGAAAACAAAACAAAACAAAAATCCTGTGCAACAATGCCATTATCTAAATATAAATGGAACTAACATGTAACATAACTTGAGCAATTAGTGGAGTTTAAAAAGAAAATCTACTTGACCTTGCTCCCACGAACTTTCTCCTTTGAGTAGTACAGGGCATGAGCACTGATAGCCAGAGAGAAGATGCAGTCCATCAGATCTCACTAATTAGATTGCAGTAAACAATATTTACATAAACATATCATATTAAATGTTATTTATCCATACTCAATTTTTAGATGAAAAGTACTAAGCACAGAAAATTTAATCATCTTTAAATAAATAAAAATAAATTTTAGTAACCAAATGCAAATAAATGTACATTTGAAATAATGTAGGAGGGGATTTATGGAGGAGGAGAGGCAGAAGTTTGGGTGAAAATTTAGATAATCTCTTTTTACTGGGAAGACGAGAATCAATAGACATTTATATTGATAAAATAAGATATTCAGATTTAAGTTTATTGTTTGAAGCTTAAAAATTACCAGTTAAGGCAATAAAAATAAGGCAATTATCAGAAAGGAGGGGCTTTCAAGCATGGGGAATGTAAATCAATTAGGTTTCCATCAGTATCATTAATATTATGTCAATGGTTAATGAATGAACTTGATTAATCAAGAAATAATAATCTCAGAGTCTGGAAGATGTTGAGAGAGTAGGAGGACCATAGGCTTGCATTGTCCCACAAATACAACTAGATAACTATCAAATCATCTTATGTACCCCAGAAATCAACCTGAAGACTGGCAGAACAAACTCCACAACTAAAGGTAGAGAAGAGGCCACATAAAAGAAGGTAGGAAGTAAAGCAACAGAGTTTGGGAGAGAAACAGATCTTGACCACCTAGATGGGGAGGGAGCTATCGTAACAGAGAAGGGTAAGAGACAGACAGGGGAGCACACTGGGAAAACTAATCCCCATAGCAATTGTCTTAGAAAGTGAGACGGGACAAATTTCATGAGTTCTTGCAACCAGAGGGGCTTAAAGCCTGGAGTTTAAAAGGTAAGTGGGCTTGACGTAGGCAGAGCCTGGAGGCATTGGGGCTGTTCTTAGACAGAAAGAAGAGGAAAGAGTCCCTGGATATACAGTGTGGAAACAGCGATCTGAAGAGCACCTGGGACACACAGTGGGGAGGTTGCTTTCTCATCTTGGAGTGTATCTCAAGGAAGCAGCACTCATGGACAGACCTCCTCCAGGAATAAGGGAGTGGCTGGCACCATTTGCATCTCCCACCCTTCAGCATAAGCAGAGGCCCACCTGCAGGAACCAGGACAGCACCAATACTCACCACACAACTTGCTTACACAAGTCCCACCCCTCATGCTCTAGGAACCACCCTTCCCAGTCACACTTTTCTGTCTCAGTGAAGCAACCCCTTGCCTAGAAGATTGGCCTAAGCCCCTGCCCATACTGTGTCTCCCAATCTGGGAGTTTTGCAGAGCCTTGCTTCCAGTGGTGGTGGTGACAGGTCTCATTTCATAAGCAGACCAGAGCACACTTAGTTAAAACTCACCACAATCAGACCAGGGACCAAACACTGTGCACAACAAAGACAGTCTCTGCAGATGACTGGCCTGAAGAATAAAGAGGCCAGAATAACAGAGTACATGCAGCACACATTTGAAACACTCCTTGGAGCACCAGGCCCTGGAGAACAGGGGACAGTACACTTCAGGGCACTACAGGACCTCTCCTTCATTACTCTCAAGAACAGGAGATATAGCTGACTTTCTTAACACACAGGAGAAGGCACAGAGACTTAAACAAAAGGACAGAGGAATTTATCCCAAATGAAAGAACAGGATAAGGCCATAGCCAGAGATTTAAGTGAAACAGATATAAGTAACATGTCTGATAGAGAATTTAAAGTAATGATCATAAAGATACTCACTGGACTTGAGAAAAGAGTGGAAGACATGAGTGAGACCATTGATACAGAAGTAAGGAATAACATAGCAAAGATAAAGGGCTCAATAAACAAAATGAGAAACAAGACTGATGGAATGAATAGCAGGCTGGAAGAAGCAGAGGAACAAATTAATGATCTGGAAGACACAGTAATGGAAAGTAATCAAGCTGAGAAGAGAAAACAGAATTATGCAGGATGAGAATAGACTTAGGGAACTCAGTGACTCCATCAGACATAATAACATTCTCATTATAGGAGTCCCACAAGAAGAGAGAGAAAAGGGGGCAGAAATGTTTATTTGAAGTGATAATAACTGAAAACTTCCCTAATCTGGTAAGGAAACAGATATCCAGATCCAGGAAGCCCACAGAACCTCCCAAAAATCAACAAAAGCAAATCTACACCAAGACATATTATGATTAAAATGGCAAAATAGAGTGATAAAAAAAGAAGAAGAAGAAAAGCAGCAAGACAAAAGAAGACAGTTAGCTATAAGTGAAACCCACTAAGGCTATCAGGGGATTTTCAGCAGAAACTTTCCAAGCCAGAAAGGAGGGGCATGATACACTCAAATTGCTGAATGGGAAAAATCCTCAGTCAAGAATACTCTATCCAGCAAGGCTATCATTCAGAATAGAAGGAGAGATAAATAATTTCCCAGACAAACAAAAACTAAGGAGTTCATAACCATTAACCTAGTCCTGCAAGAAATATTAAAGGAGACATTTAAAACTATATTTATTTATTTATTTATTTATTTATTTATTTATTTATTTGAGAGAGAGAGGAGGGAGGGGCAGAGGGAGAGGGAGAGAAAATCCCAAGCAGAATCTGCACTGAGCATGGAGCTGGATGTGGGGTTGGATCTCACAACCATGAGATCATGACTTGAGCTGAAACCAAGAGATGGAAGCTCAACTGACTACTCCACTCAGGGACTTGTAAAGGAGACTCTCTGAGTGGAAATATCAGTCAAGAAAGTCACAAAAGTATGTAAAATATGACGCCATATACTTAAAACGTAGGGGGAGAGGAGTAAAGAATGGGTTCAAACTTTAATGGCCATCAACTTAATATGGACTGCTATAGGCAGAAGATGTTATACACAAACTAAATGGTATCCACAAGTCAAAAAACACTAATAAATATGCAAAGAATAAAGAGAAAGATATCCAAATATATCATTAAAGAAAGCCAGAAAACCATGAAAGAAAGACAGGGGGATCAGAGAAAATCTTCAAAAACAACCACAAAACAGGTAATAAAATGGCAGTAAATACACATCTACCAGTAATTACTTTGAATATAAATGTACTAAATGACACAGGGTGATAGAATGGGTAAAAAAACAAGCCATCTATATGCTACTTACAAGAAATTCATTTTAAAGCTAAAGACACCTGCAGATTGAAAGTGAGGAGCTGGAGAAACATCTGCCATGCAAATGGATGTCAAAGAAAACAAAAAAAACTGGAGCAGCAATACTTATATCACACAAAATGGATTTTAAAACAAAGACTATAACAAGAGACAAAGAAAGACACTAAATAATAATAAATGTCTTAGGTCTTCTTGTTGGGACAGAAGACATAAAAATTGTAAATATTTATGCACCCAACATGGGAGCACCAAATATACAAAACAGTTAATAATACACATAAAGGAATTAATCAATAATAATACAATAATAATAAGGGACACAGGCAGTAACTTCTCTGACATGGGCTGTAGCAACTTCTTTCTAGATAGGTCTCCTGAGGCGAGGAAAACAAAAGCAAAAATAAACTATTGGGACTTCATCAAAATAAAAAGCTTTTGCACAGCAAAGGAAACAATTAACAAACTAAGAGACAACTTATGGAATGGGAGAAGATATTTGCAAATTACATATATGGTAAGGGTTATTATCCAAAACAGAAAAGAACTTAGAAAATTCAACATCCCAAAACCAAATAGTTAAATTAAAAAAATAGGAAGAAGACATGAACACACATTTCTCCAAAGAAGACATCCAGATGGCCAACAGACACATGGAAAGATGCTCAACATCACTTATCATCAGGGAAATGGAAAGCAAACCACAATGAGATATTACCTTACACCTGTCAGAATGGCTAAAATCAACAACACAAGAAACAACAGGTGTTGATGAGGATGTGGGGGAAATGGAAACTTCCTGCCCTATTGGTTGGAATGCAAACTAGTACAGTCACTGTGAAAAACAATATGGAATTTCCTCAGAAAGTTAAAAATAGAACTATCCTAAGATCCAGCAATCATACTACTGGGCATTTACCCAAAGAATACAAAAACACTAATTCAAAGGGATACATGGACCCCAATGTTTATAGCAGCATTATTTACAATAGCCAAGGTATGGAAGCAGCCCAGTATCTACTGATCGTCGGGTGTCTAAGAAGATGTGGTATCTATATATTATGGAATATAAGCATAAAAAAGAATGAAATCCTGCCATTTGCAATGACATGGGGGGGAGCTAGACAGTATAATGCTAAGGAAACCAAGTCAGAGAAAGACAAATACCGTATGATTTCATTCATGTGGAATTTAAGAAACAAATGAGCAAAGGGGAAAAAAGAGAGATACAGAGAGACAACCAAGGAACAGACTCTTTTTTTTTAAGATTTTATTTATTTATTTATTTACTTGTTTATTTATTTATTTATTTACGAGAGAGGGAGAACACACTCACAAGTGGGGGAGGGGCAAAGGGAGAAGGAGAAGCAGGGAGCCTGACACAGGGCTGGATCCCAGGACCCTGAGATCATGACTTGAGTGGAAATCAAGAGTCAGATGCTTAAAGGATTAAGTCACCCAGGTGCCGCAAGAAACAGACTCTTAACTATAGAGAATAAACTGGTGGTTACCAGAGGGGAGGTGGGTGGGAGATGGGGATTAAAGAGTGCACTTGTCGGGCGCCTGGGTGGCTCAGTCAGTTAAGCGTCTGCCTTCGGCTCAGGTCATGATCCCAGGGTCCTGGGATGGAGTCCCGCACCAGGCTCCCTGCTCCTTGGGAGCCTGCTTCTCCCTCTGCCTCTCTCTTGCTCTCTCTGTCTGTCATGAATAAATACATAAAACCTTAAAAAAAAAAAGAATGCACTTGTCGTGATAAGTAGCATGTAATGTATGGAATTGTTGAATCTCTATGTTATACATCTCAGACTAATATAACACTGTATGTTAACTAACGGGCATTAAAATAAAAAAACTTAAAGAAATAATCTCAGACAATCATTTAGAACTCTATGAAGATTTCTTCCAGAAAATATTAAAAGAGACAAAATTAAAAGCAGTTGTCTCTGAGGAGCCCTAATAAAAGGCACAGAAAGAGAAGAAAAATAAATGTATCTCAATAAAGCTAGTAATAAAAGTTTTTTAATTAAATAATTTTCCATTACCTTGTTAAATGCATGCAATCTTATGTGATAAAAACAAAATAAAAGCATACACACATGACAGTGACAACTACCACCACCAAATTAACTGACCTATCTCTAGTGAAAGATGTTAGGACACCAAGGTCAATGTTAAGAAAACATCATTTAGACCAGCAGGATCCTAATACCTCAGTAATTTGTATCCTTAATGTAAGTACATATAGAAAACATTAGAAAATAAAATGTTTGTAATAAAAGTAGAATATGCTCACAACTAGACTGAGAGAGCATAGCCTTTTTTTTGTAATTCTGTCTTAACTAATCCATTATTAATTTAGAAATCTGCTCTTTTTTTAAAAGATTTTTTTTCTCTTTTAAGATTTTATTTATTTATTTGATAGAGAGAGAGCACAAATAGGCAGAGTGGTAGACAGAGGGAGAGGGAGAAGCAGACTCCCCGTTGAGCAAGGAGCCCGATGTAGGGCTTGATCCCAGGACCCTGGGACCATGACCTGAGCCAAAGGCAGACGCTTAACTGACTGAGCCACCCAGGCACCCCAAAATATTTATTTCTTTATTTTAGAGAAAGAGAGGGAGAAAGAGAGAGAAAAAGCGAGAGAGTGAGCACTAGTGGGGGGAGGGGCAGAGGGGGAGGGAGACTCCTCAAGCAGACTCCCTGCTGAGAAAGGGCTGGACTAGGGGCTCCATCTCAGGACCTTGAGATCATGAACCGAGTGGAAATCAAGAGTTGGAAGCTTAACAAAGTAAGCCACCCAGGCTCCCTCTTAGAAATCTATTTTTAAGAATTGTGGATTTCTAACTCTCCTCGGTGAGTATTACTTTAAAATTATGATGCAGTGCTAGGTAAACACGGATGGCGCTGTGATTTGTGAGTTGTGCAGTCAGAGACTGGTAGATACAGTGAACAGCCGACTTTGAGAGATACATGGCCCCATTGTCACTTATGTCAAATTGGGTCCCAGGTAAAAAAATAAAGGATACAAAAATAACCAATACTACTATTTCCCTATGATTTTCTTATTAGTTAAGATTCTATTGTTCAAATTTATTCTTCATTAGAACTGAACAGTGCTGTACTAGGTATCTTATCAAAATTACCTCAGAAAGCATACCCCAGGTAGCATTTCTTTATTGATCATTTTGTAACATTTGTTATAATATAAAAATGCTAATTCCCTACCTTTAATAATCAGCAGTTCAAAAAAACTACAGTTACAAGTAGTATGATCAAGAATCCCTTTTACATTTTCTTTATTCTTAACTTTGTGAATCATTAACTTCCCTTAAAATAACAAAATAAGATATTTTAGTTTAATAAAAGAACTGCAACTGAAGTTGAGTGATACTATTAGTGGTGATTATTCTCAATAGCAATTGTCTTTCATGAAAAATACTGAAGTCTCAACTGAGCAATTGTGTAAGATTAAGAAATGAATTTTTTCAGCAAATGTCCTTAAAGTTGTAGAATATAATAGGTTACTTTAAAGGGAATTATCATTTGAGTACAACATGTTTAAACTGTATGGAAGCTAGCCCACACTATTAAAGATGCTCTCAAAGGAATTCACAGTGTGATTTTGTGTACCAATTTGACTTCATCTGGATCCGAAGTTAATTTGGCCTTAATTTAGCACATCTCTTGTGATGGCAATTAATTTGGATGAAAGTTCTTAGTGTTAAAAATTGCAATTCTAATGTTAATAAATTGTCATAATTATATTTCAATATGGAAATATAATTTTACATCTTTATATTCTTATTTGTCAGGCATCACATAATATGACTAAAGCCAGGAAATTTTATCAAAGAATGCCTAGAAAACGTTTTGGTAGAGGTGCCTGAGGCAATTGATCTAACCAAATTCCAGAAAGCTGAATTAGACTTATATAATTTTATGTATATTTGTATAAGATATATCAATCTAAATGATTAAACATAGAATAAATTATTACATTTATTTGAATACTTTCAAATTTCTAGCGGACTGTTATAATTTAGAGAAGAGATTGTTTTAAAATATTATAATGTGTAAAGTTATAGTATAACATGTAAATATTATAACATATGCCATTGAAATTTCTAAATATGTCATTAAATTAGAAAATGTTCTTAAGCCCACTTATCTTGACTTTTAATGATGTTAAGATTGATATTTTTTTTTTTTACAGTTAGTCAGGAGAAAATCTAAACATTTCAAAGTTGAAAACTTTAAGTTTAAACCGAAAAAAGTCCAAGTAAGTTTAAACCACAAAATAAATCCCCACTGTCATAGAACATATTTCCAAGTAGTTTTATGTGGATCAGTATAGTTAGAAAATAAATATTCTAGAGAATAAAACAGCAAACATTTTACTGAATAGTTTTCTTATTTCTTTCTAGAAAAATTCTGATTTCTGCATTTCATCAGATTAGTATAAAGTTCATCTACCTGGGCTATAAATAAAGACAGCAAAGCGAATCACCTATTCTTTTGACCAAGAGTCAGGGATTTCTCTCTTGCTTTTGCCTTTGCCTAAAGGCAAAACCTAGTTTTGTTAGGTTAGGCAAAACCTAACCTTTGCCTAAAGGTTAAAACCTAGTAGGACAACTAGGTTCTAACTTCTCTCCCAAATCCCTTTTGTAATTCTGAGCATTGTGATTCTCAGAATTGTAATTCTGAGCCCAATATTTTGAATTTTAGCAAGTTGATATTGACCATATGCCTAATTGAGTTTTTATATGCACTCTTCTTTGCTTCTTTGCTCTTCTCTCAGGAACCTGCATGACTTCTTTTTTTTTTCTTTTTTTTTATTATGTTATGTTAATCACCATACATTACATCATTAGTTTTTGATGTAGTGTTCCATGATTCATTGTTTATGTGTGACTTCTAAGCTCCTCACGTAGCTCCACACCATTCATTCCATACTCCCATGTGACTTTTTCAGGGTAGCTTTTTCTGACCACTTTATGAAATAGCCTAACCCACCAGGCACCCCGAACATAGCCTGCTATCCTTTTTATTTTTTTCTCCAAAGCAGATACCATTGCCTAATGTGCTAAACAATTATATGGTTATTTTCTGTTTTTCTCCCCCAAAATGTAAAATCGATGGCAGCAAAAACAGTCTTTTCTACCCACTTGCTATCTTTTGGAACAATATCTAGCAACTAGTCATTGCTGTATAAATGCTTTTGAGTGAAAATAAAAAGAAAGAAGAGAGGGAGCGAGGAAAGCAGGAAGGAAGGAAAGGAAGAGGGAAAAAGAAAGAGAAAATGGTGAAAAAAGCGGAAGGAGAAAAGGAAAGAAGGGAAGGGTGAGGAAGGGAAGAAGGAAGAAAGATAATGAGCTTAACTTGTTATTTAGGACTATAACCTCTGATAAATATGTATACTTGCTGACATATGAAGAAGGCTTTGACTCTCTCAGGGCTTAATCAGGAATCAGATGGAACACTGAGAAAGTTACATGAAGAGACTAATGACAACAGGATAAGAAGTGTGTAGGAAACCTGGGAGGCAGCACCCCAAGGTCAGTGACAGTGGGGTTCTGTAATGATGCCTAGAACTGAAGGACTTGACCAAACCCTCCAAAGGGAAGTAGGCATCCTGCGCCAGTCCCACAGGGAGAGATGTAAAGGAATAAATGATCTGACCAATTGGATCCTTGCCTCCAGTGTTCTTCTGACGCTCCCCTTTTGTGGACCCCAACCAGAAGCTGGAGAGCCAAGGACGTGTTGCCACAGGTTAAGTCCCTGGTGAAAATTTGAGGACAGATTGCTGGGTTAGACAGATTAATTCACACTTAAGGAACTTTCTTTGCAAATTCTGGGCCTTTTATCCAATTTGATGTCAGATATTTTGGAAGTTTTAAGCAACGTTAGGTGTCACAATCTCAAATAAGACTTTCTTTTAATCTCTACCAATGCTTTGCCCCAGGAATTAGTTTTCTGTATATGTCTTATGACTTAAGTCCCTTTTTGATTAACTGAGTTTCAAATACTGTTTCTTATGCATAATTCTCTGAATTAGTCACTCAAGAAAACACTCCATTTTTTTTTCAGATCTGGGACAACTAGGTTCTAACTTCTCTCCCTAATCCCTTTTGTAATTCTGAGCATTGTGATTCTCAGAATTGTAATCCTGAGCCCAATATTTTGAATTTTAGCAAGTTGATATTGACCATATGCCTAATTGAGTTTTTATATGCACTTTCTTCATGACTCTCTGATGCCACATTCTTCCAAACTTCTGTTAGTCTTCCCCTTATTTTTCCTTCCTTTATTATTTTGTTTTAAAGTAAATTGTACTATGATTAATAATTGTAATAACAATAATATCAAGAATAACAAACATATGTAAATAGTAATAATGTACTAGTCATTATTCTAAATAATTTCAAGAATTATTTATTTTAAAAGTCCTACTTGCCTTTTGTAGTAGTTACTGCTATTATCAGCTATTTACAGATGGGGAAATCAAGGCAGAGAGCATGTAAGTATCTTGCTGATCTCATAGCTAGAAAGTGGGAGAGAATGGGTATCAACCCCATAATCTGCCACCTAAATCCAAGATCCTAATCATTGCACTAGTCATCACTCTTAGGAAGATGTTCTAACATCTTAGATGGAATTTTCTTCCACTTTTTATGGGTTCATCCCCATAAGACTCTCATCCCTATCATGCTTACACTGTAGGTATTATAAAATTTGGTCTCAAAGTTTCCGTTTTGGTCTGCCCCTGCCCTCCTTCCCCCACCAATGATAGACTTAAATCAACTTCTGGTAAATTACAAAATCTTAGAATTAACTACAATTAACAATAATTTCAAATGAACTTGGAAGAAACAGATGTGCAATGCTTGCTTTTTATAATTCTTTAACATCTAAGTCAAAATGAAGGGAGGTGATCAAAAAGTAATCAAAACCTAGAACTGTCCCACAGATTTTCTCAACTTAAAGAGATTCATTTGGGGATATTTTCTAGAATATGTACTAGTATATAAACTTCTTAAGTTAAAATTCACGTAAATTTCAAAAATGTTTGCCATTGTAAATAAAGCTTCTTTAAAAATTTTCTTTTAGCACTTTCTTCTTCTTGCTTACCACTTTTTTTTTTTTTTGAGAGAGAGAGTGAGAGAGCACACCCGGTGTGGGGTGGTGAGGGGCAGAGAGAGGGGGAGAGAGAGACTCTTAAGCAGGCTCCACTCTCAGTGTGGAGCCTGATGCGGGGCTCGATCTCATGATCCTGAGCCAAAATCAAGAGTTGGACTGCTAGCTGACTGAGACACCTAGGTGCCTCAATGCCCACCACTATTCTTATCAAGCATTTCAGCAGTCAGGTGAAATCATGATCCTTTTTTCATATGCTTTGCCTGTGAGAATGAATATATGGAAAATTTTTCCCACTATGTTGTCTTATTTTTAATATATCCAGTAAGAATGTGCGCAATATGGATGCTTATAGTACTTAATTCAGTTTATTTACTAAAATTATAAGCTGGAAGATTTTTTGTCCCAAATCCGTAAACAGGATGATATATAAAAACAAAACAAAACACAAGTCCATCATCTCTTTCTCAATGGCTATTATCCTTTTGCCCCTTCTAACTCCAGTTCAATTTTTAGTTTTCTCAAGATTAACTTCTCCTCTGGAAGATATTCAGTCTGATATTGATATTCTATATATAATTTCAAAAAAGTCTCTCTCTGTTTCTCTCTCTCTCTCTTTTTCCTCCTTCTCTTTTTGCTTTAGCAGGCAAAACACAGAGTTCCACCAACGAGATGGGACTTCATGAGGGGAAAAAGAAATAATGCTCTGTTTGGAACAATATAATTGGTATGTGTGGTCTGAATGTGAAATTAAATCTGTCTTCTTGGTTTGATATCCCAGAGAGGAAAGAAGGAGGGAATTGCAGATTAAAAAAAAAAAGAAAGAAAGAAAAACAATCTCAGATATGCCATCTTTGCACAAAATAGTCTCAATGTAACCCAAGACAGAGGAAAAATGTAAGTGGAAAGAAATCTGTAGGTGCTTTTGTCACCTAAGGATATATGGAAAATAAAATGCTACAAATACTCGAATTTTCCCATGATATGCTGTGGAATGTTTCTAGTGATTCAGAATTAATACCTATTAGCCTGCACAAAGTAACACCTAAAAGTAAAATTGCCAAAGGGAAATTTATAATAGTAGAATATAACACCAAATTCCTCAGCTCTAGGTGCCGGGAGCCCTTTATCTAGCTTCTGGCTTTACCCCATCACTATATTTCTGGAGTATGGTTGGTCCAGGATGGGCTCTCCCCATTCAATTATGTGTAGTGATAAAAAAAAAAAGAACTATTTTGGAAACTATATAACAGCACTACACAACTAAAAGGAAAAAAGGAGTGTGATAATGATTTTCACAGAAATAACCCCAAACCAGTAAGATGACACTGTTAAAAATGTGAAAACTTTGAAGAAAAAACCATTGCTTATGAAATTTGAGAACCTAAATGCAATATGGGCTTGGTATTTAATAGTCTCGGAGCAGATCTGCTCCAGGAAGAAATGATACAAAACCAGTAAGAGATCAATTTTGAGCTTGCTGAGCTTAAGAAATGAATGCCGAAGAGAGGGAAGGAAGGAAGGAAGGAAGGAAGGAAGGAAGGAAGGAAGGAAGGAAGGAAGGAAGGAAAGAAAGAAAGAAAGAAAGAAAGAAAGAAAGAAAGAAAGAAAGAAAGAAAGGTTATTTGGAACTGAGGATTGTTTTTTAATGGAAAAATAAATAAAAAAGAAAAGGAAAGAACTCCACTGGCAATCCAATCAGAAATACGTTGCAGTGGCAGAAAAAAAAATTGAAAAAAAAAAAAGTGAGGCAAAAACGACAGAGAAGTGAAAATTAGAACGTGAGCAATAAATATGACAGGAGAAATTGATTCTGCATTGGCATAATTGCTATTTTGAATAAGAGAACAGAACCAATAAAACCTAAACATATACACAGAAGAAAAATTATCATTAAAGGAAACGTGATTTGAATGAAGGAAGACTTGAATATATAGGTTGAAAGAAAAGAATCTGACTCCTGGGAAACATGATTCCAGTTGATTAATATGAACATTGATTTTTTAAAAATTTGCTAGAAATGATCAATAAAGAATTCTCTGAGCAACCAGACCAGAAAATACACACACATGGGGAAACACTTAAAAAGGGAAAGATCGGGCTAGATTTAGATTTCTCCAGGGCAGCAGTCAGTGATAGAACATAGTGGAGCAAATTTTTTGAATCTCAGGAAAAGAAAAATCACACAGATTTTTATTTTAGTTAAAACCCCATCCAAGGTGAAAAGTAACAGAAGATATGTTCAGATATGCAAAACTGAATGAATTAGATGCACTCCATCGGTTCTTGAGAAAAATTACCAGGAGAAACAATTAGACAACAAAAAGAAATAATACAATAAATAATTGTGTCGGTAGCAATCAGCACAGAAACAAAACAAAACAAAACAAAATTCTAAGCATACCAATTAGTTTGGAACATAATGAGAAATTGGATGCTCTAATATAACTTTTCTATAACTATATATTTATATACATATCTTATTCTCTAGTTCATCTGTATATTCATGCATAAATAGAGAAATAGTAAAAGTGTGAGAGAGAAAAATCTGTCATCATACTTAATGGTGAAGTACATCAGCCTCGCAGGGACATCAGGAACAGAACAAGGTGATGACCGTTATTATTATTTAACATTATAGAAGTGTCAGCCAGTTCTCTGACTCAATTTATAATGTTATAAAAATTGGGAAGGATGAAAAACCTTATCACAACAGATATAATCTGAAATATGCCCATTTAACTTACAAGAATTTTACATCATAGAGGGTCACTTTCCGTATTTTCTTTTACTGCTGGGAGGCACTTCTTTGCACGATTGAGCTTATTGGGATGTCCCAGCAGAGAAAGGTGAGCAGCCAGGCAGTTATCGTCCAGGTGAGCAGTTGACACCATGGCATTCAGGTCTTCTTTCAGCCTACTTTAGTTTTGTCAGGGCAGAGTAGTTGCAATTTCATGCAACATTTGCTTTGCTAATATTGATTTATTTTGTCTCTTCTTTTGTATTTTTTTTGCATAAAAGTTTCAATTACATGGACTATCACATGATTTTTTTGTTTGTTAACTACTGAAGAAATTGTGTACCCATAATGTCACTTAGAGTTAATGTCCTAATGATGATAATTGACCTAGGTTTGTTTTTCCAGGAACAAATTGCTATTTTAAGTAAGGGGTAGATTAGATGCACATATGGATAATCGTAAACTTGTGGAACCTAAGATGATAAAATTTAAAAAAAGGAATTCAATAAAGTGGTAAGTTACATAATTGTTTAGGCAAAATTCAATAGTTTTCCTCCATTAAAACATCTTTTAGGAAAGATAATGGAAGAAATATTTGTATTAATAAGAGTGACAGGAGAATATTATGTCTATAAATAAACTTAATATTAATGGGAAACATTTAACCTTTGAGAGATGATTGTCATGAATAATGTGATGATCTGCCTGGATGTCCCCTTCAGGGCCAACACATCAATTTCACTTGCTGCTAAAAATATCAGGAGCTGAATATTCACACCTGTGCTTCTCACTGTGACTTGTCCCTGGCCACAGGGAAATGTCTCCCCAAGGTTACACTTCCTTCCAGGGCTCTGCCCAGAGTCATTGACTGTGGAGGAGAGAGAAAAGTTTTCCTCAACTCCCTGAGGGTCCCTGGCTGGATCTGAATGTCACGCGAACACAGATTTATAAGAGAAAAGCATATGGACTTCATGGAATTTTTACATTACGTGGGAGTTTTCACCAGGGAATGAAAACCTGAAGAAGTGATTAGAGCAGGAAGGTTTGATACCTTTTAGACAAAGAAACAATCACTTTGTGAAGAATTGACAAGACACAGGTGTTGGGGTGAGGGATTGTAAATGGTGAGGAAGTAACTAAGAAGGTATGGTTAGTTTAACAAGGTTTGTTTATACAGACTTCTCTGCCCCTAATTCCTTGTGTCAAGAGATAAGAATGTCTTCCTTTCTCCTGGTACAGGGAAGGTACTTTTCACATTCGCGATTTCTCTCCGGCTTTCAGGGAAGAAGGGCAAGTATGGAGGGACATCAGAGTGGCCTTCCTGCTTTTGCCGTTTTCTCAAACTCCTTCAGCTTAAACTATTCTATATACCAACTTGCCATATGTTGGGGTTGCACGTCCTGAACTCCATCAACTCCTGATATGAAAATATGAAGGCCTTGTCTTCTCGCCTCAGTTGGGGATACTTATGAAGGGCCGTCCCAGCTTCACAGCACCTCGCAGAATTAGCTACGGCCTTACTGACAAATACACTGTGAGTCCGATTTCCTTTGGCCTAAAGCTGCCTCTCATTCATGCCTTTTCTGTTGCTCTCTTAGGCATACTTGGAATTGGCATTTCCTTGTACTCTTAGGTTGAAGCTGTGGGTGTGAATAGAGGAAGCAGAGGTTTTAATTCAGGTGTTCTTTACAGGTGTTCTGCCTTAGCATCATCTGGGCTTACTAGAAGAGACCTAGATTCAGAGCTTGTCACATGCTTGCCTGGATCAATAAAGGCATTTCTTTTTCCTCGTTTTCCATTTCTCCTTCATAGAGAGACCCGCATAAGGGGACCCGGGATCCCAAATGCTGTCTTGAATTCCAAACATACATGAATGAGTTTATATAGACAATGGACAAGTATAACCTTAGTGTCCTCACATTTATAAACATTTCAGAGTCTCTATTCTTTGTCCAAATAAAATAAGTTCCACATATGTCTGAGAAGATCTGGGAAGTGTTTATGTGGGATACATTTTCTTCAGCAGAATGAAGAATTTTTCTTCTACTGCAGAGATGAGAAAGCAATACATTCTGCTTTGGGAATAGTGACTCGCAGAAAGAAACACATAAATTAGATCTTTGAAGCAATGTAGAAGGATAAACCAAGTTTCACATTGGCTTTTATGCTTAGAAACCTCAATTTACATCTCATATGCGAAAGGAAAACCACAATTTTATTTCAAATTCCAGAAAACTATAGTTTTCCATAGTATGGGGACAATGCAATTTAATTGTGGCTAAAAGATTTTAACCTAATTTTAATTATATATAAAATGATTAAAATCTATGAATAGTATTATTTATGAAACATCACTGACTTCATTTCTGTTATGTAAAAGGAGATAATATGCAAACTTTCTACACCTTACATTAGTTAATAGATCAAAATAAGAAATCGGGAAATGTATGCCAAAGCATTAAAAATGCAGTCTTATGAAAATTCAAAGTACTATTGTTATCACTTCAAATATTTATTACTGTTATTGACGTTATCACCATTTCAAAATATTTATAACCTGCTGCAAAAAATTGAGATGTCAGTAACTTAAAAAAAAAAGAAAAAAATTAAAAGACTGCAAGTTCCTTGAGGATAAAGATGGTCTTATTTCTCTTCATGGTCACTATGTATTACACCATGGGTAGAATACATTAGTTCTTGACTGGCTACGGTATTAGCCAGGGTTCTTCAGAGAAATAGAATAAACAGAATATATACAGATGAAGCATCATTACGAGGAATTGATTCATGTGATTATGGAGGTTGAGAATTCCCACAATCTGCTGTCTGCAAACTGGAGTCCCAGGAAATTCAGTCTGAGTCAAAGGGCCTGTGAACCATGGGAGCTGATGGAGAGCAACAGAAGATTCAATGGTGTGTCCTAGCTTAATCAGTGAGGCAGGAAAATAGGGATGAACTTCTCTTTCCTCTACCTTTTATTCTATTCAGGCCCTCATTGGATTGGAGGATGTCTAATCACTTTGGGGAGAGCAATATACTCTACCGAGTCCACCAGTTGAAGTGCTAACTTTATCCAGAAACACTCTCACAGACCACTCAGAAACAATGATTAATGTGGGCATCCATGGCTCAATCAAGCTGACATATAGAATTAGCCATTACAGTTATAATACGAATCAGATAGATAGGGATAGATGGATGGATATTTATGTGGAGATATATTTTATAAATGATATGATATAAACATAAAAAATAAAGTTTTAATATACGATACTATATTATATCTAGTATAATGATAAAGAAGTTATATCATTTTATTTTGAAGATTTTATAAATGCTAGCAATTATGAAATATTTTGAGTGTTTTTATTTTTTAATACATTGCTTTAAAGCTAATATGAAAGTACGTAATATCTATATGTGCTTCTGTTTGCACTGCTACATTTAATGTAGTTGCTCTCAAGAGTATTTTAGATCTTTAAATACGTTGTACTCTGTCTGACCAGAGTTAGCATTATGATTTATAACACATTTTAAAATGTATTTTAATTAGATAAACAGTGAATAATTGAAAGAACCAGATCAGCCCGCAGTATATTCTTTCATTTCTCTTACTGAAAATATAGGAACCTAAAAATACGAAGGCTTTATAATCAATATTAAATCATTCATCTTGAATTTATATTGTATGTTAGGCATTAAATAAAATTCGCCTCTGTCTTGTGAAGGCAGAGTCTCACAACCAATGCATTTCCAGATGAGAGCTAGAAACACTGGAAATAAGTTTAATACTTTCAAGTCACTGACTCTTTGTATAGTATCCTGGTGTTCCAGTTAATGAAACTGCTAAGTGTGTCTCAGGGCAAGATTTGAAAAAACTAAATGACATCAATTCTTTAAACAGAAATATGTTGAGGGCCCACGTCATGTCTGGCACTGCGCTGGACACAGGGGACACACCAATTGCGAAAAGTGCAGTTGTACCATATGCATTCATGAAGCTTTTATGCTAGTGTAGCAATGTAGTTATCGAAATATTGCAATTCAAATTGGCTAGATATTTGTCTACATATAGAGGAATGTGTTGATGAATATCAGCATGGGCATAATTTAATTCATAATTGGTTTAGCCTATTAAAGCATTCTATGAAACATTTAGGTTGATTTTATGTCTTTGGCCGCAGAAAAAATTCAGGTAGTATTATTGATTATTTACTAATGAAAACATCCCAAAGAACTTGGCTTTGCATCTGTGAATGATAAATAATTGACCAGGAATATGATTTAGTCTTGCTTGTTACCTGTAGATTGATAGCAGTCCAGATACTGCTCACAGCATAGCATGAAGCCTGTGTTCAGGGGACCTGATTCATGGGTCCCTTTATTCTGTGACTTGATATGTACATCAAGCCTTCAAATTAATGACAATATTCCTATAAGATTTGTGTTTTGGTTATTCAACTGTTCTTTTGCCTCCACATCCCCACTTCCATCCTCTTCTTAAAGTATAGAGGCTGGGATTTTGCAAACCATATTTCTCTTTTGGCAGATCATTCCCTACTGGATTTTGCTAATACAGGTCACCAGAGGAAGACTCGAAGGGAAGATGCAAGAGAAAGGACTTAACTCCTTCTGTTGAACTGTTCCTATCAATGTCCTCTTAACAGTGATTCTTCACTCTACCCCAAGCAATTTGTCTAGTTTTCAAATTTTTTCAACTACCCCCAAACCAGCCTCATGGTAACCCTCAGAGACCATCTGGGCAGTGGCCCTACTCAAATGTAGGACTCCCAGTTTCAAACAAACCTGGGTCCAAGTCTCTGACACACCAGCCACAGGTAGGTTATGTCTCATCTCCAGAGGTCTGAGCTCCCTTCTGAGTGCTCCCCTGTAAGGTTCTAGGCTCAGTAAACCCCAACCTCTGCCCTTTCTTCACAAAACCCTAGAGACAGCAGCTACTTCCTGCAAATATAATTTCTGTTATGCCTGTTTCCCCTCTCTGCCTTCCTGTCCTTCAATTACTGTTTAATTTCTTATATCAATTTTCCAGTTAAAATAATTAGTATGATATGTGTTTTCCTGTCTGGATCCCAACTGGTATGGATTAACTAAAATTAGTTAACAAATTGGTCTGAGATTTTGAAATCAACTGTTGACACAAAACACTATGGCAAAAGTAGATGTTTCAGACCACGATCAAACAAGAGCTTGGGGTGAAAGACTATTCAATACATTAGGGACAAATCTTTAAATAGATGTCTATCTTATTTAGTAGTTACCATTCATCCTTTGTTGCGATTGAATTACAAAGAATATTGAGTTCTGCTTATGGTAGTCACTGTGAAGTCACTACATTTACAAATGCAAACAATGCATGATTCTTTACCTCAAAAAGCAAGTCTGAAGAGAGATACAGTTATTTTCTAGCAGTATGTACACTTTTATGCATGGACGTAGTGTTTAAACAACATATAATATTCAGAAATATTACAGAGAAGTTGGTGATTAACTGCCTGGCTAAGGAAAAGCGGTCAGCCACAGAAGAGGTGAAGACCCAGACGAATAAATGGATCAGTTTAATCCAGTCTTTTTATTGTGATCCTAGTATTTTCAATGAATTGAAGAAGTTTCAAGGTAGATGAAAGGAAAAGAGCATTCTGGAAAGGGGACGTTTTAAACAGCATGCCACATACGCAAACTGCAAATTTGTGAGGCATTATTGCAGGAAGTAGTGCCCCAGGAAGGGAAGAGTTGGGTCTAGTTTGGAGGTAGATAATCTAAGTTTAAAATTATTCTAAAAATGATGTGGAACCACTGAAGAATATAAAGTACAAGAGTAAAATAGCCACGATATTGACTTTATGGAAAAGTAAAGATGGAGACAGAAAAGGAAGTTATAAAATTAGGGCAAGAGTCCATGTGAAAGATGAAACTGAACTTAAGGAGGTGTCAACATAGATGGTGAACTGAGGGCAGTTTGGAGAGGTATATACCATCATGGAAATGACTGTAAAGAGGAGTGAAAGAGAAGTGCCTAGGAGGCATAGTAGGTCTCTTGTTTGGATAAATGGTGTCGAAAACCAACGTAGGACATTTAATGAGGAATTCTATTTTGGAGGAATGATAGAAAGATAATTTTAGTGTTCAATGCATTGTGTTTGCAGGCCCTGCATCTCATATGCAGAACCACTCTAAGCAATCATAAGCTGTTATGCACACATGGGTAAGAAGCCTTGCAGCTTGGAACACAGACTGGGGAGTTAAATGTATATTCAAATGATGTTAAATTAAGCAACTAAATGAGGATTCCTAGGAGCACATACAAAATCAAGGACAGAAATGTAGGGAATCCTGATATTTGGCAAACATCCCAGTGCACTAACTCTACATTATGCACTTAGTTAACTATCTTTATAAGACTTGGAGTTAACAGCATACCTTGAGTAAATTGTGGCATATCTATGTTTTACATTTCTAAATAGAATTGAGACTAGAATTATTTTTCAAATTCCTTAGTGTTATATGTACACTAAAAGACTGAAAAATTAAGTTGGTCAAAACAGATTCCCAAACCACATATATAGTGTCATTTCAATTAAACTACATATATATCTAGAGAAAAAAAATGACACTAAGATATAACATCATAATGTGATCTCTACCTCTTAGGATTCTTGGTGTCTTTTCTTCTTTGTATATTTAGCTATTTATCAAAATATTTGATACACACATATATATATCTTTAAACCTCAAAAATGTAAGTATGTTTAAAACTTTACTTTAAATATTGTTGATGAGATTTAATAAAAACTGTGACCTCAAATGGCATTATTGGCCAAGGTCTTGATGTCTACAGAAAGTAGATGCTGTAAGAAAGAGCGTTCTCTAAAAATATATAGGCAGTGTAACCATCCCTGTGACTTCCACTTTGATCACCATAGTCTAAACTGCCAGCCTACCTGGTTGATTGTTTGCTCTCACTACCTAGTCTCCTTCCTTCCATTACTGTCAATGGCCAGAGCCTATTCTCCACACAGCAGCCAGAATGTTATTTTAAAATGATAAATCAGATTATGTTACTCCTTAGCACAAAACTTAAAAGCCTTATTTTGCATTATTACTCCATTCATAATTTGGTCCTCAACCCCGTCTCTGAACTTGACCCACAACACCCTACCCCATGTGAGTCTCTTCTGGGAATATTAGTTGCTTTTCTGGTCCATGAGTATTCCAAGTCCACTCCTATCCATGTTCCTTTGCTCTTGATGTTCCTTCTTCCTCAAATTTATTTAGATCTCAGGAAAATATTGGTCCCTCACAGATGACCTACCTGAACATTTTGTCTTGAATGTTATTTTCTTTACTCTGTGCCCCCTTACCATGCTTCATTTGCCTATGTAGACTTCAGCCACTGAGATATTATCTATGAAGAAATTTATGTGTATTTGCATATGTTGTTTCTCCCCCAACAGAATGGGAACTCTGTGAGAGAGGGACCTTATTTTTCTTGTTTACTAGTGAATTATCAGTCTTTAAAAAATCAGGTTTTCCAATAAGTATTTGTTGAATGAGTGAATGTGTTTTTATAGAAGTGCCTGAATAAGAGCTAGTCATTTTTGAGTGTATAAGTACTTGCTAAAAAGAAAATGATCAGAAATTCACAGTAGAAATTGCTTTAAATGCCAAAAGAAAAAAACAATATTTATTTACAAGAAATTTACCTGTAGAGCTTAAAAAATTCACTCAGGCATCCATCTGCCTTATCACTGAAGACTTTGATTCATGAAATCTAGGTTGGGTAGGAGGGTTTTTTTATTATTATTTTGTTTTTTGTTTTTGAAGTTTCAGAGTTGAAATACTGGTGATTCACTTCAGAAACTATTTACAAAATAATATTTTTTGACATAAAGGAACACATGTTCAATTTTTTTAACTTAATAATTTTAGCATTTTGCCTGGATAATTCATGTGTAAAGATATGCAATTAATTTTGAATTACAACTCTCAGTAAAAATATGAAACTTTATAAAGCATTTATAATTGTGAACTCTGGTATCATATTGGAGAAACGTTTCTGCAGATTTAGCATTATGTGTTTTGATTTTCATTTTATATTCATGGAAATTCATGCTATAGCATATTCATAGGATCTAACAATGAATTTTAATGAATAATTAGAAATACGGATTCACAAACATTCATTAAAAATGCGTGACTATGTTGGAGTGTTATGAAAAGCAGCAACTATCCAGGCTTAACAGCACATTTTTTTCAGATTTTAGTTCATTCAGCTCTTCTAAAGATATCTTATTAGCATTACAGAGTAATTTTTTAAGGTTATGGTCAAGTTGCTTACACATAAATTTAAACATCATCACATTAAATCCAAAGTATTTTTTATGTGACAAAATATTAACATACCCAAAATCTACTTCATAAGTAAACTTCATAAGTAAACATTGAGTAGGATAGGAAAATGTAAATACTTTTTCTTAATCATTTCATGTGACAGGAAGATCTGTTAACATTTATCTGAAAGCTGTGTAGAACTGGTTCAGATATGGGGAGACTCAAAATAAGCTCCGAAATGGTTTGTTTTGCTTTTCCTTTGCTTGTAAATGAATAGGGACACTCACACTCTCTGAAGAGTGAAGGGAGGTTTCCCCTCCCTCAGTGATGAGATAATACCCATGAATTCCTATGAAGATATAGACAAGGTAGAATTCTACAACACCGAAGAATTAAACTGATAAGACAACCAATGGCAAAATTTGATTGGCTTGTAAGTAGAAAGAAGATGGAACTGGGTGGGGGTGAGGGTTCAGTGCTTGGATCTATATAGCCTTTACCTCATGACAGCCTGAAAAAAGAAACAAACTTCATTCCTTGCTCTTATAATTTCCACATCCAGCTAGAGACTGAAAATTATTTTAAAAAAACAGATGGGTAACTAATGGTTAGAAAACAGGTGAGAGCATTCTTATTATAGTCTCCAAGTCAGGTTAAGAAAAAGAAAAAAGTCTGGTAGGAATTTAGCCTGGATGGACACTATGGTTTTTAAGACATAACAAGTATTTCTTATGTTAAGAAAAATATCCATACTTGGATATAAGGTAAAAGGATGAACTAAATGTCTTTTCAATATCATACTGGAGCACTGTCTTACAGGACCACCTAGGAACTATTTAATTATCTAAGGAAAGCACTCTTTTGTGGGTTTTTTTTTTTTTTTGACCATTTATCATTGATAAGAGCCCAGACTCTATGGTGTTACATGTTTACTTGTATATTTTTTCCCAATAAAAGTGAAAATGAATTCTGTTTATTAGAGAAGATAACTCCAAAGTTTCAGTTTTTCACTAAGTAGGATAGTAAATGTTGTCTCTAACTTAACAAACTTATCATTGCATGCCTTCTTTGACTGACTATGTAAATTTCCCTCAAACCCCCCCACCTCAACCAGCTTTACTCTCCTGCTGATGTCCTTGCTAGATAAATCTTTACTATATACACAGTCTATATTTGTAAATTATATTTTGACACTACCATAGTGATGAAAGGAAGAAGGAGTGGAAATTCTCTAGGTTTTTGCTGTTGAAGATCTAAACAGAGCTGCATGCTTAATTTTCTTTGTTTGGGGATACACTCACATCTGGATTTCCCTACCTGCCTTTATAATCTGGTTTCCAATGCTTTTTTCTCTAAAAACTAGCTTAAAAATTCCTCAAAATCTCTTGTTCGTTTAATATCCATTCTATCCACATGAACCCAAACTTCTGCCCAGAGGTAGCTGCATGCTGCTGTGTAGAAAACTGGTTAAACTAACACCAGTATATATTCCTGGTTACCTAGACAAGTAAAATAGCAATCTTACTATGCTCCCTCTATCCTTAGAAATTCTCAGCAGGTGCCCTTGCCTCCTACTCAAGGAAAGTAGAAACAATAAGACAAAAATTTTCTCTACTTCTTGATATAAAAATCTATAAATATATAAACCTACCTGAATTTACCTGAAACCGCATCCTCCCTTTGATGATCAGTAGTAGATAAATGATTAATAATGTTCAGTTTCCACTAAACATATAGATTTAGGAATATATAATGAGAAATAGGTATATTTAATAATAAAAGGATACAGAAATGAATGGTAGGAATATATTTTGTAAAAAGTTATATAGGAATATTGCATAGGAAATAATATTTGAAAATACAAATTATTCAGAATGGTTGTCTCCTGTGGAGTTTTTGATTATTTTAATTTTCTTCTTCACATTTTATGTTCTTCAAGTTCTAACTCTCTTGATCCTTCAAAAGGTATTTTAGGTCTACCCAGTTTGTGCTTTGTTTTCTTAGAAATCTAGATGTAATGATGTTTCCTCAGGTTCTACTGAAAATATTCCCCTCTTCAGAACTGGAGGTTTTTCTCAGTTCAAGGTGGGCTTTTTTTTTTTTTTTTTGACTGCTGTGTTTCCTTTTGTTTTTGTTGTCATTTTAGTTTTACTGGAGGATAAATACTTTTTGCTGACCTTTCTATACAGCAGTCCCAAACCCAGCAAAGAAGTCCATCCCTACTAAGTCACGTATTTCTTTCCCAGGGATATAAAACTCACTATATGTGAAATGTTTCCCTTTTATCAAGTATCTTAACTTATGATTTATGCCACAGAGTCTTTCCAAATTTACAGAAGAGATAAGTCAAACTGTCAGCTGAGACATTTACTTTTTTTTTTTTTTTAGATTTTATTTATTTATTTGAGAGAGAGAGAATGAGAGAGAGAGCATACGAGAGGGGGGAGGGTCAGAGAGAGAAGCAGACTGCCTGCTGAGCAGGGAGCCCAATGCGGGACTCGATCCAGGGACTCCAGGATCATGACCTGAGCCGAAGGCAGTCGCTTAACCAACTGAGCCACCCAGGCACCCGAGACATTTACTTTTATAGCCAAGCAAACTTTCTCCTAAAGAATCATTTTTAGGTGATGACCTCTTAATTTTACATACAATTTGATATTGGGGACAGATATTATACATGAGTACTAATTTTTGAAGCCTCCTCTGTATTCTTTCCTAGGCAGTCAGAGAGGTTTTTATAAAGCTAAGTAAGCTTGTAGGTAGGGTTTTAAATTATCCACATTTATGAGTTAATAGATTTCCATAGCAACTAATCTTTCCAGTGTATCTATTTGAACATTAGTTGTACGAAGAACATGAACACTTGGCAGGGTTTTTTATTTTAGGGTGTGATGTCTAAATGCTAGCAATAAATATTTTAGTAGTTAATGAATGCTTTAAGAATGAAAACATATATTTCAGTCTGAAATATAGCTATTCTAACTTCTTCATCTAAATAATGTCATGTAAAAATAAATGAAACTAAATAGGCTAACAATATTTTAAATCTACCAGAATTAATGGAATGGAAAAAAAATAAAAGAAGAAAATGACCTGGAGAGTCAGCAAAAGAAAAATCCCTAGGCTTCTGAGATTAAAGTGAATTGGGAAGCTATGGTGGCACCTTTCGTTCATTGAATTTAAATGATATATTTCTTCACATGTACTGCATTTAAAGATGTATTACAAAATGGAATTTTAAAATGACACCAAATTTTTAAAAAATGAGATTCAAGAAATTCTAAGATGCTTGACTCCTATGTGGAATTACATATACTTTGAAATTCTTTTCTTGGATTAAAGAAAGACAAAGCCTGAACTTCTTTTGTTAATTGGTTCAGCCAGCATTTATTAAACACCCACCATGCTAAGTTGTTACATATTCCAAAAGTTGCCCTATGATAATGCATGAAATGTGTAATACATTGAAGATACAAAATGTGTGCCCAAACAAAAATGAAAAATACTTTGATGAGTAGAAATAAGATGTTTACTAGGATATCTTAAACATTTTAGAAGGAAGATGTCCTAGTAGAGGTCTCATTTCTAATCATCAAATTCTTTTTCATTTTTTTAAGGAACATTTTGCATCTTCAGTGTATCCATGCAAAGAAAAAATGAGGCAAATAAAAACCAGATTTTTAGAGAACAAACTGGTGGGTGGGAGGATGCGCTGAACAGGTGAAGGGATTAGGAGTACACTTACTGTGATACGCACTGAGCAATGTATAAAGTTGTTGGATCACTGTGCTGTGTGCCTGAAACTAATGTACCACTGCTGTTAATTATACTTCAATAGAAAAGAAAAAGTGTGGAATTAATATAGATGTTATTGCTTACATAAAAATTACCTGATGTTAATTTAGCAAGTTAGGGTGGAGCTTAAACTTCTTTCCCCCTAAAATATGGACTCGACTTAGTGACTCACTCTAAAAATAAAGAATGAAAAGGGAAAAAATAGTATCTTTACACTGGGGTAACCTGGAACAGGTTACTAAATGATCAAAGTTAACAACATCAATCCCAGTGGGTGGACCTCAGGTACTTTCTGACATGACGTGATGACAAGGGTACTTGACTTCTGTGGCCTTCTTCCCCAAAAGCTATAATCCCAGTCCAATCATGAGATAAGCATCAAATAAACCCTAAATATGGAAAGTTTTATAGGATATTTTTCCTGTACTCTCTACATGACTTTGAGAATATGAGAAACTCACAGAAGAGGAGACTAAGGAGACAAATACAGTCAAGACACAACATGGTATCCAGGATGGGATCCAGAAACAGAAAAAGGACATTGATAGAAAAATTGATGAAATCCAAACAAACTATATTTTGCTTAATAGTAAACTTAAGAGTAATGTGCTAGTGATAATTTCTTAGTTTGACAAATGGACCATGGTTGTGTTAACACTAATGGAAACCAGATAAAGTATATATGGAAACTGTACTATCTTTGTAATTTTCCTGCACATCTAAGTTTATCCCAAACTAAATGTGTATGTGTGTGTGTGATACCTACACACACACACACACACACACACACACATACACACATACACACATACACACACACACACACACACACACATACTCCACCCTCAGAAGGTAGAATATCTACAGATACAGAACCAACTTGGAAATCTGACAGTAAGAAGGCAGGCTCTCACTATCATTCAATACTTATTTTTAAAAACTCAGATACATGTAGTTTCAAAATCACTAAGCTATTATCTGTGAGAAATAAATTTATTAGACTACCATGTTTTTGCACAGTTCTTTTTTGTTGTTAACCTTAATGTTTCCAGTCAAAATACCATCTTCCCAACAGTACTTGGGCCAGCTCCATTTTCACTCCACGCTCTGCAGTAATATTATACATTTGTAATACAGTTAGATTCACTTTTCTCACCTTGTATTCCATCACTAGACCTCTTGATATTCTGGTTGATTCTTTTCTATTCTTTTAAAATTTTCATACATTAAATTTCATGCTTTGTACAATGCATTTCCTGAATTTGGACAACTGCATAGAATGATGCATCCAGCACTCAGGATCATATAGAACATTTCCACTACCCTAAAACATCCTTTGTATAGCCCTTTTGTCCTCAAACCACATTCCATGTCTCCAAACCTTACCACTGATCTTCCTCTGCTCCTATGGATTGGCCTTTCTGGAATGTGATATGAATGGAATATTACAATTAATAGCCTTTTATATTCTGGTTTCTTGCACTGGGCAAAATGTACTTAGATTCAAACATGCTTTTGTATTAATCGATATATTTTTCTTTATTATTAAAGTATTGCTGACATAAAATAGTTATATTAGTTTCAGGTGTACAACATAGTGATTTGACAATTCTATGCATTACTCAGTGCTTACCAAATTAAGTGCAGTCACCGTCTGTCCCCATACAATGTTATTATAATATTATTGATTATATTGCCTATGCTGTGCTTTTCATCTCCATAATTTATTTGTTTTATGACTGGAAGTTTGCATTCCTCCGTCCCTTTCACTATTGTGTGCATCTCTCCATTCCCCACCTTCTGGCAACCACTAGTTTGTTTTCTATTTAGTTTGTTTCTGGGTTTTCTTATTTGTTTTTAGCTAATTAGTTTTGTGTATTTTAGATTCCACATTTAAGTGAAATCATACGGTATTTGTCATTCTTGGTCTGACTTATTTCACTTAGCATCATACCCTCTAGGTCCATGCATGTTGTCAGAAATGGCAGGATCTCATTATTTTATGTGGCTGACTAATACTGTGTATATATACCATATTGTGTCTATATATCACCTCTTCTTTATCCATTCATCTATTGATGGATACTTGGGTGACTTCCATATCTTGGCTCTTACAAATAATGCTGCAATAAATATAGGGGTCCATATATCTTTTTAAATTAATGTTTTCATTTCCCTTGCATAAATAACCCAGAAGTGGAATTACTGGATCATATGGTACTTCCAATTTTAGTTTTTTTGAGGAATCTCCATACTGTTTTCCATAGTGGCTGTACCAGTTTTACATTTCCACAACAGTTCACTTTGGGTTCCCTTTTCTCCATGCCCTCACCAACACTGTTATTTCTTGTCATTTTGATACTAGCCATTTTAACTGGCATAAGGTAATATCTCACTGTGGTTTTGATTTGCATTTCCCTAATGAGGAGTGATCTTGAACATCTTTTCAGGTGTTTGTTTGCCATCTGTATGTCTTTTAGGGAAATGTCTATTCAGGTTCTCTGCCCATTTTTAATTGAATTTTGTTTTGGTTTTGAGTTGTATGTATTTTTATATATTTCAGATATTAACCCCTTATTGGATATATCATTTGCAAATACATTCTCTCATTCGTAGTTTGGCTTTTTGTTTTGTTGATGGTTTCCTTCACTGTGCAAAAGCTTTTTAGTTTGATTTAGCCTTAACTGTTTATTTTTGCCTTTGTTTCCTAATATATTTTTCTTTTTATTGTTGAATAGGTATTCCATTGTAGAGAAGTATCAGTTTGTTTCTCCATTTTCCTGTTAACAGACGTTTTAGTTGCTTCCAATTTTTGGCAATTCTGAATAAAGTTGCTACAAGCCTTCACAAACACCTTGTGTGAATATGAGTTTTCAGTTTATTTTTGTGTGAATATGAGTTTTCAGTTTATTGAATAAACATCTAGGCAAGGGATTGATGGGTCTATTATGAACTGTATAAAATTTTCCAAACTTCCAAAATGGCTGTTTTATTTGGTATTCCCACTAGCAATGGATGAGAATTCTTTTTGCTCTCATCTATTTGTTGTTATTTAAAAATTATTTTCAACACGAAGATTCTGCCATATTCATCTCTTTAATTCAAGAACTCAGCATAGTGTTAGTCATTTGCCAATAATACTAAGAATACTGCTAATATTAATGATAATTTGACTAGTTACTATGTAATAATTGACTTCTTCAATACTAAGAACACACAAATTTAAAAAATAATCATGCAAATCACTTTATATCTTCACATGGGTTGTGTAATGTAACCTCAAAACAACTCTGTAAGTGGATATTATCATTATTTTTATTGTTATTATCCACATTTTCCAGGAAAAGCATATGCAACACAGACCTCTTTTTTTTTTAATTTAAATTCAAGTTAGTTAACATATAGTGTATTATTAGTTTCAGGGGCAGAATTTAGTGATTCATCAATTGCATATAAAACTCAGTGCTCATTCTATCAAGTGCCCTCCTCAGGCAGCACAGACCTCTTAAGCAACGTCCTCACCATCACAAAACTAGTAAGTGGTGGAGTCTAGATCCAAATATTAATAAATAATAAACCAATTTGATGTTATCAGCTTAGCTCAAAGATTGTTTTAAAAATATTACCATTATATCCCTTACCCATAATATCTCCACAAATTATTAATGAAGTCTGAAGTCCACAGGACTTAGAACAACAATAAAAGATACTAGTCAAGCAAGTTAAAATAGTGGTTAAAAAAAAGAGAAATCTGCCTAAGGGTCTTTTCTGGCTCTGGGTATGGGAGCTTTGCAAACTGACACACATGATATAATGTCTCTCTACCTCCATCTTCTCCACTAGAAAACATAATTAATAATTATTACTTCATAAGGTGTATGGAACAATGCCTCAAACTTGGTAGCACATGATAAATTTCACCTCTACTGTTAGTATTTGCTAATTTTATTTGATATTATAGAGGAAAATGTGGGTAATATATGGATAGAATTTCTTTAAAAATTGTTATTACTAAGTAATAACTTTCAAAATATATTTCTCTTTCTCAACTCATATTTCAAAAACTAATATTTTCCAGTTAAAAGAGGACAAAATTGTAAGTTCTCTTTTCAAATATTGTCACTTTTCTAAGACACAATTATTTATGAGGTTCATAACTTGATACCAGCCCTGAAAAAACAAAAGGTAAAAAGTAAGCCTAGCATTAATTTTGATATGGGTATTGCTGCAGTTTGTTAATTACCTTTCATTTATGTATTTTCTGCAAGTTTTATAAAAAGGTGGGGAACAGAGAATATTGACACAACATGAAACTGCTTTAAAATATTAATCTTCCAGGGCACCTTGGTGGCTCAGTCAGTTGAGCATCTGACTTTGGCTGAGGTCAGGATCTCAGGGTCCTTGGACTGAGCCCCACATCCAGCTCCCCACTCAGCAGAGAGGCTGCTTCTCCCTCTTGCTCTTCCTCTGCCCTTCCCCCTACTCATGCTCTCTCTCTCCCCTCTCTCTCAAATAAATAAAATTTAAAAAATAATAAAATATTAATCTTCCTTTTGAGTTCAACTTCACATTTGTATTTTTCTTCATTTGACACATAGAATCCAAGTTAACCTCATAAAGAACTATAAATTCAGATTACTGACATTTACACGAAAGTGAAAAAATATTCTAGATTCAGGAATCTATGACATGAAGGCAGGTGACACTTCAATTAGCATAGTCCAAATTCCATTAAACCTAGAAGTCATCCCTTAAATAATATAACTGTCCCATTATTTGATTTTATAACAGATGTTTTAGTAATCATCATGTAGATAACAATATCTATAAAAAATAAATCAGCAAGTGGTCTTATGAAATCTATGATATAAACTGGAAAATACAATGATATCTAAACTAGCAGAAAATTATATTTTGGAAAATATGTATCTGAAAAAAAATCTTAAAGGTTAACCTAAAGTAAAACTATAAAAATGATTGTCATACTCCAGCTACTTTCATCGACACTAAGTCCTCAGACACTTATAGAAGGTGTGCCGAGTTTTCAGCGTCTATGATATATTCATCCCTAGGTGGGGTGGAGGATCTGCTCTTTATTTGGGGTTTGATTCTTCTGCTTTAAGTTAGTTAAGCTGCTGAACATGCACTTCTTTGGTACTTCATTAATTTTAACTAGATTTTTGTTGAGTTGTAGATTATCATAGTTCAGAAGTTACAAATAACACCAGCGATCAAGTTATACTCTAGACACTCAAACCTTTTTCTAGAGTTTTTCCACTCATTTTCCCCTCTAGTGGGAATCAATTACCAGTCAGTCTAAAGAACTATTTGGAAAGACTTCTGTGTTCCACTTGAATAAACATTCTCATGATAAATGTAGCAAAAATAAAACAATCCCATTATAAAAATATAATATATATATTTTACGGCTTTCCACTATACTTCCTTCCCAGACAACTTTCCTAGAATACCCTAGAGTTTACTGAAAAAAAGTTATGCAGAGAAACATGATATTGTGTAAATCTAGCTAATTCTCTAATTTATTTATTTATTTAAAAATTATAATTCTAGGAGTAAAATGAGTTAGGAGTTGACCTAGACATAAGTCCTCTGTGCTATCTCACAGAAAGGAGTCAATAGGCAATTTCATTCTAATTTATTTCTCTGCCTCCAGTTGCACCGATATGTTTTCTAATATTTCACATTAATTCAAATGTGTTTTTTCCAAGATAATAAATTTGAAGAAAAAAAAAAAGCTAGGTAGTACCATGCCAGGTCACAATTAAAATAATTTCCAGTCAACCATGAATAAGATTACCATGAAGTCATTATAGAACTTCTGACAGTGTCCACAATTAAGCCTATGGGCACATATAAATCTTTTGCTCATAAACTCTCTGAATTTAAGAAGCTGATTTAAAAAATAAATAGCTTCTAAAATTTCTAATTCCTAAACACTTTCTGTCAATAGTATAGATTGATGGTTACAAATCCTGGGCTCAGTAAATTACAGTATAGGGCTAAGCTCTATTTTCTATAAATGTTTCCATGCATGTTTGCTTTTAGCAAGTTCAGCTACTGCTAAACTTTGAGTTAGTGCTTTATATGTTTTCCCCATTTGTTCGTGTTAGTGCAAACAGTCTTGATATGAACACAGAGTATGCTGTGTATTTAATAAACTTTGATGTGGAGTATATAATCTGAAATCAATGTGAACAGACTATACAACTTTAGTTCCAAATGCAGAAAGTTTAAGGTAAATATACACAATTCTCAATTTGAAATAAATAAATGAAGATTATCCTTACACAAATCTAAAATTATTCAGGGATCCCCAATTGACAAACGGGCTGTATTTTTAAAGACTTCTTTTAAAGTTTCTTTTTGTGAAGAAATTAGTGTTTCCATTAAAATGCAGTTAATAATTATACTGGTTGGTTTCCCAGGCTATAGTTTAAACTGTATCATGATAAATTAGTAGGCTTTTGTGGCCAGGAATAACATTCTATCATTTGATCATTGCGGCCTTATTTGGGTAATAAGGTTTTGAAAATATACGGCTCTCTCTCTTGTCTTCTCTCTTCTGCCTAATATTCTGTGTCCCATTGCCTCAACCCCTGACCATTATGTAAAACCAGAATTTTTAATTCTTGTGATACAGAACATTCCTACAGACAATAATTAAAGAATCTACTGGTTGATCTTGATTGGGTATTGGGGACTTCAAGATGAGATGACTTTCAACTTCCTTTTAATGCGGATACTGAAAATCCCAATTTCTCCTTTTAAATAAACTTTACCCTGTGGGTTACAAGAGTCTGTACAATGAAGTAATGATAGACAAATGCTTTCAAAGAAGAAGGCAATAATTTTGCTGTGAAATACTGCTGTAATAATTGTTAACAATATCTACTGCCATAAAGATATCATCATTGATATGGATAAACAGATTTATAAGTAGTTATTGGTATAAATATGCATGTTAATTTGCAGTGATAATATATTATAAATACTTCTGACCATTCTATGTGTATAATAAGTGTTGTCAACTAGCTGAATAGAGTTAATCCAAACAAGTCATAGTAAGTTTATCAAATGTTTAACATTAGTGATAGTATGATTATTTTGAAGAACAACATAACAGTGTTAACAGGAGATAGAGAGTACTAAATATAAAGTGGTGGCACAGAATGCTAAACTTCTGTATCCTCCTGGGTGCTACTCTCAATTAAAATTTTGATTTAATTTTTAATATAATAATCGGACTAGATAGATACAGATATACAATTTCCTCTGTAACTCACATTTTCAAGATACTATTAATGGATACTTTAAAATGCCTATCTTTTACAGTTTAGAAGATCTGGATATTAACATTTAGACATACTATCAGTGAAGGTATTTTAATTATATGCTTACATATGAATTAAGATATACAATTTTAAAAATATTTAAGATGAGTATAAATCAGTCCAAGCAAAATTGAGAATAAAACATTTTAATATTTATTTTTAATCCCTCTTTTCTATTCCTTTTTCTTCTTCACCCCTGGCTTCAGGCATTTACCAATGTGTTCATGCTCTCTCTCTTCCATTAAAAATTACTTTCTAAGAAAAACTTCTTGGAGTATGGGATGCCTAAGCAAAACCATGAACTGTGAAGTGGAAGTTAGCCCGGTACAGATGGTGAGAAGACATTTAAACCTAAGGAGCAGCATGAGCAAAGGCCAGAGGTGTGAGAAAGCATGGCCTAATCAAGAAAATGCCAGTAGTCAACCTGTCACAACCTTCAAAAAAAGAAATAGGCTTTATCTTCATGAGAGAGTTAATGACTATACAACTTATAACAAAGAATGCAAATGTAGTTCCATTTGCTGAGAGTTGAAATTGTACTAGTACTAGTGCTGCTCTTGTTATTATTTCTGGCGGGGCGGGGCGGGGGAGAGACTTAAAACAGGGAGTGGTTCTATATGTGCATTGTCTTGTTGTTATTGTCCCGGGAAGGTGATCTGAGTGGCCTTATATATAAACATAACCCACGTTCCAAGGTAGCCATGAAATAATGAATTTGTTTTCCTGAAACAAATCAAATCCTGATAGGATATTCATCCTGCCATTCTGCAAGTGCTCTGCGGTACCTCTGGTCAATTTGTGCAAAAATCTGGAGATCTAATCAGTCATTCATTAATTAATCGACAAAGTAAACATTTATCTAGTATTTACTAGAGCAGTTCTGGGAACTGTTTTCCTGTCAAGCATATAGTGTTCACACAACAAGAAAGTCAAGGGCCTCACCTCATGGGATTTCTATTTTAATAATTTAAATTCTAGCACTTATGACTGAGATGTCCTTTGTTCCAGTCCCTTCAGGTTTGAAAACTGGGCTGCTTCTTCCGTATTGTGCATAGGACCCAAGAATCCTCACCAAAATGGTACATGCCACCTGCTTGGGACACTGTCCTAGAATAGAGTTGTGCATTCCCAGTGCTTAGAAGATCAACCAATATTTCTGTCTCCTGTTTGATGACATCATTACCCCCTCTTAGGAAGTTCACCAGAGATGTTCATCTTTTCCTTGATACCACTGTCCTATGGAATCAAGTCAGTTTAGGTTTTAACAAAAGGGGAGAGTTTTTAACCTAACTAACTAACTAACCTAATCTTACTAACACCACCAAAGTAGGAAATTACAAAGCTTCTCTACCTGAGGGAAGGAAACAAGGAAAAGTACATAAGTTGTTACAAAAATGCATATCCTCTGAACTACCCCACCATAAACATTAAGGTGAGTATCTACTTCTTACTTTTAGAGTAGTCCTGTGCTATTGTAATTCTATAATCTAAATTCCTTATATAGTGGATCAACATTCAGACAAGAAAAGGAAAACTTTAGCAATTAGGGAGGAACAAGTATTAAGCTGATGGTTGAGTTCAGGCAAACAGTGAATCTGAGTGAGGAGAGCCACCTGCAGGGGTCTGTAAACAGATGGCTCTGGAGTGTGACTTGAGGGCTTTGAAACATCTGGGACTGGGTACACAAACAACTGGTAGATATAGTAGTGATAGAACAAAGGATTTCACCATGATATAAGCATTTCCTTGCGAGTTCCAGTGCTCACTTGGGAGGAGGAAAACCAATGAAAAAATACTAGCTAACATTTTCACAGCATTACTGTGTGCTAAGCATGGTTCTAACCACTTCACATGCAGTAATTTAACCTTCATGGTAATCTTACACCCAATTTTCAGATGAAGGGGATAAAGCACAGGTAAGTTGCATAAGTATTCTACAATGTGGTTAGTAAATGACAGATCCAGTAGTCAATCAAACCCAGCGGTGTGGTTCAAGAGTACGTGGTTTTAACCACTAGACTGCCCGGAGAGATGGACTACCTAAGATTCATAGCTTGGTAATGATGAGAAAAACATCCTCTGAAATCTAGGAGTTGGTCTGGTACTCTTAGCTAGACTATGGTGTTCTTCTGTCAAACATTATCAGTTTCACAAAATAGCAACATCAGATAATGTCACTCTGTGACTAGGATGATTTCCAACAAAACAAGACCACTTTGTAACCCTGTCTGAAACAGAGAAAACATGAACAATGTCTGAGCCACAAAAATGACCAGACATACCCCTATCCTGGCTAGTAGAAATGACTGCTGCTTCTTTAATAATTATAGCTCTGCTTCAGTCCAGTTTTCCTTCCTTCTAGAAAAGACTGATTAAGAATCAATTACCCATGCTTCCTGAAGGCATCTGATCTAAATCAAAACCCCACTGCCTTAAACTCACCCTAACTTGATCTATCATAAGCTCGGGTGCTATAATAGTTTTCTTTTCTAACACCCTTACACTGAGACTCCCCATGGTGTGTGTTCTTTCACTTGGAACAATCACTAAATCCAACTTGTTTAACTATACATATTCCTGGTGGTCTTTGTCTGGAAGGAATTGATAGTGACTATAAATTGTTATTTGGGCATTCAAAACGAGTGAATTTGATACTAACTAGTGAAGTGGAATAGAGTGGTTACACAGAAACATAAAAAGTAAAAAAAAAAGAAATTAAAAAATAGAAAGAAGAGCATATATAAAGAGAAGCAAACAGATGATAGAGAAAGAAATCAGAATATATTTATGTATCTAGAGAGAGAGAGAGAATAATTCCTTCCTTAGGCTCCCTCAAGGGCTAGGGGCTGGAGAAAAATATTTTGCTGATGATTATAGACCTTACAAAGCATTGCTTCCCCAATCCTAATATTGATAATTTTATATTATATAACCAGACTTTAAGGCATTATTCCTTCAGTGGTAATACTTCAGCATTTTCCCCTAATTATGGAGTGAAAGATATTCAAGAAGTAGATAAGGGGGCATATGTGAGTGCAGGGGGGTCTTCTGGAGCCACCCAAATGTCACACAAATACAGTCAACTCTGTAAACTTCTGATGAAGCAAGACTTTAGCAGTAAAATTCAAATACTGAATAAACATAATTTCAAATATATATACATTTCTGTGTTATAAATTGCATAAGAAAACTATTTCAGAGGTAGCTTAAATGATATAAGAGCTTAGAACCTCACTTTCAAATTGTAATACATATGCCTATTTCTCAGCAAAATTATGTTGGAAATATAGTTCAAGGTTAAAGTATGAAAAGGGGTAATAATTATTAACACATATATATATAAATTATATTTATATTATTATCACAGTATGTGTCTTATTGTGGTGTTAGAAAGTAGATGCCAAAAAAGTTCACAGTTGCCCATCTTTCTTCTTCACAAAAGAGTGTTAACACATAGATCTTACCTGAGAGAAATGACCCTGAGGCTGTCTCTAAGACTAGCTTTCTCCGGCAATGAGATCATCCGGTCAGCTCAATGTCACCTTCGATAAAAGTCAAACTAAAACCCTGATGGAATTAAATCTACTGCAATTTGCATTAAGAATAGTCTTTAGTAAAACTCTGTTCATCCTTGTACATATCTATTTATTTATTTTAAGAGGTGAAATGTACAATGTATTACCCTTTGTTCTTCTAGTTCAATACATAGAAGAAAGTAAACTGAACTTATCTGGAAATGCATGTGTTGATTACTGATATTATCTACTTCGACACAAAACACTTCAATTATATCTTAGCCTTTGAATGTGAAGTTGGCTAAAATTAGTCCACCTGAATTGGAAAATAAAACTAAATAAACACCAGAGACCAACTCTTTCTTCCCTCTGTAACATTTGAGGGAAACAAATTTTAGGGAAAGCAAATCACACCCTTCTCTACCTACGTCGTGCAGAGGCAGAATGAGAAATAGAACTTTGTTCTAAATCTTTATTCAATGCTTTTACCATTTGTGTGTGTGTGGGCATGTCTGTAAGCTCATATGCATGCATTTGGTTGGATTTTTAAACAAAGCAATTTTATATGACTGAATTACATATAGTTCTTATGGAATATGATAACTGGCCAATGATACTTATAAATCATACTCATTTAAATTATTAGGAAAATATATGTAGAAACGTAGATTCAGTTATAAAACCAATTGTACAAACAGACAACATGGAATGTATCAGAAGAGTTTATCTTTTGAGCAATGGTACATTCTGGATAAATAAAAAGGAGTAGCTGACCAAATGTGGTGGTTGATTAGGAAAGGCAAACAGCAAAGATTTGTAATACATTTTCATTTTCATTTTAACTAAAGTAGATCTTTTGTTTTATAATCAGCTTAGTACAAAAGAGAAAGGCATTGTCAACAATATTCATTTATTTATTTATATTTTCCCCTTAAAGATTTTTTATTTATTTATTTGAGAGACAGAGAGAGAGAGAATGAGGAGCAGAGGGAGAGGGAGAAGCAGACTCCCCACTGAGCAGGGAGCCTGACTCAGGGCTGAATCCCAGGACCCCGGGATCATGACCTGAGCTTAAGGCTTAACGGACTGAGTCACCCAGGTGCCCCCATTGTCAACAATATTTAACTGATTTTGGCTTTCTAATATAGCTGGTAGGAAATTCAAATGTAATACAAAAAAAATGGATTTTACAGGAAGCTATGGAAAAGTCAGTTGGCAATTTCTTTTGTTGCTCTTTTAAAAGTAATACATTATTTTTCTCCACTTTAAGTGCTTTCCCCCATGTCTCTCATGTTGAATAATCTTTTTGAACTTCAGAAAGTCATTATGAACTTCATAATATTAAAAATTTATATGGTCTTTTTTCAAACGTATAATGTTGGGAATCAACAAGAATAGCTTCAATTCTGTGGGTCAATGTCCTTCATCAGTTTTGGATAATTCTCAGCAGTTTTCTTTTCTGACCCATTCACTCTTTCCTCCCACTCTGGAACTACATTATCTGGAATCAATCATGTTTTAGATCTTTTCATTGGTTCTCTTATGTCTCTTATGTTCTTGGTTAGTTTCTTCTATTCTTTTGTGTCTGTATTCTTCTGTTCTGATATTTCCTATAAACCTGTTCTTCAAGGTCACTAGTCATGTCTTCCCCATTTCCAGATCTTTTGAAGCAAACTAGTAAGTTCTTAATTTTGCATGCCATGTTTTGCAAGTCTACAATTTCCATTTGATTTTAAATAGATTCAGTTCTCTCATCAAACTCTTTATACTGTCATCTGTTTTCACACTACTAAATATTTTTCTAATATTTTTCCTATTGTTACAATCTCTTTCCAGTAACTCTGAGAACCGAACCATTTGTGATCGTCTTCTTTTTTTCCTGTCTCTGACTTTGGCCATGTCATCTTTTTAGATATGTCTAATATGTCTATATATTTATTATTCAGTCTTGAGTTACTTTCCTCTGCTTTAAGAGTTTTTCCTATGATCTCTGAATTTTTTCATTGTTTAAAAATTTTTATTCAAATTCCAGTTAGTTAACATACAGTGTAATGTTAGTTTCAGGTGTACAATATACTCTTTCAATACTTCCATATATCACCTGGTGCTCGTCACAAGTACACTCCTTAATCCTCATCACTTATTTCACCCATCCCCCTCACCTACTTCCCCTCTGGTAACCTAAGAATCTGTTTCTTGGTTTGCCTCTCTTTCTCTCTCTCTCTCTTTTTTTTTCCTTTGCTTGTTTGTTCTGTTTCTTAAATTCCACATATGAGTGAAATTATGCCGCTATTTCTGATTTTAAGTGGCCCCTGAGTCTTTCATCATTCTCCAGTGAGGATCCAACTCCCCCGATAGAGAATACAGTGACTACTCACCTTAACAAAACACGAATGGTATTGACTCAAGGGAGGATTGTAGCCTTGGTAAGTCTCAGTCTACTCTGGTAGTTGCATGAACCTCCATGGCTTTCAAATGAGAATTATATTTTGGTGGATGTACAGATATGGATTTGCGTGTGCGTGTTGGTAAGTGTTACAAAGAGAAGAAAGGGCTAGAATACAAAAGTAAGAAAACAAAAGAGTGAGATAATAGTGACTGAATATAAGAAAATAAAATTTAAATTTTCAGTTTTTCTACAGGGAGGTAATTGATTTCTTTCCTTTAGTCTTGCCTGACATGACGTGTCTTAGTTTTACTGTAGGTCCAGTAAAGATACAATGAAATACTATTTTGGATATAATCTGAACAATAAATATAATTTTTAAAAATGCTTGAGAAACAATTACATTAATATTTTTATATTAATAATTGGCACTCTTTCTCAAAGGTATAGAAAATGTTGATAATTTGTTATCTAAAATTTTTAATACAGTTAGATTTGAAGGATTATAATTTTATAGAGATGGTTATTAAAATAGATTCTTTTGGAATACAAGTGCTCTGAAATCTCAGCCAAACCACCCTGCTATTAAAACGAAATAGTAATAAATTTTTCAATGTTAATTAAAAAAGTATAGAGCTTTTAAATTTAAAATTTTTATAAAATATATTTATTCTCAAAAATTTATTACCCGATCGATACATGTTAGAATCCTAGAAATTTTATATGTAAGACACCATTAATTTATGTATTTAATTATTTTAAGTTTGGTGTAACAGTATTTCTTGCTGTTAGCATAATATGACATCCAACTTTTTTACCTGAGTCACTTTAGATTGACCAATTTACAACACACTGACAATTTTTCCTGTTTCAGTCTCTTTAGGTAAATCTAAGCTCAATTTTGCTTACTCAAATGTTATCAAGGAAATCTGCATTCTTTATGCATATGTTATCCATTAACCTTGCAATAATTTCATTCCTTCAAAGTTTTGTCATAACCTTAACTTTATTCCTCCTATTTGCTTTTGTTCTCTTTTCATTTATTTTCTTTCCTTCATTTCTATAGTTCTCTGGAATTTTTAGAATGTCAGTTTGTTCTAGGTAGTTCAAATCCTTTCTTAAATGAAAAGTTTCATGAGAGAACAATTCTTAGGAGGAATTTAAGATATAAATGCTTAGTTTAATAATTTGGAGTCCAACAGTATTGTTACATTTTCTATTTCATTCTATTCAGCTCAACAAAATGTATGAGTGCTACCTTTATTCTTTTTTACTTGTATTTTTATTTAATCACCAATGAATGTTAATTTGTGAAGACAGTGGTAAATATAATGTTAAATATTTATTTATTTATTTATTTATTTATTTAATTTTAAGATTTTATTTATTTGACGAGAGAGACACAGCAAGAGAGGGGACACAAGCAGGGGCAGAGGGAGAGGGAGAACCGGACTCCCTGCTAAGCAAGGAGCCTGATTTGGGACTCGATCCCACCAGACCCTGGGATCATGACCTGAGCCGAAGGCAGACGCTTAACGACTGAGCTACCCAGGTGCCCTATGTTAAATATTTATGACTCTGTTGAAGAAAACTAGTCCTTATTCATGCTTCTTGGGGCTGTGGTTCAAAATATAATTCTATCATAAAATGAGTCATCAACTAGGAGAGACCATCTGACAAAATTAGAGCTTACCAAATAGGAACATACATATTCACAAAGAGTGCATTATTTAGCATGATATTTTCTTGATTTTTAAACTTCTCTTTGTGATAATGATTTCTTTCATTATTTCATACATTTTTAGATGCCAAGCATCATCTTTTTCTCATTTTGCCTTATTTATTTAAACATTTCAGCTTATGTGTTGCAAACATTTAAAAATCACTTATATCATTTCTCTGTGTATTATTCTGAATGTCTGCCATGTTCCCAGCACTATTAGATAGTAATTCCTACAAAATATGTTCAGCATTGATTTCAAATCTTAAATAAATGGGGGTGCCTGGCTGGCTCAGTCAGTAGAGCGTATGATTCTTGATCTCAGGATTGTGAGTTTGAGCCCACATTGGGGGTAGAGATTACTTTAAAAAAATAAATTATTTTAAAAATACTTAAATAAATGAAAATTGCATGTGTAACTATGATAAAATAGTCATTTTCAAATGGATATTTGTCGAAATAGGTAGCATGAGTTGTTAGGATTAGAGTAATAGTTATTCTTATTTAAGCAAAAGTTTAAAGGTTACCTATATTTTAAGAAAGACAGGTGAAGAAAAGTAGACATCTAAATTTAAAGAAGGCTAGAGTTAATGCTCCCTTTTTAAGCACAAGTTTCCACATTCAGTTATTTCCTTACTCTTTTATTACAGGTTGGATTCTCTAGGTACATTTTCAAAAGTTCATATTATTTTCCATTAAAACTCAGCAAAAAAAGTTATAATTTTGTGAAGCCCAGATGGTTTGCTAAACGATCTGTAAATTATTAAGTTCTATTCAGGAATGTATCATATTGCATAAAATAAACATAATAAGGTAATACAGAAAAAGTGTTTTTTCAGTTTTTATGAACACATGAAATGAAAGTTTCATATTAATTTAATAGAAAAAACTCTTTCTGTAACACAGACATAAAAAAACTAATTAGTGCATGCAGTAAATGTAGGTGAAGCCAATATTCATGAGAGTTTTGTGTAAGTACTCACTGTTAACAATTTCATTTTCCTTATTCCTCTTTTACTACAACGGGGACTTCCTTAGATTTTTCTTTTCCATGTGTGATATGCTAAGGACAATATGAAAAAGTACTGATTTGATTATTTTAACTCTTAGACTTTCCTTAAAATATCTTCATGTATGAATATCTGCCAGCAATGTTAGTAACAGCTAGATTAGTTTACCATCATCTGCTCTATATATTTGTTAGGTTTTGGTTTCATGAGAATAATTGTATGTATAGTAACCTTAACTATATTTGTTTACATCTTATTCCCTTGGATATAGTACCCCAAGTGAGAAGAAGATCTATTTATTTTAGGCTGCTAAAATCGTACTGCATTAAATCACAGTTTTAGAATTTTTTTCAAATCACAATTTTATAAAAATATTTTTTTTACATCTGGAAAATAATTTGCAAGTTTAAATGTTTACTGATGATTCAGGGCTGAGTTAGCTATCATTTATTGAATTTTTAGCAAAAGTCAAATGTGCTCTATATTTTACTATATAGGATATATAATGCCTTCCTAAGGTTAATATTATTATTTGTGTATACATACAGTATACTAGGCTTGAGAATGTTATTTTCTTATGTTAGCAAAGTAATGAGTTGTAGAGCCTAAATTTAAACTCAAAGTCTTCAAAAGGTATGCCGAATTGAGGCCTGTGTTTGTGCAGATTTGGGTTAAGCTGAATTTTCTCAACCATACTGCAAATATGCATTATACTTAAGCTTAACTATGTAGCTGAATTATTTTCTTTAAATTACATTCTAATTGTGAATGTTTAGATATTTGTTTGGGTCCTAACCACTTAATTCTCACTCAGACCACATGACCAAGAATTATTTTTACCATGTTATTATATTATGTGTGGTTATTTGGAGAACTGTGAATTTCATTTGTCATGCATATCATACTAACTTTTACATGTGTTTTTGTAATATTCGAGACAGCAATAATTCAATTACTATATCATGCCATAGTTCACATAATCTGTAAAATTATTCTCACATATCCTATTTCACATTTCATACTAAAATGAATCCTATAATGAGTCCTATGATATGGCCATTTAATCTAAGTCAGGTGGTCATGAAGTCCAGCAAATAAACAAGACATGGAGAGAGTTGACTACAATGATGTTTTCCTTCCACATAGAACAGAGTCTGGCACAGCATGGGGCATTCTTGGGGCAGGTATAATAACTACATATCTGAGAAAGAGTTTGGCTCACGCATATCCCTAGTTCAAGAGAGAAAAATAAATAGAAACATGTATGAGTGGGCCAAATCTCCTTGAGTCTCAAAGATTGAAACAAGGGACATGATTGCACCCGAAACTGAGATGAAAGAAATTTAGGAGATTAGCAAGTAAAGAGCCTGTCTTCTGGTATCTTCATAAAGAACTGACCATTTTCCTGCTGTAGTACATGGCAAGTACCACTTAGAATGTGTCTGGACTCTTTTCTGGGGTCTCCTAGCAGGTGATCCTGACCTCCGCTGAATTCACAATGACAAGTCATAGACTCCTGATTCTGGTAATATGGAGAATTTAAAAATGAAAAACAAAATCCTAACTAAAATGCACATAAAAATATATGATAAACATTATTTTAAATAAATAAGTGAAATTGGTAAAAAAAAAAAAAAAAAAAGTGTGACTCTCAGGGCCTGACAGCAAAAAATGGAAATGAAATCCATAGTAATAAGAATGTTATCTGAAACAAGATTGGCCCTGACTTCATTTAGAGGACCTGAAGTTTTAAGTGTGAATAATTAAGGGGGATATCAAATTACAAACAATATGTTAAAATATTGTCAGGTTGTACAGACAATTGATTGTAAGGAATATGTCTAAAATATAAGACAAAAATCTTGTAAAGGGTTAAAAATGCTAACCAATGAAAACTAAGGTAGAGTAACATATATAAACTTTCATGAGCTGAATACGCACACATAAATTGAATTACATGAGGCATGTGGAGAGAGGCAAAACCTAAAAGTAACCACATGATCATAAATCATAGGAAAATTTGATCAAGCTCACTAGTAATCAGGAAAATCCAAATTGAAATTGATATGCAATAACATTTTACAAACATCAGACTTGCAAAATTTAGTCTGGAAATAAAGATTGCTGGTAGTGAGGTAGAGCAGTAGGCATCTCACACGATGCTGGTCAGGGTAAAATTTGGTGTAAGTACTTTATGGTGCAATTTGGCTGGGAATATCTAGTAAACTTGAAAATGTGCATATTTTGTAATAGAGCAATTGCCCTTTTAGGTATAACTGCCCGGAGAAACTCTCATAGATGCACCTAAGGAAACATGTAGAAAATGTTCATTGAAAATGCATTTGTATTAGCCAAACACTGGAGGCAGTCTAAATTTGTAAGATATTAAGGTGATGATTGATGAAAAGGCTGATATTACTGAAAGCATAATGCCATGCATTGACATCTATAAACCTCAACTTCTATCAATAAATTGATAATTATATATACAGTGTAATAATACACATACTTATACACATGAACACACACACACATATATATGGTTTAAAAAAAAAGGCCAAACTAGATCTACACTATTTATGAATCAGTAGTTATTTAGTAAAATTAAACACAGCATATAAAAATGGTAAATATCAAAATCAAAAGTGTTTTTTACCATGCTTTAGGACAAAAGATGAGGTTGAGACTGGTAATGAGTGTATATGGTAGATTAATTATACATTTGTTTTTTAAAAAGGAAAATCAAGATATGAATCAAACTTGATGAACATTTGAAAATGTGTGATGTTGGCACAGAGTTGGTCACTATACTACCCTTTATAATTTTCAATATAATTGAACATTTTCATGCAGTAAATGATAATAACACCATAGGATCCTGTATCCAGGGAATTAAAGAAGAATAAGAAAATTAGAAAAGATATCTAGGAAAACAGTCTCTGAAATCTCCTTCTAAGCATACCCTGAACAAAGGAAAAATACTCATAACATTTGAGTCCAGTGCTTTAAAGAAGTTCTCTAGAGCTCAAAAATATAAATAAATCAAATTCTGTCCACATTTTGCAAAGAAGGTAGAAACTAGCAAGATTTAAATTAGTGAGCTGGAGAAACAATGGTAAAAATATTTTAAGTCACCAGAAAACCACAAGGTTTGAAAAGGGAAGTGATAAACTCAAAGGCTTAACATATATATGAGAGCAATTCCATCAGGAGACAAGGAAATAGATGAAGGAGAGAAAAATGCTCAGCAAATAACAGAAGTTTCCCTGGAACTGAAAAAAAGACCCGAGACTGCAGGTTGAAAGTGCTCATCTAATTCCAGAAGGGACTGATGAGAAGGAGACACAAATCTTAGCAGATCTTAGAAAAATTCCTGACCTAGAAAAATTTGAAAGTGCAAAAATGTCCTCTTGCTATTGGAGAGTCATCACATTTTGCTGATGGATAGGCAAATTGTTGTGGCATTTCTAGAAAGCAACCTACCAACATCTCTTAAAAATAAGATGCATATATCTATTCTTCTACCCAATAGTCTTACATGTGGGACTCTATCACAAATAATTTTAGAAAATACAAGTAGCTAAGGATATAAGTAAAATGTGTTTATTAGAACACCATTTCTGTGGGATCCCAGTAAATACGTCAATAAAGAAATGATTGAAAAAAATATGGTGCATCTACCTAATGGAATAATATGCAACTTCTAAAAAGAATTAATACAAAATATACCAGCTGACTTCAAGGGATTTCCATAATATATTATGAAGTTAGAAGAGCTAGGATAAAGATAATTTTGTATCATGTATAATATTCTGCATTTTTAGAAGGCAATTAATGACCATAACGTTTTGTATTAGTGTACATGCATATGAATGTTTATGTCTATGCGTGGTTAGAGGTATTATACAAATTTATACAAATAAAATATCCATATAAGAAAATGATTAAAAAGTAGAAGGAAGTTATACTTAATGCTAATGTAGGTTGTGGGTTGTAATGCAATTTGAGAACAGAAAAGGTTGAATGAAAGCAATGACAGAAGAAAAAAAAAATTGCCTTTGGAAAGAAAACATGCATGATATGATACTTTGGATACAATTGTATATATGGGTATAGATTAAAAAATATTATGTAGATTAATATAAATAGTAATTAATATTTATATAACCATGAGTCTAAATGAAGAATTCTGAAAAAAATAAATTTAGATCTAAATAGATTGCCTCTTAAGGGCACCCCTATTAGGGTAACAGAGAAGAAACAAACAAATAATCTGTGAGTCTCATGGTTGCATATATTTGCATTAGCAAAGATACATGTAGGCCATAAACATGAGTTACCTGTAGGGTAAGATAAGTTGGACCAGAGATGATTGGTTAGCTTTGTCTTAATTCATCTTGCTATTAGGTTGTCATGTATTGAAACATTTTTATCTTTTTTTTATTTGAAAAAAAATTATGTAAAATCATTAAAATTATTCAAAAAATTTCTTGAAGAACTTTAACCTAAATGTTATCAATATTAACAATATTCCATTGTAAAAACTGAATTTATATTTAATTCAATAGAACTATAGATATTATAGGTACAAAATTCTGGGAGGCACAATGGCTTAATGATTTTTTGTTCATTTTAAAATCAAAGAAACTAAGATCATACCCTGCTCCTGACACATATTATCTATGGAATCTTGGAAAATTACCTAATGGCTTCAGGTACCAGTTCCCTTGTATGTAAAACACAAATAACAATAGGAAGAGTGAGGATAATAATAGATGATTAATAGTACTTCTGAAAATAACACACATGAAATTCTCAAACTGCCTGACACACATTAAATGCCAAATATAGGTTAGTTATATTAATTAAGAAGGAAAAAGTCTTCAGTGAGAATAAGACAGAGGCAACTAACACTAGCTCAGTGCATACCACCTGTGTGCTACAAAGTTCAGAAGATTTACAAATGTCCACTTGAGGATTCAGAAAGACTAAGTGATTTTGTCATTGTCACTCAGATTGTCTCCCTCAAAATTTAGATTTTCCAATTCTTGGTCCAGTGATCACACACCTGGGACATTTTAAAAGCCCTAATTTACATTACTGATATATCTCTGAATATGTATTATAAAGTGTCTTCTGTACATTTGAATAAGGCCATTTGAAAATGAATCTTAATTTTGAAAATTGATAGTATGAATAGTTATGCATTCATTACATGTTTAGAGTTAGTTTATCTTTTGTTCGTGGTAGATATCGGTTTTGTACATTTCAATTGTTGAATGTTTATATTGATTTTTTTATTTGCAATCTTCACAGAGATGGATTATCTTCAAACATCGGTTGTAACAATATCTTGCCAATGCTGTTCAGTAAGGACTGGGGAAAGTAAATATATATTTGGCTTTGCTCATGGCTTCCTCTTATTTAGATTCAGACAAATACAAGCTCATTTAATGTTTAATCTTGTGGAAATCCACTCTGTTTATATCAAAGAGGTGGGTGTCATGCCCCATGCCCCCAGCTAGCACCTCTGTGGTTGCTCTGGTTCTCTCGTGGCTTACTACCCAGAGCACTTAACCCTCTGAGATAGCATGTTAGAATCTAATTATAAACTAACTTGTGAGTTTTTATAATTATATACAAAGTATTTTATAAGCTCAATGACATAGTAAAATCACTAAAACAGGAATAATTCCCTTCATTTCTTCTATAACTCCAGTTTGGAACACATAATACAATCATGGAGTTTTTATTTTATGACTTAAAGGTGAAAAAATATCATCTTTTAGATGCAAGCATCTTACACTTCTTTTTGCCTCATTCGATCTTAGTTCTGAAAGTAAATAAGCATAACATAGGAATAGGAAGTGACTTTTTTTACTCTTTGCCATTTTTCAAATGCTTTATATTTATTAAGTGAAATATCTTTTAGATTTATGTATTTATTTTAGAGAGAGTGAGCTTGAGCAGGGGGAGGGGCAGAAAGAGAGGGAGAGAGAGAGAAAATCCTCAATTAATTCAAAACTGGTGCAGGTGTTATGACTATGTCTAGGAGATGTTTTCCTTTTTGTTTATCTTTTTTGTATTTAGGCAAAGGACTACTAAATATTCGGAAAATACTTTTGAATTTTTTTAATAAAGTGGGGTTAATATAAAGATATTGGAAGAACTAGAAGTTCAGAGCATGCCCCAGTTTCAGAATACTTGCGGGAAAAAGGCTTATTCTTAGAATTACAATTAAATACTAGTGGACTTTGGGGAAATGTTACAATTTTCTATTTAGTTCACAGTAACTAGACATAAGAATTTTATCTAAGTCTAAGGAAAAATGCTGCAATTTGACTTCTCTCCACCCTTTCATTATGCCAGCAAGCCTACCTTAGGGAGCAAGTTCAAAGTGAACAGCTAGCCATTTGAAACTACCTTGATCATGCATGTCTTCCGTGGCGTTGTGATAGCATAGTTTACAAATCTTGTGTGCACAACAGCTCTGAAATCACTTATAGATCAATTTTTAAAAAATATTCTGGGGCGCCTGAGTGGCTCAGTCGGTTAAACGACTGCCTTCGGCTCAGGTCATGATCCCGGAGTTCCGGGATGGAGTCCCGCATCGGGTTCCCTGCTCAGCAGGGAGTCTGCTTCTCCCTCTGACCCTCTTCCCTCTCGTGCTCTCTATCTCTCATTCTCTCTCTCTCTCAAATAAATAAATAAAATCTTAAAAAAAAAACATTTAAAAAAATAAAAAAAATATTCTGAATATACATGGGGATCAGAGGACTCTATTGTAGAGTCCTACTGATGGTGGATAGCACTTTATAGTCTGTTATTTGTCTCTTTCACAAAATGGTGACCATTGCCTCATTCGATCTTAGTTCTGAAAGTAAATAAGCATAACATAGGAATAGGAAGTGACTTTTTTTACTGTTTGCCATTTTTCAAATGCTTTATATTTGTTAAGTGAAATATCTTTTAGATTTATGTATTTATTTTAGAGAGAGTGAGCTTGAGCAGGGGGAGGGGCAGAAGGAGAGGGAGAGAGAGAGAATCCTCAAGAAGACTCCCTGCTGAGCATGCAGCTGGATGTGGGACTTGATCCCAGGACCCGAAATCATGATCTGAGCTGAAATCAAGAGTTGGCTGCTTAACCAACTGAGCCACCCAGACACCCCAAAATAACCATGTTTCTAGCCCTCTACTTGTATAGTAGATCTCATCCTTTAGAGTATGTCTCAAGTAATAGTCCCTTCTGTCTCTACATCATCAGTCTTTCTCTCAGATCCTAGATCATCCGTTAAGAATATGAACATGTTACTGCTCTGTTCAAAGTATTGTTTATTGAGCCCATTATCCTTTACATCTACTGGCACATTTCTCTGCTACCCTTTACAATAAAATGCCTTAACAAATTTATATTACATATATATATATGTGTGTGTGTGTGTTTGTGTGTGTGTGTGTGTACACATACATATATATACACACACACACATATGTACAGTTAATTTAATATATATATTTAGCTACACTTCTTTTTGCTCACAGAAAAAATACCTCTTGTCAAGATCACCAATAATCCTTATTTTATCTTTAAAAATAATGGACAATTTCCTCTTCTTAACTAAACAAAAACTCATTGCATTTCACATATTTGTCCATATCCTTATCCTTGATGCGCATGTTTCACATGCCTTCTGGGCCACCACTCTCTACTGGTTTGCCTCTTGCCCACCTGTTTGCTTCTTCTCAGTGTCTTTTGCCAGTTCTTCTTCACTGTTTGGATCAATAAATGTTAGAGAATCCCAAGACTCTTCTCTTTCTACATTCATTCTTTCACCATTTTGTGATCTCTTCCAGCCTCACAGCTTTAAATAGCACATGTAAACTCTCAATATTATCCCCGGATCAGCTGTCTTTTTTAAAATCTGGGCTGGCTTTATATGAATTTGATGGCTATCAACAAAAAGATGGAATTGAAGATAAGATAGGGAAAGAGTGACCTAGATTGGTAGCATCTGGCCTTGGCTTATCTCTACCAGCTCCATCTCACCATTCTCCTCCTGGAATACCACATTCCAGACTATTTAAGAATACAGTTCAGGGGGCACCTGGGTGGCTCAGTTAGTTGGGCAGCCAACTCAGGTCATGATCTCAGTGTCCTCAGATTGAGCCCCGCATTGGGCTCCGTGGTCGGCAGGGGGTCTGCTTGAGGATTTTCTCTCTTCCTCTCCCTCTGCCCCTCTCCCTGCTCACTCTCTCTCCCTCTCTCAAGTAAATAAATGAATCTTTAAAAAAATACAGTTCAGGACCTTTGCAAAGGTTATTCCTTCCCATGGCATGCTCTCTGCCCTCCACCACCACTAACCCATACCTGGATCTTCCAGCTCAGTTTCACAGCCCTTCCTTATTATATATATATATATATAATATATATAACTATACATATAACTATAGTTATATAGTTATATTATATATTTACATAATTTTCTGATCACCTAAATAAGTTCTCTATTATTCTGTCATTACTATATCATTCCTATCTGTTGTATCACAATTGGTATTTAGATATTTAGATAATTATTTCCTGATTTTTGTTTTTCTACTTCAGTAGTGTGTAAGCTTCATGAGGGCAGAAACTATGACTGCTTTATTTACCAAGTATACCCAGTCATTTGTTTAGTGTCTGACTGAACATGATCATAGAGGGATAGATAAGATAGTTCACTTAAAATAAAAAAAACAAGGGGCACCTGGGTGGCTCAGTCATTAAGTGTCTGCCTTCGGCTCAGGTCATGGTCCCAGAGTCCTGGGATCGAGTCCCGCATCGGGCTCCCTGCTCAGCGGGAAGCCTGCTTCTCCCTCTCCCACTGCCCCTGCTTGTGTGCTCTCTCTCGCTGTCTCTCTCTGTCACATAAATAAATAAAATCTTAAAAAAAAAAGAGGCTAATGAGGAAATAGAAATACAAAGAAAAGGTGGTATTATGGAAACTAAAAGAAGGGAAAGAGTTTTAAGAGGGATTGCGTTGTCAAGAATGACACACGTTGCTTACGGTAACGTAAGACAAAGATTGGAAAGTGTCCCAAGACAGATGGCAATGAGTTCAAAGTGCCACCTTCAAGACAGCACTTTCCATTCTCATATTCCAGAACTTTGAGAAGTTAATAAAAGATCATAAAGTAGAGAAAGCAGGTGAATATAGACAACATTTCAAGACTTCTCTTTTCACATTAAGATGAGCAAATTAGAGAAGATACAGCAGTAGCTGGAAAGGGATGTGGTGATCACAAGAGATTTTGTTTTGTTTAAATTGCTTTAAGGTGACATATAGAGATACCACTTATTCTGAGCTTGGTTTGCTCCCAGTGAGGTAGGATGGTGGCCAGCCAGGAGAGGAGGAGAGCTTACAGAGAGCACTTTCAGAATAACTAATATTTAATTACATTACACAGGCATATTTCAATTAATAGTAAGATTATAAAATAGCCTAGGTAGAATACCACGTTTCACATACATAAATTTCCCTAGAAAATTGCATACAGAACTTTCATTTTAGCCTTTAGTTTATAACAAGGCTTTAGAAAATATTTTTCTTGTTATGTTAATTATTAATCCTACTTGGTTTTAATACAAAGTAGGAAATTTTAAAGTATGATTTCTGCTTATCTTTAAACAATGCCCAATAGGAATACTCTGATTTCTTTTCCTAGAATATGTGACATGAGAAGGGGGGGTTGCCAGTTCTCAAGCCCAGAATCACAAAACAAAATATAGATAGAGGTTCAGGGCTGAGAGAAAGTAGCTTAATAAATGGCATCCTTGCATGTTTGATTTTTTTTTCTTATCCTGCTGCACCAATTACATTCTCTAGTACAATGTTAAATAGAAGAAATCATAGCCAACATCACCTCCTAAGCTGAGGAATATACTTTTCAGTATTTCACCAAGTATGATGTTTGCTCTGGATATTAAGTAGACTTCCTTTATCAGTTTCTGTTTCTCATTTGCAAAATCATTTTTGATAAACCATATATTTGTATTATTTTTTATTAGTTTATTTTTTGTAGCTAAAGGAAAGAGTGAATGTTTTATTTTTCTCCAAATTTTGTTGAAGCAATGAACTACATTGATTTTCAAATGTTAATCCAAACCTACATTCCAGGAATGAAAACAGGTTTGTTGTGAGGTATCATACTTCTCTATTGCTGGATTTGATTTGCTGATATTTGGTTTAGTATATTTGCATCTATGTTCATGAGAATGACTAGCCAGAAATTTTCCTTTTTTTAAATAATGTCTTATCAGGTTTTGGTAACACAGTTACATTATGTTCATAAAGTAATTTGGGAAATATCTTTATTTTTTGGAAAAATATGTGCAGGGAAGGTGATATTTCTTCCTTAAATTATTAGAATAATTCAATATTCAAGATATCTGGGTGTTATCTTGAATGAATTCTATTTGTTGGAAATTTTTAATCATATGTTCAATTTTCAATAAGTAAAGGCCAGTTTTAAAAAAAATTGTGTATTTTGGAATTTGTGTATTTTAAGGAATTTATAAATTTTATAAAGTTATTAGGTTTATTAGTACAAAGTTTTTTTTGTTTTTTTGTGTTTTGTTTTGTTTTAATTTTTTTATTATGTTATGTTAATCACCATACATTATATCATTAAGTTTTTGATGTAGTGTTCCATGATTCATTGTTTGCATACAACACCCAGTGCTCCATGCAGTATGTGCCTGGTGATGGGTATTAAGGAGGGCACGTACTGCATGGTTTATCAGTACAAAGTTTTTATTCTATTCTACTATTTTCTTCTTAGTGGTTAAAGTTTTTAGTGGTGTTTACTGTTCACTCCTGATGTTGGTTATTTTTACCTTCTTTTTTTTTTTTTCCTTAACAGTCTTTTTGAGTTTATCAATCTTATTAATTTCTTTCTAAGAACCAATTTTAGTTTTCTAGAATCTATTTTGTGTTTGCAATATATTATTTAATTTCTGCTCTTCCTATCATTATTGTTGTTTTTATTTTTCTTTCCTTGGTTTTAACTATTTGTGTATTAAATTGAGATATATACTTAGGTCATTGCTTTTTCAACCTTTCTGATTGCTAATGATTTTAAGGCTCTAAATTTTTCTCCAAGAACTGCTTTGTCAGCATCCCATGGATTTTGATATGCCATATTTTGTCCATCACTTAATCCGAAAATATTTTCTAATTTCCATTGTGGTTACTTATTATATTTGATAACGTTTTAAGGGGATTAATTAATTTCAACTTTTCTAGTAAGCTTTGTTATCTATTTTTACCTTGATTCCACTGTAACTAGAGAATACTCTGGGGCTGATTTGAAGGTGGGTTTTTATTCCTTGTGAGAGTCATTCTTTCTGCCCTTATTACTATTTGGTAGTGCTTCTGACTGCCATCTGAACAGCTGGAATCTATCCCCAAGTCCCTCTCCCCCAGCAAGCCCCAGGCTACAACTTTTGTATCTCTAGCCTCATGAGACTATGGAATGCTCTACTCAGCTTCTTCACAGCTTTCAAATTGACAAATGACTCAATGGAAAAGCCATGCTATATGTCAAGCTCATTTTCTGAGTTTCTTTTCTCTCTGAGATTTTGGAACATAAGCCCTTACTGCCTTCTAACAAATTGTTTTTGTTGTTTATATCATCCAGAAATAAGGCTGATTTAAAGCATTGTCAATACTTCATAATCAATAAAATCTTACTTTTTAAATACTGTGTTCCATTTCATGTGTTTCCCCTTGTTACATTTGAACAAATGTTGGAACTGTTTATGTCCAATAAACACGGGATTTATTCTAAAATTTAGTGCTTTAGTATCCAAAATTCATAGTATGCTACATTTTCACTTATTTTAATGAGATTACAAGAGCAAAATATTTCATTAAGTCATCAAGAAAACTCTTAATAGACAAAGATGTCTACATTGCTGGAATGGACCACTTTGCAATAGCTTGAATCTTATTTTATCTGCTTACATAGGACAAAATATATTTTCCCAGAGAGAAAGCCATGTAAGAGTAGCAGTAAATAACATACAAAACCTCAGGACATATGAAGGTCAAAACTTTTAAAGTCTTAAATTATATTAACTTTCCATGCCATATTACCAGGTATATACTATTTCCTGTAATTCTCCCATCATTTTGCATTAAAAAAAAAAAAAAACACCAAGTATGGTGCATACTTGTACTATAGGGAAGAGATTATAGGACTTTATTTATAAACCCATGCACAACTTTTTAAACAGGGAGTAAAACTATACCAAGTCAAATTAGTGGTAGCAGGCATTTAATTTTAAAAATCCTCAGCTAGATTTAATCTTAGCTAGAAAAAAGAATATGTGCCTTGAAATACAATCTCACTAAGACGTGTATATTTGAAGTCTCTTAGGCACAGTGTTATGAAGGAAATCAGAACTTCCTTACTTTAAAACTCAGGGATTAAAAAAATAAAACCACACACAAAAAAAACCCAAAGCAAAACAAACAAACAAAAAAACAAAACAAAACTCCGGGATAATTTTCACATGTTTCATACGTTAGAATTTAATCAGCTATATCTAAAATAAATGGTACTGATCCCTAGTACGATTAGAAATAAGTATGTTAATTATAACATTCTAAAAAATTAGAAATAAATTCTATGCCCAACATATAATGGAGTTTGGTGTAGTTACTTATTTTAAGCAATAAGCAAGTAAATGAATAAGTAAATTTAACATGTATTGAGTACCTAGTATATGCTGGGCTATGTTCTAAGTATTTTTAAATTTAACATCATTTGATTTATGTTGCCTTGACTTTATTCTCCCAGAACTCAGAATAGTAATTACATAAACAGAGCATTTCCTGCCCACAACAGGTATAATTCCCGGCTTATTCCTATAAAGGAAAATATTCACAATAAAAGGGAGAAATAAAGGTATTAGAACTTTAGCTATTTTTTCCTACCTGTGTTTATTATACTTCTTCCTTTACATACTTTTATTTTTAATTATTGCAAACCAGCTAATAGTAAGAAAAAAGAAAACTTGTAATATACCCCGGGATCTGTTTACAAATTCAAACATGTAGAATACACACCTGCTGTATGAAAATACAGTGCAGATGCTGCTTATTGGCAAAGAGGTAAAAAGATCTGGTCCCTTATCTGGAAGAGACTATGATCTGACAGATAAGACAGGATTTAAATAAATGAATATATACAGAACTATATATAATGTAAACATTGGCAAAAATGTCTTCGTCTGGGGGCGCCTGGGTGGCTCAGTCGTTAAGCAACTGCCTTCGGCTCAGGTCATGACCTCAGGGTCCTGGGATCGAGCCCCACATCGGGCTCCCTGCTCGGCGGGAAGCCTGCTTCTCCCTCTCCCACTCCCCCTGCTTGTGTTCCCTCTCTCGCTATGTCTCTCTCTGTCAAATAAATAAATAAATAAATAAATAAATAAATAAATAAATAAATAAAAATGTCTTCGTCTGTATGAGTCTGTTCTGATATACCTAAGAATGTAGGCAGTTTCAAAACAGGCAAAATCTGTTTTACTTTAAACTCTTATGAAGTGAGACTCAAAATCATACTGGAAATACAGAAAGCCAAACTAGAGGATTCTTTAGTCTTCTAGAAAATTCTTTACGATTTTTTTTGTGCCCTTATTTGTAAGCTTTACCTCTCACTACTACCATAATTTTCATGACTCCTTAAAACAAGAAATTGTGTGTGTGTGTGCGCACAGGCGCACACGAACAGGAAAGGAGTAAAAGAAACATATTCTGTTCCATAGCCCCAATTATCTATTCTTATGAATGTTTAGTAGAAACTTGGGCAATTTTTATAACTAAAACATAGCAATCAATTGTGGCACAAAGAACTGGGGCTATTTTAAGGGCATCACATTTCTTACCATCCAAACCTCCACCAAGACACAAGGAGACATTTTTCCATTTGAAATAGTTGATGCTAATTTCCTCATATTGTAATCACTGTGGATATAACTCACCAAAGAGAAACAAGATTTGTTCAGAAAATGTTTATTAAGCACCAATGCTATACTAGGCACTGTTCTAGGCCAACCTGGTCCAAAAGAACATTTTTCTGTAATGGAAATGCTCTGTCTAGTTGTTAGGTACTGACCACATATGGCTACTGAGCACTTGAAATGAGATGGATACGACTAAGGAACTGAATTTTTATTTGAATTGATTTTTAATTATTTTAATTTTAAGAGCCACATGTGTCTAGTGGCTGTCATGTTGGAGAGTGCATTTAGGCACTGAGATTGCAATTTCAAATAAAAGAGACAAGGTTCTAGCTCACAGGTAGCCTCAATTCTGGTAGGATCAATCAGGCAGTAAGTACATAAATAAATGTATGCATGTTAGGAATGAGTGTTATCTAAAATAGGGATTGAGAAGTTAGGAATTGGAATGAAAAGTCTATTTTAGAGAGGATAAATAGGTAGGGTGAAATTTGAGCCCATACATAAAGCATATGAGTGAGTTATGCTGATATATTTGGGAAGAGCATTTAAGGCAAAGGGAACAGAATGTTCAAAAGCCTCAGAATGGGAGTATGCTTCACATATTCAAACAGAGCAAGACCACTGTGCCTCAAGAAGGGACATGTAGGGAGTCAGAGAAGATGAGATAGGCCACAGTGTTCAGTGCCTTCTAAGCTCTATGAAGAACTCTGATTTTTCTAGTACATGAGAAGGAAGCCATTGAGTTACATACTGGAAAAAAATTCAAAATTCATAATATATAATTAGAGAAATCACAGCAATAAAAAATCCTGTGCTGAACATGTTACAAAGGAATTTCTAGATACAAGAGCAAGTCCCTTCATAGAGGACACAGTAAATTCCCATTTGTCCTCAATTAGCAGAATAGAAGTCTTCCTCTTTTGCTGCCCCAATATCTCACACACTTAGCAGCATTTTCTAAACTTACATAATATATAATTATTTTAGGCATATTTTTGCCAGAAATTTAGAAAATAGAAATAACAGTCATTTGGAAATCCCAAACTTAAGAAAACTATCTATATACTTTTTTCCTCTCACACCAAGTTTACTGATCTCATAGAAGACTACAAAGCTTCAGCTCTAGGGGAAAATAGTATCTAGCATCCTTTGTACTTTTATTCTTTAGTTTTTTTTTTCTTTTATCAGCTGTTTTCTTATCTTTTTCAATTTGTTTTTTAATTCTTTTTAAATTTTTATATACTTTCTTTTTCTATTTCCTATTTCTAATCACCCTGTAAGCCACGGCAGAGTGAATTTTCAGAAACTGTTCCCATCCAAGTCAGTAATGACTTTCTAGCTAAATCTAGCACATGTTTTCTTTATCCTACTTGATTTCTTGGTATCATCTAGCACCATTAGCCCTGGTGTTGCTCTTATAACGCGCTTTTATTTTAGCTTCTGAGATAAAACTCCAGCCTGAATTCTTCCAAAAGGCTCTGATTGTTCACTCATAATCTCTTCAGTGGAGTCTTGTTCTTGTGCTCATGACTTTGAAACCAAGTTCTTTGGGTTCTTGCACTGGGCCTTCTACTCTCCTCAGTTACACAGTTTCCCTGGGTTATTTCATTCCATAACTTCAATTGATACTTCTGTGCAAAAGACTTCTAAATTTCTAAATCTAAATTTCACATCCACTCATTTGCCTCAATGTTGCCTAAAATACATGGTGCCTTCGATCCACTTTTATCCTCCTCACTCCTCTTTCCTAAGTGAGCAACATCAAAATATATACAATTGTTGAATCCAATTCTTAAGGTTCATAAGCTATAACAGTCATCCTAATGACTAATTATGTCTTCGTTACATGTGATACATAGCATACACTGCAGCCATTAGTACATGTCAAGGAAAACTGAATCACAGAACTCAAAATCGGGTGTCCGAGTCCAATATTTGACTCTAAAACCTTTCACAATTAGATTTACATTTTAGTTTCAGCTCCCTTCAGACAGGATGGTAGAAAACGTTCTTGTCTCTGCTTCCCTCCTTCCACTGAAGCTAAGTCCATTTCGCTGGGGAGGGCTGACTTCTATTCTACCATGGAATTTGCAGAGTGAATCAGGTGTCACAGAAATAACACACGTCCAATAGCCCACTGGGCAATGATCATGATGTGTGGTTATTCTTTGTTTCTTCTATGCCTCACTTGAGAACAGAAACCCTCTGTAAGGACTGTGCATCGATCAAGCTGCCCAGATACATGTATACATTCATTTTCTCTCAAGGTTCTTGACATCTTTCAGGTTGTATTGGCTGAGAGTCTAAAAAAGTCCCATTTCTTCCACTTTTCTCTTCTCCCTCCTACTCAGGATGGTTACTTTCTGGAAATGAAGCAAGTAGCATCACGACCACACACTGCTTCTGCCAAAATGTGTCAGATACCCTGAATCATCTTTACAGAACCTATTCCACAAAAACACCGAAGGCTCTAGACATTTACAATGAAAATCCAGAAGGATATTAAGGCTGTTTCTGTTTTATTTCTTTTCACTTTTTCCTTTCTGAAAGCAAAGAAAGCTGACGATGGTTGAACAGGAAGAAAGGAAAAATTAAATATTTTTAAAAGTCTTGAACAAGCATCTCAAAATATTACACTATGCCATATATTTTAATTTCCTATACATTGTCTGTATTTCTCAATCACTCAGAACTCAGCGCAAGCTGGAACTACACATAACTCCTTCGCCTTTATACCCCTATTGGTGCCACTGTCAGAGATATTGAGGATGGACATACATTTATGGATAATATAAATGGATATTTATTATAGAAAACCCTCTCTGTCTTCTTCATAGGCAGACACAATTTCCATGAGTTGTGGCAAAATCGCTTATCCCTGTGGCCCAGCAGAGAATAGAATTCAGATCAAAGATAAGGAAGGGCATTGCCCTGACTCAAAACTCTTCACAAAGATTATCAAATCCCCGGGAGTTACATTTAAAAGAAAAATTATTCAGAGTTCAGATTTAGATCCAAATGAGAATTTTTAGGAAACTAACAATCTAAAGCAGAGCAGACAGCTATCTTAATATCCTTTGGAGGCCTTTGGCTTGTTTTATTGCAGATTTAATCTTTTGGAGGTGTTATTGGGCATGAACCAAAGCCAAACATGTTTAGCAAAGCTGTGCAGTTATTTCAGAATTGCTCAATGGAATGTGTTATTGCAGATAGAAAATGATGTTTTAAATCTGTTATAGTGAGTGCATTTTTCTTAGAAACCATACATGTGTTTAGAATTAGAAACAATACTATTTATTTGAATAAGAAAATTAGGTTGCTAGATCTAGTATTTAGAACATTGGGTCACAGATTTTTATATTTTAATTTGTTTCATGGATCAGTTCATGCTTATAATACACTTGAAAGCTGAACTCTCTGATTTATATTTTTTAGTGGATAATATTCTGAAATACTTTTATTGAAAATACTTCACTGATTTATTTCTAATTTTAAATACTAACTATACACCTCTAAGACTGAAGTGATGTCCTTAGTAGTGTGTGATAGACTTTTACTTCATTCATTTAATAAATAGCAATTGAATGCCTCGTCTGTTCTATGGAACTTTTGGATAAAAATCTTTACTGCACCTTGCTTGCAACATATATATTGTTATTATCTAACCTGTCCCCCATTTGTTTCCTTAAGAGTTAAACTAATTAAAATAGGCTGATACAGGCTGAGACTTTTTTTCTTGGCTTCTTCCTTCTTTGTGGTAAACTGCATAGAATTAATAAAGGGGTGGGCATACTGACGCTAAGGGCCAAGTATAGCCTGCACATGTGCTTTTTTTTAATGCATTTTCTTTTTTGCTGTCTTTTTTATTGAGATATAATTGACATATAACATTGTGTAAGGTCGAGGTGTGCAAAGTGTTGGTTTAATACATTTATATATTGCAATATGATTACTACAGTAGTGTTAGCTAAACAAACCCTTTATCATGTCACACAATTCATTTCTTTTGTGTGTGTGTTGAGAACAGTTAAGATCTAGTCTCTTAGCAGCTTTCAAGTTTATAATACAGTATTGTTGATTATAATCACCATGTTGTGCACTAGCTCTTCAGAACTTATTTACCTACTGGCTGAAAGTGTATACCCTTAAACAACATCTCCCCAATTCCCCACCGCTCAGACCTTGTTAACCCTCCTACTCTATGTTTTTTACAAATTCAATATTTTTATTTTTTTAAGTTCAATATTTTTAGATTTCACATATAAGTGATATCATACAGTATGTGTCTTTCTCTGTCTGACTTATCTCACTTGGCATAACACCCTCAAGGTCCATCCCTGTGTAGCAAATGAAAGGATGTCTCCATCACATTTTCATTATCCATATGTCTGTTGATGGTCACTTGGCTGTTTCCATACCTTCGCTACTGCGAATGGTGCTTCAGTGAACACAGTTGTACAGATATCTCTTCACGATATTGATTTCAATTCCTTTGGTATATAACCAAGAGTGGGATACCTAGATCATATGGTAGTTCAGAAGAAAGCCATGCCTCCTAATTCACGTGCTATCGCAGCTTTGTGTTATACCTGCAGACCTCAATAATTGCAACAGAGAGGATATGGCCCATGAGTCTAAAATATTCACTAACTGGCCAACCAGTTCAGTGAATCTGTGACTTCACGAAGTTTGCCAACCCTCCCTCTATTAGAATAATTTAAAATGCAAATTCGTATATTTCTGTGTGACAAGTTGTCTTGCTGTAAGTAGACTGCTAAACATATATTGTCACACAAGACAGGACATGGGAAGACCACAGATACGAAAATAAGATAAGGGTGGGAAAAGGGGTTACTGGCAATATATAATTCCAGGAGGAGGAATTTTGAAGAGAAAATAACAGCCGGTGCAAATATAGGCAAGAGTTGCCCAAGGGAAGCAAGCAGGAGGGAGGTTTTATTTGTAGAGATTTGGAAGGAACAGTTCTGAAAAAAGTAAATTGAAATTTAGGTCTCTGTTTGTTTTGTGGCCATATTGTAAAGGTGGGCTATCTCACTCCTCACCCACCCCCACAAATGGGGTTGAACATAAATACTGATCATGCCCCCTCATGCACCAAGAAGGTATGGAAAGGTTTCTTGCTGACAAAAGGAGGTTTATTCATTAAGGGAGAAAGCAGGACCAAAACTGTTCCAAAACTGGCTTGAGGGAGAGGAGGAAAAGGAGACTGGCTTGGGTTTTGTTGTTGTTGTTGTTGTTTAAGTAAGTTTATTTATATATTTTTTAGTAATCTCTACATGCAACGTGGGGCTTGAACCCATGACCCCAAGATCAAGAGTCACATGCTCTTCTGACTGAGCCAGCCAGGGACCCCTGGCTTGGGCTTTATAGTGATAAGGGGTTGGGGCTTAGATGAGCCATGATTTCCACATCCCTCCACCAGCACCAAAGGAGAGAGCACCAGGGATTTCTTATTAGCTTGCCTGTGTGGTCAGAGGGAGAAGGAGTGGTGAGGCCTAGCTGTCCCCAGCCAAACATCAAAAATGGAGTTATCTGAATATTCAGCTCTTTTTGGGAAATCACACTAGAATATAAATATGGGATTTGAGTTTCAGTTTTGTTTAAATAGTTGGCATTTGGTCAGGTCCTTTAACCTCAAGTTCATACTTGAGCAAAACAGGAATAATAATATAAGGACTTCCTACTGCACAAAAGTACTGTGATGTTCAGGAGAAATATTTGTGGCATAACAGAGCTAAAAGGGAGAGGTGGAAAGTGTGCTATTGTATGTATGCGCTTTATATTCTTGGGGTTGCTTGTTTTAAATATGGTGCTATTTGAGTACAAAAATAGATTATGGTTATTTGAGTGAAATTTGGTAGATGGCTCTAGGTATTTTTGAAAGTAATTGCAAACTTGCTTTTGTTTCCTTTTAGCAGCAATTTGTCTGTCAGAAAAAAAAAATGCTACTTTGAAATTTCCTGGGTCATCACTTCAGCAGGGAGAAAGAAAGGATAGTGTCATGACCTTCTGGTTACATTTTGACACTATTGTATTATAAAACAAGATAAAAATCTTCACCACCGCCAACAAATTATAAAGCAGTGTATCAGTCCTACAGCTCGAAAAGACACTGTAAAAAAAGTCCCGCTTGGGGCTCCCTGCTCCTTGGGAGCCTGCTTCTCCCTCTGCCTCTCTCCGTCTCTCATGAATAAATAAATAAAATCTTAAAAAAAAAAAAGTCTGCACGGGAATTCCCCACAGGTTCCAAGTGGAAACAGGATAAATATCTTCTAATTGAAACACTTTATAACCATCCCTACATTTTAATTTATGGCTGAAAATACCCATTCTCACGGCAACCCATTTGACATTTACAAGCTGAGAAAGAATATGCCTTCCTTGCTGCTACTGGTTATACAAATGATAATAATAAGAATGACTCGGAACTCTTGCAACCAAACCTTGACCTCCAGGCTCACAAAAATGAAGCTAAAGAGATTCTCAATAGTAAATCACCACAGCAAATTTTCTGGTACATATTTTTTAAAAGATCCTACATACCTGCTTTTAAGAAAAAGCTACACTAAAATCTGAAACTCTTTAAAAACTCTAAAAAATTCTCATGAAATTGTCTATTTCCAGATATCTATTCTATCTGATATTCTTGTTTTAAGTTGCCATATAATTGACAAATAGGGATGTCATATCAGGGGATGTGTTTTACGTTTAATATCCCTCTTTAGATGCTTCAGGACAAGCAAGACATAAACAGATCACTTATGTATTTTTGATTCTTAAAGAAATCAATATTACTAGATTATATCATTCCAATAATAATAAATTTTGAAATTTGTGTCTCCTAAATTCTCTGATTAAATTCACATCTTCATTTCACTCTTTTTTTGGCAATTAGAAATTATTTTGTTGAATATTCTTGATAAGTATACCTCATTATTGATATCTACCTTCTCTGGGCATTAAAGTAGTATGCTACCTTAAAATTTTAAAATACAGAAAATTTTAAAGATTTTTTTAAAAGGAAAAATACTTTAGAAGTATTGCATTTTTCCCCATTTTCATCTACTTTTTAGCTTAACCATAATTCCTAACATTCTTTATGCCTTAATGGAATATAAATTGTAAAACCACATGGGAAATAAATCCCACAGTACAAAATTCTTTTGTTATCGACAATGGTGAATAATTTCGTCTTTTAGCATTGTGTCAGAAAAAATAAATACATTCATAACAATTTCTCCTCATCATATTGTGGCAGAACAAAAATTATGATGCTATCTTAAGTTTCTGCATAAAGAAATAAAGTCATCCATTCATCCTAATCTTAATGCTTTTGGCTAACGTACAGGAAAAAAATCCGAATATCACTGGTTGTGGTTTTATGTGTAGATTTCAGGTACAGAAATGCAATCTATATTTTCTCTGCCACCATTTACTTTGTATCATAGATGGCTGCATTTGGGCGTAATGGAAGTTGCTTCTGTTGTCTCTCCCAAAGAGGGAGCATACTCCTAAAACAAGGTAAGATTCTACAATTGACATAGGAGGTTCTGTCCTAACATTTTGTAACCATACCTCATACCTGTTAAGGTTACGGCATTCATCTCCGGGCTTGTGCTCTGTACAATAAACTAATCTGAGGTGAAATATCTATTCCAGACAGATCACTACGTGACAGGAATGCATTAGAAAGGAGATGGAGTTCTAGAAGCATTTCAACCTGTGCAACATGAATATTCATTACATCATATACTTTACAAGCCATTGACTTTATAACATTGCAGTAATAATGAGGTTATATAGGACTATTGCTACAGCTGATGTTAAAAGGTTTGATATTGGAAACTTCCCCCTGTCATTTTGCATCTCAATATAAATGACTATTAGGAAGCTAGTGCTTAATAGATGACCTCTGAGAACATTTTATTAGGTCTCAATGATTTCAACTTGGCTATATGTATTATTTACATAGGTTCTACTTGTTCACAAGTGGGTTCCAAGTGAGCTGTACATTTTATTCTTCCATGTTTCACAATTTGTAATTCATGTATGTAGTATGCCCTGTACTATTCACTCTGGAAAAAATGCAAAAAAAAGAACAAGATGGACACGACTACCTTTTCATAACATTCACAGTTTGGTAAAGCAGATAAGAGAGTTAAAAAGAGTGTACTGAATTCTATGTTGTGGGAATTACATGATTAATTGAAAGCAGGGAATACCGAAAATAGGCTATTATAGAGTTACTAAATATAGCGTACTGCCACTTGCCCCTCAGGTATCCTACCCAGGCATTGTTAATTGATCACAGCATTCTGCCAAGATCCCAGTCATGACCTTGTCACTTTCAGCAGAGTAATCCATGTAGTATTTGCCAATCGAAAGTAGTTTGCCAGCAAGTAAGGCTCTTCACAATCTAGTCAAATGCTGTCACCCAAGCCCAATAATAATATTACATCCTTCTTAAAAAAAAAAAAATTCAACTCTCCCCTTTGTCTTTCAGGCATATATTTGTGCCCCTCTGCAATGTGACTCCAACTTGCAAGCATACTGCCTTTAACTGGCAGAGACCACTGTTACATTATAACTGTAATTTGATCTTTCTGATAGCAGTTTCTTTGTGAGATGGGTATAAGAATAACATCCACCTGACAGGATTGTTGTGAGGTATAAAATAAATAAAGTATATATTAAAAGCCCAAAGTCTCAGCTCATAGTAAGTGCATTCTATCAGATGCCCTTTTTTAAAAAATATAAAGGAACAAGGGCTATTAGAGAACAATGGCTAATTGTAGGCCTTAAGCATGAAAAATGCAAGATGAGCCTGGAACATCTTTTAGTACCAGAGAGTAAGTTCTAGGCGTTCAGAGAAGAAGAGGCCACTTTAGGCAAGAGACTAAGATGGGCCACTCCATGCAAATAAGCAGAAAATTATTAATGAATGGCCAAAGTAACAGAAGGTAAAAAATGACTAACAAACATATTTCTCTGAATACTGAGCATTATATAAAGTAAAACTAGAAAATGATACTGAAAAAAACCTCTTTCTCCTCTTCCTATTACTGCTATTATTTTAAATTAGATTTGTGTTCTTGCTTTAGAATATACAACATGATTTGTGAATATAATTTTATTCACAAGTTGTAAAAATACCAAAGAAAATGCTTCAGAGTATTTATTTTAGGAAAAAAATACACAAGAGTGACTGAACAAATTGAGCAAAGACAGATAATTTATAAAAATTTTAGATGATAATCAAACTCATCTTAAAAGTCTCAGATTTCCATCAACAGAAAACTTGATAATATGAGGGTTTGAAGAATGATTTGAACACCAGATTTCTTCATTTTGATTGTATGCTGGGGGAAATTAGAATCCATCATTTTAGAGCTATTAGTCTAGATTGTATGGATGTATTTGGGGAGCAATATGAGGTATAGAGTTACAAAGTCATTCATTCGGCTATTCAAGCTCTTCTGTGTCCATTAAAGAGAGTCTCAAAAGTAAATCCTAAATAGGAGTAGTTGGGAGAAAATAAATAAAAAGGAGAGATGTTAGAATATTGGATATAATTAATTATCAGGGAAGAATTTTGATGGAAAAGAAGGATCAAGGGTGATACAAAACTTGGATGGCATGGAGAATTGCGACATTAACAAAAATAGATCTGTCAAGAGGAGGAAATGTCTTATGGATCTCTAGCCATATTTTTGGAGGTTTGCATGAGAACAGCAGATGGTTTTGGTAGCCACAATTATTTTCTATAGGACATATTAGCACATGTTTGGGATGAGTCCAGATACAGAAAACACTTTTAAAAAATTCCTAGCAGAACATCATGAACCTCATTTGAGATATATTTGGCAAAGCAGCAGTTTGTATGGTAAACTAAGGTAGGTAAATAAATAAATAAATAAATGGCAGAATAGACAGAAAAAAGTGCACTGAGGATACACAGAAGCAAAATTTTGGACCTGGAAGTATCACTGTGGATACGTGGGCAGTTTTTTTAAGAGATGGGCCACCTGCTGTACCACAGAGGGCGATGCCATTCCTGGGGCTTTCCCACTCACCCTCAGATGAGTTCCATTCATCTCCGTGGTATCGTTTCCACAAAGTGAGCCTGAAGTCTCAGCCAAAGTGAGTCTGTCTAGCACTTCTGTATTACTTTTATTATCTTGTGGTTAGCCGTTATATATTAGCCAATAATATTGAGAGATGAATGCATATATATGGAATTTTTTAAATATCTTAAATGATCTGAAAATCCTTTTTCAAGTACTTTTTTAAAAATATCAAACTTATTTAAGATAGAATTATTTCAGTAGCATGTGATAGATTTTTCTGCTTTCTTATGCAGAAAATAATGAACATATATGAATTTTTTATTAATGATGCAAATTGATCAACATATTATTGTCTAAATAAATATAGTGAGATCTAACTGCTATCCGCTTTGTCAATGTCACTCTGGCAACAATGAATGGTTACTTTCCCGGCTGTCAGTGGGCTTGGCTCTAAAATCCCCAGCACAATCTAATTTATTATTTATGTTTTCCTTAAAAAATAGTGACAAAATTCTGACTTTCAATATTTAGCAGAATGAGGGAGTTAGGAGTAAGTTGCAAGAGTTTATTTTAGTGTGCAGTTTGTTGTTTTATGGTCAGAGGAATGAAACCTTCCATATGCAATGAAAAAGTTTCGGCCAAGAAGAGAGATTCAGTTTAAAGCTGATGTATTTTCAACATCAGAACCAAAAAACAAAGACGAAAAAGATCAATCAGCCTTAAAGATCAAATATGAAGTAAATAAAACATGTTTTCTGTTTTCATGTACTTAATCTTGCTCCTAGTATTCATTATGCATTCTTAGATATGGAGATAGACATAGAAAGAACTTACTTTGAAATCTACTTTGAACCTGAGAATTAATCTTTGAATACACATCTTAGTTGTTTTAAAAAGGAGTGCATTTGTTATACAAAATTATTAATCAAGTTAGAAGACATGCTAATCTTTGTTTTAATCAGCCACATTCTAACAAAGTGAGACATTTTTAACACAAAATCATACCACCATCTATCTAGTGGCCATTTATTAAAGATACAGGCACGAGAGAACATCTAGCAGCCTCTAGAGCCCTGATATTACAAACCCACAAGTACTAACAGACAACTCAATTGTAACAACAACAACAACAACAACAAATTGCACCATTATTATTGATGAATCCATATTTATCTTTAAACCTAGGAAGGGGCTAGGCATTGGGATTCAATTATATGGAGGAAACAATGTACCTACTATGAAAAAAATAGTATTTATACAATATTGTGTAACAAAAATCCATTAGGCATAGTTCCTCACACAAAACAGGAGAGACTATTAGATGCACAACTAACTAAAATGTGACAAGAATGTGATACACACCAAGATAGAAGCACAAAAAAAGTGCCATTAGAGTGTAAAGAGTGAGAGAGAAATTCTATGCTAGAGCAGTGATTCTTAGGCAGGGGCGATTTTGCACACAAATATCCTTCCTACACAATAAACATTTAGCAGTATTTGGAGACACTTTTTGGTTTTCACAACTGGGAGTGGGGTGGAATGCTATGGCATATGAAGGATAGTAGACAGGGATGCTCAAAAGCATCCTACAATGCTCAAGATAGTTCTCACAACAAGGAATTACTTGGCTTAAAATACAAATAGTTCCAAGTTGGAGAAACCCTGTTGCAGGAATAGTGAAAAGCTTCCTCAAAGAGGACACATATTAGTTTTCCACTGAAAAATATGTAGGGATTTTAAAGGCAGAATGGAGGTGGAAAATATAATGAAACTGAGTAGCCAGTATGGGCAAAATCCATTATTTTTAAATAAAGGTCATATTCAGGGAATGAAGGATTGAGAATGTTGTTAATGGCTGAATGTAATGCACATATGAGATAAGAGAAGAGGTTGAAAAATTGATTTGAGGACCATGCCAAGACTTTACATAAATGTATGACATATTTATGTATAACACAAACAATGTGTTTCATTTTATAACAAACTGGGAAGCTTCTATAATTCTATTTTGCATTGAGTTCTTTTCTTGTTGTTTTGTTTTGTTTTGTTTTACCTAGCCGGTATTTCCATGTTAGTCTGCCAGTTTTTCTCCTGAGTGATTTTATTTCACCATATAAATGCACCAGAATGTACACAACCAGCCCACCACCAATGGGAATTTAGACTGCTTTACAATATGTTTATACAAACAATACTACTATTAATATATCTGTACATATTTGCAAATGTTTTCCAGGGATATATTTTCTAAAGTGTTTTAGTAGCAATGAAGGGTTTTATGAAAAACCTTTTGAACACAGATATTTCTGCAAAGCTGAAGCGGGAGATTACAGGGACTATAAATAGGGAAGAAACAGTGGGAATGCAAATAAGTAGGCCTGTTCAATAATTACTGTAGAGGTAGTTATGATACAGTTGATGTTAATTAGAGAGTGTGTGGAATTTGAAGGAGAATCCACATTTTCTAGGATGAGTGCTTGATGGTGACGCAGTAGTGTTAGGGTTATTTTTGGTTTCAACTTGACTGGGTCATGGGGTGTCCAGACATTTGGTCAAACATTATTCTGGGTGTGTCTGTGAGGATGTTTCACTATGAGACTGAGATTGAATTGGTAGACTGAGTAAAGCAAATGTGGGTGGGCCCCATCTTATCAGTTGAAGACCTGAAGAAAACAAAAAGGCTGTGAGCAAGAGGGAATGTCTCCTGCCTGACTATCTTCCAGCTGCGACATCGTTTTCTTCCTGCCTTTGGACTTGAACTGAAACAGCTCTGCCTGAGTTTCAAGCCTATTGGCCTTTGGACTAGGACTATACCATGGACCTTCCTGTTCTTAGACTGGAACTTATACCATCAGCTCTCCTGGGTCTCTAGCTTGCCAAAAGATCTTGGAAATATTCAGCCCATATAATCATGACAGATAATTCCTTATATAAATCCTTTAAAATACGCATACATACATATGGATACATACTAATTAATATTGATTAATAATAAAAATGCATATGCACTGATTAATATTAACATAATTCATTATATGTTATAGTATTATCATAATTCATATATATATATATATATATATATATATATATATATATATATATATATATAATCTCCTACCGGTTCTATTTCTTTGGAGAACCCTGACTAGAACAAGTAGAATTTGTGATAACTTCTTCTTAACATACTGCTTTTGCCTGGCTTTATTCAATGTTACTTGTTTCAAAAATGAGTTTGGGTGCTGACCCAAGTCAAGTGCTTAAAAGCTAGCTCAGAGTTTATTATTACCATAGCATATATAGGTAACAATGGATTTATTAATGGAGAGTCATTATGAATGACTCTCTGGGACAGTAGTAGGTGCCACCTTTATCCTGCCATCAAAACCTCTTGAGAATTAATAAATCCCTAATTTCTGATGAATTCTCAGCTTCTGTTCTCCCTGTTGGTGCTACCGCTGTTCTTTCTGTGGAATGTACAAAGTCACCAGTGCCAGGGGCTAACATTCTAGTTCTACCAATTTTGCCTGTTTATAAATATTATTTTTCTGTATCATTTATTGGAGCCATGCAGAACATGAACTCTTTTTTTGTAGAGATGGCATTTATTTTTTATTTAAATTGAAATTCACGGGCGCCTGGGTGGCTCAGATGGTTAAGCGTCTGCCTTCGGCTCAGG